>NC_064852.1:6817079-7144579 GCF_024139225.1 Suncus etruscus
TCATCATTTTCCATTCGATCCACTGAAGTTTACCATTAGAGATGATAACTGTTAATTTGTGGATTAGAAGAACTAACACTCTGAGACGTAGGAAATTTACCAAAAATTAGGCAGCCATTCAATAAAGGAATCTGGGTATAAATCTCTGTGCTTAGTTCCAATCCTTTGAAGAATCCTTATATTCTAAATCACACGGCTACCTCCTGAGCTCTACCACCCTAAAAACCCTGAGTTCCTAGAATCTTTGTCCCTCCTTCTGATCCCTCATGCTATTTAAAGAACTAAATGACTTCTTGCCTGAGGACCTAGTCTCTCGTCCCCCTGAGATGTCAGCAGGAAGGAATCAATGCGGAGAGAACCGCTTTAAGTTTTCCACACACAGCAGACTGATGGGGTTAGATCTATTTTCTTTATTGTAAAGTGTGATTGATTCAATTCCAAATTTAGCTTAAATTTGATTTTCTTCTCTCAACCTGGCATTTCAAAACCTAGAATCAATCAAACCCCAAATTATAGGCAGCACGTGGATCAACAATGCCTGGTTATTTCCGGTCAGATTTCTCAAGCAATGCATCTTATGCCATTCTCAGCTGCCATGTAAGGAGTTGAGCTGTGTGTCTGTGGGAGGGAGGCTGGGGAGGGCGGCAAAAGGGAAATTAGATTATTAACTTTCTCCAGTTCCAGCAATCAATAGACCCTGGTGAAATTCTATTCTCGCAGTCTAGCTCACTTCACTTCAAATGATGGGCAGAAACTGGGATGTGAACCAAAATTAACCATGCCCTTTACCTTCTAAGAATGCTCACATTATGTCCAAGGGCTATCACTGATCATGCATACGGGTAAGGGATATGGATGCCAATCACATATGTCACCTTACTTTGTCCTTAGATCATTTCCCAAATGTTCACTTTCTGAACTTAAACATTTTTCTTATCACTGTAAGATCAATTGGCAATAATCTCATTGCTATTTTGATGGAAGTGAGGATTTGGACCTATAGATGCCTAGTTCCAATGACATGACGATATGCTACTGTCCTGGGCTCTCATTTTTATGGTAAACTAGGATGTCATTTAATACAGGGAGGAAGGTGGCAGGTGGCAGGGGTAGGTCTAATCTCTCTCTGCCATACTTGTTTGGGTGGCCTTCGACAAGCCATTTCATTGTTCTGCTCTTCTGCAGATGTATAAAATAAGATGAGTAGCATTGGGTATTGAGGTATTGAGGAAACATATTCTTCTACTATTCAGTTCACTATTTTTCCCTGGTGGTTTGCCTCAATGAGTGCAGCGAAAATAAGTGTTTGGTAAAAATTGATTAATTGGTTGAATGCATGGATGGATAGACATGTAAATATTAGACAAATGGATGGGTAGGTGAATGAATGGATGGATGGATGGATGGGTGGGTGGATGAAACAGTATATCAATGAAAGGAATGATGTGTAATCACTACAAATAACACAATCATAGTAAGTTCTCAACAGATGGAGACTTTTTTCCTTGTCTTGCTTCTTGTAAGGCCTGTCTTGCGTTACAGAGTCTGAATAAGAAGTGGGTAGGTATTGAAGTACTGATAGCTTCTTCTTGTCTGCTATCTAAAGTCTCTATCTAGAGCTAACTGAAGATGCTCAGTTCCCCGAGATGGAAACTCTTAAGAAGTCACCCCTGCTTTAGACCCACTGTGAAGTTTCAGCTAGGTCCAGTTGCCATGGAAACTTCCCAAGCTCCTATGGCTACTCCACATGCATCTGGCTTGAGTGCAGATTTTGCTGGCATGCTTTCCTGTTCCTAAACTTCAGAGGCAATGGTGATCCAAGTTCGGTTGTTGGTGGTGGGGGAGGGGGAGACTTGAGTGAATTATTTTTGTTTTTTGTGGTTTTGGGGACTTTTCATGTTGTTATTGTTTTGTAAATCATTGCCCAGGACCCTGTTCATTCGTATACTTCATTCCCTTCCCCTCCTTGCTCTCCCATTTTAGGACCTTCTTTTGACTAGCTACATTTTTGTTCTTCTGTTTCTTCCATAAATATTAAACCATTTCCTAAGATATTCTAATAATGTGTTGAATAAAGAGATAAATCATATTAGCCATCAGTTCAAATACCATCTGGTTCAAATAATTATGCTCTAAGAGCAAACCAGGGTCCAGAACCTGAGCCAGGCATTTGATGCTTGTGTCTCATTTAGTTCTTTCAACTTTCTAAAATGATTCATCCTTTTATTTTGATTTTCCATATTAATAAAATGAGGGTAACTAAACTATTGTGACACTATTCCATAACTTACAATCTTATAAAGGCTGTGGGCTACTGAGATACTTTATTTTTTTAAGCATCTCATTAGAAAAGTTGAGATTTTATTGTTGCAGAAATGGTTACAGTGATCTATAGAAAATATGACAATATACACTGATAACTGGAAGAGATATTTTCATTTTCTATTCTCAAAGCAACATACATTTATTTTTTTTAAATCTTTATTTAAGAACCGGGATAACAAACATGTTTGTAGTTGGGCCTCAGTCATAGAAAAATCACCCACTTTCACCAATGCAAATTCCCACCACCAATGCCCCTGTTCTCCCTCTTCCCCCACCCCCGCCTATATTTGAGACAGGCATTCTACTTCTCTCACTCATCAACATTGCCATGGTAGTTCTTAGTGTAGTCACTTCTCTAACTGCATTCGCCACTCTTTGTGGTGAGCTTCATTTGAATCATGAGCTGGTCCTTCTGGCTCTCATCTCTATTGTCTCTGGGCCTTACTACAATAATGTCTTTTATTCTTCTTTTCCCCTTTCCCCCATTTCTTCCAGGATCTCATGTTTCATGGCATAGAGCTTCTCAAAGAAGTCTCTGATTACCCTTTGGATTTCTATATTATCTGTAGCGATCTCCCCCTTTCATTTCTTTTTTTTTTTTAATATAAATCTTTATTTAAGCACCACAATTACAAGTATGTTTGTAGTTGGGTTTCAGTCATAAATACTTGACTAGTGCAACATTCCCATCACCAATGTCCCCCTCCTCCCCCATCCCTGCCTGTATCATGACAGGCATTCTACTTTTCTAATTCTTTAGCATTGTCACGCTAGTTGTTAGTGTAGTTATTTTCCTAACAGTGTTTACAACACTTTGTGGTGAGTTTCAAATTGTCAGCCAGTCCTTCCGGCTCTTCCAGCCCTTAACTCTATTGTCTCTGGGCCTTATTACAGTAATGTCCTTCATTTTTCTTAAAACCTATAGATGAGTGAGACTATTCTGTGTCTCTCTCCCTCTGACTTATTTCACTCAATATAATAGATTCCATGTACATCCACGTATAGAAAAATTTCATGACTTCATCTCTCCTAATGGCTGCATAATATTTCATTGTGTATATGTATCACAATTTCTTTTTCTTTTTGTTGTTGTTGTTTTTTTTGGTTTTTGGGTCACACAGTGCTCAGGGGTTACTCCTGGCTCCAGGCTCAGAAATCACTCCTGGAAGGCTCGGGGGACTATATGGGATGCCAGGAATCGAACCAATGACCTTCTGCATGAAAGGCAAATGCTTTACCTCCATGCTATGTCTCCGGCCCCATATCACAATTTCTTCAGCCATTGATCTATTGAAGTGAATCTTGGTTGTTTCCAGAGTCTGGCTATTGTAAATAGTGCTGCAATGAATATAGGTGTGAGAAGGGATTTTTGAATTATATTTTTGTGTTCCTAGGGTCTATCCCTAGGAGTGGAATAGCTGGATCGTATGGGAGTTCAAATCCCTAAGGTGTTCCTTGAAAGCAGAAATATCCTGATTTAAGCTAAAAAAAAAAAAATAAAAAAACTGTCACAAAGAGCTTTACTTGGGCAATCTGTAAATGAGGGAATGCAGACTTAAGGACATTAGCCACATATTCCTGAATAAACATCTGGTTGTTAACTGGATTCTCAGGATTTAATGGTGTATTTATTTTTCCTTCTTCAACCCAATTAAACATATATGCCAGTAATGATGCATGCATTGCTAAACCAGCAATATGTGAGGTGTCTGTCACAACAGAAAAAGATACACTGAAGAAAAATAAGTTGGATAAACACTCTGAGTTGCAGCTTCTTCATGATTAACATTTTGTAACCATGTAAAAAGTACCTGTAGGCCGGTATCTGCAACCTTCTTCATGGTATGTTTGAAAGCCCAAATAATGAAACCTTAAATAACATAATCTGAAACAATTAGCCTGAGCATGAGTTCAAGCAGGTTATATGGATATTCCCATTCTAGACTCTTAACTGACTTCCCCCCAAATGGAAGAGAGCCTTTAGGAGCCTTAATGGTATTTCTAATCATTAGCCAATGAGGAAAAGTTATATCTTGGTCCAACTCATTTCACTGTCACATGAACAGGTTTGAGATGCCTTCTTGGAAATCACAGCTGACACCATCCACCCATGCATGGTCTTCCCCTCATATCATTTTTTATAAAGTCCAGAGGAGGAAATTCAGAGCTTCTGCTGTTATGTGAGGGTTTTATTCATTATTTAGGAAAGAGCATATAGGATGATTTTAAAGAAAGACCTTTGCAACTCATCAGCCCTTAATACCTCGTCTTTCTAGTATAAAATGTTGATGCTATCTAACTTTTGTTACTTACTTTTTAAAATATTTATATTTTTAGGAATTGAAATTGCTTCTATTGGCCCTTAGACGAGAGGTAATAAGTGTTCTGTGGGGTTTGAGGAAGTGTCATTATAGATCTAAGTAGTCCTAAATCCCGACACCAGAAGCATCATTTTTTGTTTAATCTCTTCCATTGTACAAATATTTTGTGATGTAAGTACATGAAAAGTTTTCACCATTAGCCAAGCGTTGTCCTTGAACTGACAATAAAGACAAGAACCCATTTAGTTTTTCAATTACTTTTATTAACACATACAACATTAAACAGGTTTCAGGAACAGAGCATTGTAAATTAGCATCTGTATATTTTCACAAAAAGATCTAGTTTCTGTCCTTCACCAAATGATTGATCACTTTTACACAATTTACCCGTGTTTCTTGCCCCCTTTTTTGGTAACTATTGTTGTGTTCTTACTGCTTAAGAGCTTGTATATTGTTTAGTTTTGCTAGCTGATTTAAGAATCCTGTTCTTAATTATATTCTAGGTTTCAAGTCATGGAGAGACCGGAGATGTTAATGATGCAGTTCATTCGTTTAGCTCTGAGTTGTTTAATTAAGGTGGGAGATATTCAGGGATGAGAAATATTACAGACAGGGGTGAAGTACTTACCTTGTATATTAAATTCCCAGCATCAAAATGGTCCCCTAGCACTGCCTGGAGTAACCCCTGAGCAGAAACCAGAAATAGCCCCTGGACACAGCCTGGGATAGTCAAATCATCCCCCAACATATATATCCATACAAAACACACTCCAAATGGTCTTTCATAAGTTTTGTTCCACTACTTCAGTGGTTCTTCCATTTAGCATGTTTTGATTAGGTAGTATCTGTTTGCTGATATTGTTCCTGAAAGTACTGATGATGTTATCACATGCTGGACACAGTGCTTGACATTGTAATGAGGAAAATAAGACATGGTACCTACCCTCAAGGAGTTAACCAAATATTTACTACATGTAGTGTTTAAATGAGGTATTTTGAGACACACCTATTATGAGAATAAGTAGTATTTAGCATACACAAGAAAAATTTTAGATTCCTGTTTCATCTCAAAAAGTGAAAGGAAACAAGAAAGCAAGTGAATTTTTGTGCAAAAGAAATGTCATCAATAATAATGTGTTGGAAGTAGCAGGTCTGCAGTAAGGTGGCCCTGCTAGCATTGAGGCAAGGTAAAGAAAGAGCAGTAAAGTCTTAAGTATAGGCAACATGATGAAATGCCTAACCATCAGACTAATGAGCAGAGATCACATCTTCATCCAGTGGCTAGATAACTCAAAATTGGGAGTGATGCATGAATATGACATCTTTTTTACCTCTCTTATTTCACAAGCAGAATAGAATAGATAAATAGGATAAGATGAAAATGCTCAGAACATATATTACTTAGCAAAGCTGTTTAGAGGTTATTTATAAAAGGAGAGAAGACTGGAAAATATATTTATATTTCTGAATTTAGATGACGATGCTTGCAAAATAAGTTGGAGAACACAGGAGGAAGTTGGAGGGTTAAGAAGAAAATTATGTGTCCAATTTCTTTTTGTTCATTTGATTCAGGGCCACACCCAGTAGTGCTCAGACACTCTTTGCTGTGTACTCAAAGATCACTACTGCCATTTTCAGGGGACCAGATGGAATACCAAAGCTAGCACCTTACTTGCTGCACCATATCTCTCTGGCCTCACATGAGTTCAACTGCACATGTGTTGTCTTTTATCTTTGCTGAGAAACACCTACAGAGAGAAGTCAAGGGGTATTTTATTATGGAGGTTTGATTAAAATAAAAAAGCTTGCTGGGTAATAGAAATTGAGGGTCACTGTTCTAAAAATGGCAATCAAGCCCCTGGAAATAGAGGCAAATAGCAAAACCTTAATAATGAGGCACAATGGGAGTTTAGAATGTAGTCTGTAGATTTGCTCTGCCAATCCAGTGCTCCCCTTGCCAAGCAGATCCAATCAATTCATTCCATTGCACCCATGAAATGATCTTTAATTTTCCTAAGCAAAATTTCCTCCCATGCCCTATGCCCTCTCTAGTAGCTCTACAATACCTTTTGTTTTGTCTTCTAATTAACTGTGGATAAGTCTCCTCTGTCTCCAAGTCTGTTAGGTTCCTGAAGATAAATAACTCTATTCTTCCTTTGGTGGAGAGGGGCCAAGCATTTCTCATGGGTACTGAGTATGCAATGCTTTGCAGCACCTATGGTGCTGAGGACTACTAGGGATACACCCTGAAGTGTTCAGGGTTCACCAGAGCTGAACTTGTACTATTCTTGTGGGTTGGGATGTCTATGTGGTACTGGCATTTCACGCTAAATAAAGTACATGGAAAGTGTGCACCCTTGTAGAATAAAATAATAAAATAGGCCCTTAGGATGGAGCTGGATGGAGGTGGATGGTGATGGAGGCATTTCTTCTCCAGCTCAGGACCACGAGTCTTCACCTTCTTCATTAGCCAGCGGGTCTGCCAGTTCAGGTGATTGTGGGTGGAAAACTCATCCACAGACAGGCTTCAGAAAATATCAACTTTATTTGCCCTGGCCAACATGTGTGGCCTATAATCTTAAACCTATTTAAGCATGGTCTTGTTAACTTTTCCTGCCTCTAGCTTCTTTCAGCCATCTCTCCTCCTGCTACCTTCTCCATTCTCCATCCAGCCAAATCCCCTTTGCCCCTCAGGCAAAACCTTTTATAACCTTCCAAAACCCCTCCCAGAAATGGGAGTATCTATTAGCAGGTAAAGTTACACCGGAGGAAATGGGGTGTGTGGTCACACACCCTAATTTCTCTGCTATCTCACCAGACCCAGAAACTATCCCTTTTATTTCTGTCTTAGCTCCACACCTGATGATGCTTAGGGCATATTCCTGGATCTACTTAGAGATTACTCCTGGTTGGGCTCAGGGCATCACTTGTGCTACTGGACATTAAATCCTGGTTGGATACCAGCAAAGATAATGTCCTACTCACTTTGTTATCACTCTGATCCATATCTTTCTACGATGTGTCTCATATGGTGGTTATTCGGGAAACCTTTTGAAATTGACTAAAAATCATAAGCTACTCATGATGTCTTTTAGGGAACCCCTTTCAGGTGACAGACATCATACATCTAGTGAGCCTTATAATTATCACAGCAGCCCATTATCATCACGCACCTAAGGAAACAGATTCAAATGTTTGAAGCAAGTAACATAGATAAGGAAAATTAAATTCCAAATTATAAACCATAATTATCGAATTTTGTTTGTTTGGGTCTACACTCAGAAATTACTCCTGGCAGGCTCAAAGGACCATATGGGATACCGAGTTTTGAACCCATTGTCTTCTGATGCAAGGCAAATGCCCTACCTCCATGCTTTCTCTCTGGCCTCTGATTATCTAATATATTTTTTGGTTTGGGGGGCCACACCCATTTGATGCTCAGGGGTTACTCCTGGCTAAGTGCTCAGAAATCGCCCCTGGCTTGGGGGGACATATGGGATGCCGGGGGATTGAACCTTCCTTGGCTAGTGCTTGCAAGGCAGACATCTTACCTCTAGCGCCACCTCACCAGCCACTGGTTATCTAATTTTTAAGCTCATACTCATTCCTCTATACCCTCAGTGACATGCCAATCTTTCACTTGGCTTTGAGAGAGATCAGAACATTTAATCCCATTCAGTTGTTATTGATATTAACTAGCTTTGGGCCTAGAGTAATAATAGTATGGTGGGTTGGACACTTGCCTTGCATTTGGCCAAATTGGTTTTTATCTCTGACATCCCATAGGATCTCATAATACCTGCCAGGAGTGACCACTGAGTGCCAGGAATGATTCTCTTTTTAAAAAATTAAAGAGAGGGGCCCGGAGAGACAGCACAGTGGCATTTGCCTTGCAAGCAGCCAATCCAGGACCAAAGGTGGTTGGTTCGAATCCCGGGTGTCCCATATGGTCCCCCGTGCCTGCCAGGAGCTATTTCTGAGCAGACAGCTAGGAGTAACCCCTGAGCATCGCCGGGTGTGGCCCAAAAAATCAAAAAAAAAATTTAAAGAGAGGGGGAAATTAATCAGCACGATAGAAAGGGAGGGAAGGAATAAGATTTCATAATTATTTTCACAAAGCATTTTTGTCTTAAAAGAGGAGCGATCAACCCATTTTGAAGAGAATTCAACCAAACCCCAACAAAGGGGCATGGAGATATCATTGTTAAAGCTCAGAAGTTGGAAAATGCATTTTCTTTGTTCACCTTCCCCAACCCTTTTGGTATAATAATCAGATACTCAAATGCTGTGCTGTCTCTTTTCTTCACCTCTTAATAGAATGATGTCTTTGTGTGTCTCTCTGTCACCAGGTTTGTTGAAGAGCCCCGTGAACAAGACAGCTCTGACACTGATTGCTGTGAGCTCCTGCATTTTGGCCATGGTGTGTGGCAGCCAGGTATCCTGCCCACTCACTGTGAAGGTGACTCTGCATGTGCCTGAGCACTTCATCGCAGATGGTAAGAAATGATCTTGGGACATGATCCACACCCACTCTACATCCTGAACTCCTGACTTGTCAATGGACAGCAGATATGGTGCACCATAGCATAACCTGTTCTATTAGAGGGAGAATGCTGCTTCCTAAGGCCTTGAGAAGAGACCCTTATCTGTCAGAGCCCTCAATTATTTGAAATGAACTAAATATTTTTTTCTATAGGCAAAGATAGAATTTAGTGAATGAAAAGTTAATTCAAATGTGAGTGCAGGGGCCAGAGAGGCGGCACAGGCAATAAGGCAAGTGCCTTGCACGGGCTAACCTAGGACGAACCATGGTTGGATCCTCCGGCATCCCATGTGGTGCCCCAAGCCAAGAGCGATTTCTGAGCACATATGCCAAGAGTAACTCCTGAGCATCATCGGGTGTGGCTGAAAAAAACAAACAAAAACAAACAAACAAATGTGAGTGCAGAAGGCTAAGCCATTTCAGAGAAATTTATGGTTTTATTGTGCTTGTCAGTTTCATTCCAAACTAAAACTATTTCCCCACAACACACACACAATCTTATTTGCTGATGAAAAGCTGTGATAGGGGAAACTGCATGAGCTTTCTTGGAATTGCCCGAATGACCTGGAGACGACATGCCCTGTAAATGTGCTTTACAAGTGTCTTACGTCCTACCATTTACACATTGTCCAATTAATTTGAATTAATGGGAGACGATAGTCACTAACATCATTTGCAGAGCATGGTCCAAGAAACTGATTAAGGTGTTTCATATCTATTGCTAAAGTGCCCTCCAGTAAAGTTATTTTATTTTATCTACTTCAATAGAATGTGAGGGTGCCTCTTTCCACAAACACTTGTACTCTGCATTCTTATTTTTAAATGTGTTGAAAATTATTTTAAATATAACAGAGAAGATATATGTTAAATATGCTGATTACTTAATTTTAATGTAGGCTTCTACACACATCAAACCATAAAACAATTCCAGCCCCATTTTGCCCCATCCCAGTTAATGATTCCCAGAGATTCCCACACTCCTTACCTCTAATACAATATTGCTAGAAATATTATTTTTAATATGGTATTCTTAGATGTGAGCTGAATGCTTTTGAGATTGTCACCCTGTTTTTGTTAGCCTTTTCTTAATGTATCCTAGTTTTATCTCCAATTTAGGTCACAGTCATCAGTACTTAGCATCAATTCTTTCGATATGTTTGATCAAAGAAGAGTTTTCATCCTTTTTTATAGAAATACACAAAGTTCAATCATTCCATTTTATGTTGCTTTCACTTTACCAGAGTGTACATTTTCTTAGTTGGTTTACACTTGAACTAAAAATAAGGTTAGTAATTTTCATCTGAGGCACATTTAATTTATTTACTTTTATTTGGGGGGGGGGGCACTCCCAGTGATGCTCAGGAGTTACTCTTGTCCATGAGCTCAGAAATTGCTCCTGACTTGGGGGACCATATGGGACCCCGGGGAATCGAACCATGGTCCGTCCTAGGCTAGCACATGCAAGACAGATGTCCTACTGCTTGTGCCACCACTCCAGCCCCATTTAATTTATTTTAATCCTTATCAAATCTTATGTGTATCTAAGACAGGCAACCCTATGGGTAAAGTGGTGCAAATAAGGGCAGAAGGAATATGAATTACAGAAATTTTAGACAGGTAGACTAATGAAGCTTAGTATTGAAAGAAAGCTTAGAACCTAGATATGACCAAAATATGGGAATGGGTGAGTAATGATACTGGAAAATATCTGAAAATATCTGAAATATCAGAAAAGATACTAAAACGTGAGTAATGATAATGAAAAGTGATAACTGAATGATAACTGAAAAGTGAGTAATGATACTGAAAAAACCAATAGGACAATTTCAGCCAAGATCGAAGTCATATGATTTTATCTTTTAATAGTCATCAGTTCCTGCTCATTAGCATCTTAATGCCTTCAAAACATTCCAATATTGAATATTTATTTTTATGTCTGTGCAAACCAAGTTACTAAGTGGCTAATTAACAAGTCCAAGGTCATGGTGAATAGTTGAATGGCTAAAGGAAGACGCCATGGAGTAAAATAGTGTGAATTAAATACTTACTTTGCATCTTCTTCTTGTGTAGCCTAGTAAGTTAAAGGAGCAACTCAACTTGATGATCCTCAGTCTTTGCATCTGTAAAATGGAAATCATAATTCTTATCTCATTGAATTTTTCTGACATTTGTCATAAATCTGAAACTTTGTGACTTCTTGTGTTCCTGTCTGTGTCTGCACTGAGATCCCAATCTCTGTAAGGTTATGTAATATCTTTGGGTAGTTTAGGGACCAATACACTGCCTGGTCCATGGAGACTATCAAGAGTGTGTGTTGAATGAATGCATGAATGGAACTTCGTTGGAATGGTTGTGAATGGTTCAATGGGATTTTTCTCTTTTATATTGAATTGGAAAAGGGAGACCAAGTCAGGAAAAATTACATCAGAGTTCCTAGAAATAAAAGAAAGTTGAAAATAATCAGGGAGCGATAGCACAGTAGGTAGGGCATTTGCCTTGCATGCAGCCAACCCTGTTTCTATACCCCAGCATCTTAAATGGTTCCCTGAGCCTGCCAGGAGTGATTTCTGAGCCCAGAGTCTAGAGCAATCCCGGAACACTGCCAAGTGTGGCTCAAAAACAAAAACAAATAAAAATCAGGGAGCATAAATTATTTAGCAATCTGTTTGCACAAATACAGCAAGCAGTACTAGAAGTATCTAACCCTAAGTGCGTCAGTCTTGAGGCATAATGGGACCACTTCCTCAATATGGCCTGACATCTTGGTTACAAACATAACCTTTAAAATGATATATGGCTATAAATGAAGGAGAATCACTTAAAACTCCCCAAGTCTCATTTTCTCCTCATCTGTAAATGGGAATTATTTTGAAAAGATGAAATTACATGATGTGTATAAAATGGCTAGTAAGTATATAAAATATTGTGATGGCTCAGTAGTGGTTATCATTACTCTTATTCTTAAAATTGTCCATAAAGAAAGATATATCAAAAGCAGAAATACTGTAGGACTCAAGGTGTAGGAAACAAATACCCGAGAGTAGCTATTAACAGAAAAACGGAACTGAAAGTCCATTACACGTCCAAAGAAGAGACTCGCATTGCAAGACATTAACACTGCAAGGTCCTCAATCTTTGGGGAATCAGGTGGAATATCCGAGAACAGCCAGGACCTATAGTTAGGTGGATGGGTGTCTGGTTTCTATTAAAGCAGACCTTTCCCAAAATGACTCCAGTGTCTTCTATGAGAGTTTAATCTACATGTACTGTTCATTCCATCTCTTTCCAGCAGCTCTAGAAAGTGGTTTTTATTATGTCCATCTGATAGATAAGAAAACTAGTACTTGAAGAAGAATATAACTGAAAGTAAAATAGAAGAGCAGTTTTTTTTGGAGGTGGAACCAGTCTTATGTAAGGTGGCTTTCCTAGTTCTGCTTTACAGAGATAAAGAGATTTATATGGTGGGGGTGGAGGGTAAGAGGGAAGGTGGTTATTTTACCCTGAAACTTTATCTTTGTGACATTAATATTTATAATGCATTGAGATAGCATAGATACCAAATAAAGCAGTGGTCTGAGTAGACATAGTTCACTGATTTTTACCTATGGTTATACACCCACACCATAACACATCATAACGTAGTCTCTTACCTACAACCACCATACAACAGCATCATGAGGATTCTCGAGATAAGAGCAGTACCTTCAAGGGCTGGAGGGATAGCACAGTGGATAGGGCATTTGCCTTGCTCTCGACTGACCAGGATACAATCCCTGGTATCCCTGAGACTGCCAGGAGTGATTTCTGAGCACAGAGTTAGGAGAAATGCCTGAGCACCACCAGGTGTGGTCCAAAAACAACAACAACAACAACAACAACAAAAAGGGTTGTCCTTTCAAATGGGAGGAACAACATTAAGACCAGGCCATGCCCTCAAACAATGACTAAAGACCTGCCAGGAGTGATTTCTGAGCACAGAGTTACCAATGCCTGAGCACTGCCAGGTGTGATCCAAAAACAAAAACCATAACAACAACAACAACAACAAAAGAGCTGGGTTTTTTTTTTTAGATTGGGGGCCACACCCGGCGGTGCTCAGGGATTACTCCTGGCTATCTGCTCAGAAATAGCTCCTGGCACGCACGGGGGACCATATGGGACGCCGGGATTCAAACCAACCACCTTAGGTCCTGGATCGGCTGCTTGCAAGGTGAACACCACTGTGCTGATTCTCTGGCCCCACAACAAAAGAGTTGTACCATCAAATAGGAGGAACAACATTAAGACCAGGCCACGCCCTCAAACAATGACTAAAGAAATGCTCGCCTTTTTAATGGCATTCAACTTCTATGAACTTTAAGCTGCTAACTGGCCAATCTATTCTTAGTAGACAGTTCTTAAGTCAGTCCTATAGGGATACTCTGTCTATGGTGCTAAAGCATTGTAAGGGCTGAGTAATAGGTTTGGTCTTCTAGAAGAAAATGAATTCTGCCCTTGTGTAACAGCATAGTTATGCTTGATGCTTACCGACCATTATGGGTGAAAGGTCGGCACAATATAGCACTTGTTCAGAGTCCAGCTGGCAAGCGCAATAAATTCTGACATGACCCCTATCCAAACTCTTGGCAAATATCACCCCTTCTTTGGTCTGAGCCTTCTCAAGGCCACTCTGGACTTTTTGTTTGGCTAAGCACACAGTATAGAGATGGACTGAGTTTATTGTGTTCATACGTCATGAATTTAGCACCTGAATGTTCTACCTGTTGCCTTGTGAGTCATCTGCCTTTGCTGTGGTGCCCAGAATTAATAAATCATGTTCTTTGGGCATAGAGTCTAAGTATGAAGATTTTGTTACAAAAACTCTTAATGGTCCTGTAACAGAAATGTGAGAGCTAGATTGATATCTCTGTATAAAACTTTTTTCTTTCATCTAACAGATGCACTAACTCCTATAAACCCTCTGTAGCCCTCATAATAGTTTTTTATTTCTTCCATCTTTTACTTTATTATAGAATGTCATACTAATGTAACTGCTTCATGGTGCTCTTTCTTTATGGGATAGAATGTGAATGACCTACAATGAGATTTTTTGTTTTGGTTTGGTTTGGTTTGGGGAACCTTGTCTGATTGTGTCCAGGACTTAGTGCTCAGGGATCACACATGATAAGACCTGACAAGTCTCAGAGGGGTATATGATGTACCAGGGAATAAACCCAACCCAACTGAGTTTATGCTTTTTCTGCTTTTCTATGTCTCCAACCCTACTCTAAGTATTACAGTGAAGCATCATTGATTATTAGGATTTTCATTTAAATAGCTATGCAGGTAGAATTGTTGATGAGTGGTTACTGGTTAATATCAGAACATTCATTTTAGCTGAGATTTGTATTAATTTGTACTCCCAGCCACAATTAAAGCATGATATGAAAGCCAACTCTGTTGGACCCCACATTCAAAAGTCATTCTATGTCCAAGATACCACAGAAATGGCCATGGTGATTAAAAAATTAAGTAGGTTTTGAAGATTGAGAGATAGCACTGCAGATAAGGCATGTACCTGGGTTACATCTTTGGCATTTCATATGGTCCTCCGTGAAGCACCACCAGGAGTAATTTCTGTGTTAATAGCCAGGTTCGAATCTTGAGCATTGCTATGTACATAACTGAAAGCAACCCCCCTTAAAAATTTGGAACAGGCTTCTTCTTAAAGACCCTATGTAGTAATCCTGGATTTATATGGATGGTGAGGGTGGCTACAGAGGAAGAAGATAGAATAGTAGTTAGAAGGTATCTTCACATTCTCAGCTTCTGCTTCATTATCTACAAAGTGGAGATAATAGCAGTACTTATCTCCTAGAGTTATTGGGAAGAAGAAATGAAATAATGCTCATAAAGCTTTTCTCCTAGTATCTGAGACCTAGTAATGGGTCAATAAATCGTATAAATGTTAGAGTTGTGATAATATTTTGTTTAATATTGGGAGAGGGTCATTGCAAGGTAATGAGTTCCCCATCATAGGGAAGTTCCTGAGAATAAATGGTCACATTCTGGAGAAGCCATAATAAAAAATTAAGGACTATGTGGTACTAGGGTGTATGGTGTTTTGATCCGGAGCTATTTTAAAGGAATATAAAGTTTTAAAAAACAATATTTTGGGTCTTTTTAGGATATATTTGTTTACTCTTGACATCATCCTTGAATGTCAGCAATGTTTTGCCTAGGCTCAGAAGTGGAATGTAACTCAGAAAGACAAAGGCCAGGAATTTTTCTTGAATTCTTTGCTTGGCTACACACATACAAACACAGAGATTTTTTACATTGATGCATCATAATATTATTGCCATTGTAACCTGAATTTAAAGCTATACAACTGAAATTCTATATCCTATTCAGTTAATAAATTTGATGTTTTATCATAATAAAATAACCTATTACCCAAGTTTTATAATATTAATGATATTATCTTAAAATGTTCAAATGGCTTGAAAATAACTATGCCAAGATGTTTTTTTAAGATAAGTTTAGTTATTGCATCACTTTTTAGGGTTGAACTAGCGTGGTATTCAAATCCTTTGTGTTCCCAATGTGAGGGATTAGCTATCTGAAGGTTTTTAATTTACCTATGAAATCATTAAGTAGAAGTGATCATCATTAGGCTGGTCTAGTTCATTAGTGTACCACAGATGTATTTTTTTTTAATTTTTTAACACAAAACTTCAAATCTCAAAGTACATTTATTCATTTCCCTACATCTTTTCTTTCAATCAAGAATGAGGTAATGTGTGATTTGTAGACTGAGCCGTAATGAGGAATGGGCTTCATAATTGACCACAGAGCTAATTTATAATGATTTGTATACATGGGAAAGTAATTTCAGCTTATGGAAGGAAAATTACCCTACACTGAAGGTGTCCTATGCACAACACAAGTGGCTCTTTGGGCTACCTGATCTGAAGTAAGCAAAGGTTTGTTTTGTTCAGCATGGTTGGAAGACCTATGAGCACTATGGAAAAAAATGTTCAGATTTAAAAGCCTCTAGAACAGTTCTTCAAAACTAGTTTCCAAATATAGTCCTTTCCTGTCTCATATTTTTCTTTTTTTTCTTTTTTTTTTTTTTTTTTTTTTTTGTTTTTGGGCCACACCGTTTGACGCTCAGGGGTTACTCCTGGCTATGCGCTCAGAAATCGCCCCTGGCTTGGGGGGACCATATGGGACGCCGGGGGATTGAACCGTGGTCCGTCCTACGCTAGCGCTTGCAAGGCAGACACCTTACCTCTAGCGCCACCTTCCCGGCCCCTCATATTTTTCCTATGGGCTACTGACCTACAATATTGGCCCTCTAAGCTTGTGACATGACACCTTGTTTATGTAATTCTTTCACTTGTAACACCTTTGGAATATCTTGGAGTGCCAAGAGGACCATTGAGAAATACTGCACAAGCATATAGGCCCAGCCTCTTTCTCTTTCACTTCTTTGCTCATAATGCTGTAGACACACAGTCTTACCTCATATCTGCCTCTCTTTCTGCAGCACCCTTTTCAAGGACCCTATTATGACAATTAGCCATCTCTGTGTTCTCACTTTGTCTGCTTCCTTCTAAAAAAGCCTTCATTTGCAAACATTGAAAATCCATAGGTAAGAAAACTCCATTCAGAAGTACTCTTGAGTTCCTTGAAGGAGGTTGCACCAGACTCCATATGCATTTTTCTAACAGTCCCCATCATCTACCTGCACTCATCGCTAGTGTTATGTAGGCATCATTGGGGCACGTGCATTGGTCTCTTGCATGAAATCTTGTCCCCCTCCAACTTGGCCTCTGCTTGCAAATTAAGTGGTCTTCTAATGTGAAAAATCTCAACATATAGTGTAAGATAATACCCAGCTATCAACCCCCCCGAAAAAGTGTCATTTTCTCCCCTACTTCCTCTTCTTGGTAACCACTTCTTTTGATATGTAAAAGCCCAACTGGATTATTATAAATTCCCCCTCCTTTGGAGAATTGTTTTGAATAAAGAAAGGAGTCTGGCTTGGGGCTCCGCAGTTGAGAACACATGGCAGAGAGAAAGCATATGGCAGAGAAAGGCCATGAGACAGAACAGCCATGATGAAAAAGCAGACTAACTCCGATTAATCTTTTGGGTTTTTTTTTGTTTTGTTTTGTTTTGGTTTGGTTTGGTTTTTTTTGGGTCACATCCAGCGGTGCTCAGGGGTTACTCCTGGCTGTCTGCTCAGAAATAGCTCCTGGCAGGCACAGGGGGACCATATGGGACACCGGGATTCAAACCAACCACCTTTGATACTGGATCAGCTGCTTGCAAGGCAAATGCCACTGTACTATCTCTCTGGGCCCTCCGATTAATCTTTTGACTGGCTTGGTATTATATCTTCACCCCTACCCTGCTTCATCAGACCCATCCGCCTAAAGGGTTAGAAACACAGTGCCTGGGGCATTCTCACCAACTTGTGAATTTTTATATTTTTATTTTACAACATAGTGAATACTTTGAATTGATATGAATTCTTCTTATTGGGCTCGCTATAGATTGCAAGATGTAGATTAAAATTCTTTGCATGATTTTTAAATCTATCGGACATCAGGCCTGCTTCTCTTGGTGGACCTCAGACTCCTTTCTCTCTGTTGGCTCCTTAAATATTCTTCACTGCCTCCTGTCTCAAGGCCTTTGTTTTTGTTCATAAAACATGCCTGCAAACATCTCCCCTTCTCCCCAGTGTCTTATGGGGAAAATTCAATTTACCCTACAATGGTTGACCTCCCTTTTTTAATATCTGAGCTTTTGTTCTTCTGTTAGGTCTCTTACTAATCATTCTTCTTAAGCCCTGCTCGATGTCTGAATTGCATTTTTTTCAATTTCTAATTATATATCTTCTAGTGAATGCTGGGCTGTCCCACTAGGTCATAAATTCTAGAGGACTATACATCATATTTATTTGTTTTGCACATTATATTCTGCACTCAGAGCAGTGTCCAAAACAGAGTTGGTGTCCCCAGATAGCATTCTGTCTAGGATAAAAAAAAGAAAACCAGTGAATTTTATAGCTAAGCACAAGAGGCACTGCATTTTTTCCCCATGCCTTTACCTACTATGAAACCTAATACAGGTCTGACCCAAGAGATTAATAATAAATTGTATGGATAGAATGAATAAAGAGAGAGAGAAAGACGGGTGGAGCCAGCTGGCCTTAGAAGATCTATCCTGGAGAATGACAGTGCAGAAATCAGAATTTGCCATCTGTTCTGTGGCTCACTTCACTGGCCAATATTTTCTGTTCCCATTCCCAAAGATTAAAAACTCCAGTCAAACTCGGACTTGTCACCTTCTACCCCAACATCAAGATGAAAACAGCTTTATCCAGAGCTCAGAAAGAGAGAGAAAAATAGAAGTTGAGCTGAGATTCAGAATCCTCAAGGGGGGAGGTGGCAATGAAATACCAATAAACCATATTAATATGCTGAAATCAGGAAGAATAGGTTGAACTCCAACCCAGATTTATTAACTGTACGTGAGAAAGTGCAGGGAGAAGGCAAGTCTAGGTTTCTGTCAGAATGGAAATGAGGTCTGTAATGAAACTGGTAATATAATTATAAGCTGTGAGCACGTTTTTCTGCTTCTCCCTCTTCTGGTACATAACGCACAACTTGCTTTTCTGTGGCTTGTGGCTTGGAGCTGGAGCTGGAAGCTATGAATTCCCCCTAGATTGGAACTGGATTGTATATTTTCCCTTTCTCCAATCTCTTCATTAGGAAAGCCTAAACCTGCAAAGCCATACAAGGGAGGAAGTGCTTCAAGCCATGTCTTACTGAAAGAGTCTTAGATCCCCAAGTAACAGGTGATAAGGGGAAAAGCAGAAGAAACAGAAATCCCTTTTCGAAAATCATATTAGGCAGCTGAAGCTGAACATCATCAGGCTTTTGAAACCATCACAACAGCTACTTGGAGTAGAATTTTCAGTGATGCTCTGTGCTAACCACACACTATTTTTTAACCTCAAAAGTTTTAATGGGTTGTTTTTCTTAAGGATTGGAGTCAAGAGAACATAGTAAAAAACGATATTAAAGTGGCATTTGTTTGCATAGGCCCACCAAAACATAAGGGACATGGAAAGACAAATTATGGTCTAAATACATGGAGACCCTACCCCTGAAGTTTCCTGGCACAGGACTGACTCTAGGCTCCAGGCAAACTAGTTTGTCCAATTCAAGTCATAGTCTGTAGTGGCAATACACCTCCATTCCTCACATAGTCTCTGTTGTTGGTATCATTCTTCTGTATTAAAGATCCTGGAGTCTGCATATCCCATATTGCAGTCAGGATGGTGCAGAGCATCCTCTCGTTTCACCTCACACTTAAGGGGCAATAGAGAGAACCATGTCCTGTAGAGCAGGTCATCGTTGTTGTCATGTCTTCTCGCAGGTCATTGTTGTTGTCACGTCTTCTCAGTGTAAACGGAAGTGTCTTATTAGGAGGTCGATGTCACACCCTTGGTAGTGTCTTTCCTGGTAGAGGACTGCTTCCAACTGTTGCTATAAAAGACCTTGGATGTTTCGTAGATAGCTTGCCTGGTTCCAGCGTGAATGGAGAATGCCCATTCAACTGAGGCCTATGCCAGGTCATTATATCAATATTCAGGGTGTAAGGTACATTGTAATGAGATTTATTAGATAATAACTAATCTGTATGTATAGTGTTTTCCCATTTTAATGTGTCTATGCAAACAAGGATCAATGCCACGAAGCGTTATTGGTGCATCTGGAGGCAATAGGAACAAGACCAGCAATTTCCATGACATAGTTCAATCATAGGCATCAAACTGAGGGATAGTGTGGTTTTTTTTTTTTTGGTATCTGTGTGCTCACAGCATGTGTGATCTGTGTTGGCATGGAATACTCTATCTCTAATCAATGATCACAGCACAGGTGATCCGCTCAGATTCAATGCATGCATGATTTCCACATGCTCACATGTAATCTGTGTGAACGGCACACATATGTTCTTGCTTACATAGGTGACCTGTGTGCACCTGAGATGGGTGATCTTTGAGTGTGTTCCCAGCACAGACCATCAGCGTATGTATGCGATCTATCACGGCACATACGATCTACGTGCACTGATGACATGTGTGACCCGAGGTCAAGGCAATAGGATCTGCGTTCCTGTGACACACATGACCTGTGTGGTCATGGCAGAGGTGAGCTATGCGTACCCATGCCATGGGTTCTATGGCCATGAAACATGTAAATTATGCATACATGTGAACTCTGTGGTCATGGCATGGGTAACCTATGCATGTCCATAACTAAACATGACCTCTGAGGTCACGGCGAGTGATCTTTGTGTGCTCAGGACACGCGTGTCCTCTGTACACAACACAGGTGACCTGAATCTGCGCACGGCCCCCACACACTCAGCCCCTGTCCTGGCTCTGTGGCCCAAAGTCAGCTAGGCCCCACAGCTGCCCGAGGCCTACTTGGAGAAGATGACCATCAGCTTCCTTCTGCTCTTGCGAGGCTCGGCGTCCTCCTCGAACCCGTTTGTGTCTTTCCCCAGGAACACCTCCTGATGGAAGTCCTTGTTGAGGTGCCCATCCAGCTTGAGCTTCACTGCGTTCAGGTGATCAGGGGGAAGGATATGCATACATGTGAACTCTGGTTGGGCTTCCAACCAGGATACGTGGTCGCTCATTTTTACTTAACAAAAGGGTTAACTGGGTTCGAAGTCCAACACTGGAGGCTAATTTCTGTATTTTGATAACAGATTGAGCTCAAAAATATGTTCCTTGGAATAGCGCCAAGGCAGGGGAGGGGACAAAATGATTGCAAAGGGTAGGTAATTTCTTCTCATTAATAATTCCATTCTGCTGCTGTGAACAGAAGGCCAGTTTGACATTCAGACTGGGAAGAGCGAGTGACGGGTGGGAGTTGTGATGAGATTGAACTCAAGATTATAGAGTCCCATGTTCCATCATTAGTGGCTTGCTATTTTCAAAACGAGGCAGGGTGGTGTGGTGCTGGGAGAAAGAAGGTGATGTAGTCTATGGTTACATAAGCCTAGGGCCTGGGAGATATGAGTTCTATTTCCAGGGCTTCTGATATCTGGTTTGGTTACCTTGGATATATTACTTCATCTCTCAGGACCAGGATTCTTCCCCTAAAGTCCACATTACTGCCCCTGCTTCAAAGCAAATGTTACTATTTCCCACTTCAACAGAACGTTCGTAGGTGAAGGTAAGTGGATGAGCTAGCTTGCTGGGAGAGGAGTTCTGATTATGACCCAGATTTATTATTTATAAAGATGATAAAAGTGTTCCAAAGAGGTCTGCATGGATCGACCAGGTACGTAAAAGGTACAATTTCCAAGAGACTTAGTTTGGCCAGAAGGAAGACATGAAATTGCAAACAAACAAACAAAACTTGCCTTATGATTCCACTTCCTTATCCACATAGAAGATGTTTTTTTTTTTTACCCTGGCTTTGTGGGGCCAGTCAATATTTATTGCCGTTCTACTGTTTTAAATCATGTGCACAGGCTGATTCTGCAGAGATGGCTACAACCTGGTCAATATGAGAGCTAAGTTTGTGGGTGAGCAATGCGAATATGAAATTTTCAAGACCATGTGGTAAAAGTCACACGAAGTTTGTGTATTGAGGACATGGAAGGCATACAAGGGCTGAGCTGAGTAGTGCCAATAAGCAGAATCCAAAAAGGGCTTCCTTTAGGTTATACGTTATTTTACCTAAAACAAAGATCATCCCTGGTTTCTTTGTAGATTTGTTTACAACTTGGATTGACCCCAAAACAGAGATTATCTTCCTTGGAAACCTGGGTAGGACAGGCTCAAGATAGCCTGTGCTATCTGTCCTTACACTTTCCTTACTGCCCCACCCAGAGGTGGTTTCTGTACTCAATAAAAATAGCAGTTCTGGAGGCAGTGGAGTGGAGATGTGAGGTAGAAGATGGCCAGACTATATACATGTTTCAGATTCTGCTTGGTTTGGATTATTACATGGGCAACCTTGATTCAGACTGATTCACCAGGGGTTGGAGATATGGTGTATGGAAGTGATTTTACAGGTTCCCCCTAGTCTTAGAGCCAATGGTGCTTACTGGGGTGATTCAATATTTCCAAAAGATTCCTAGAGTCCTTCGCTGCCCCATTTTCCCAAAGGTGCTAATAATGGCACCAATTCACAGTTACATTGGTTGGATGCCATAAGCTTCAGGATTGTGTTTAGTGCTTTGGACAGTATCACATTTAATTCTATAATGTTTTAAATAGATTAGATTTTTATTTTGATTGAGTATTCCAAAGAAAATAAAATAATAAAAATGAAATAAAATAAATTTTATGCAAATGAATATGTCTGTATTGCACAAATAAGAAGGGGCCAAGCAGTCATTTTAAATGAGCAACCACAGCCCACGGCAACCAGAGACTTGGGCGATGAAGATTGGGTTCACCATTGCCATTGACTTACCCCAACTTTGACACATCCAGGCACCTCCAGGCTTTGCTTGTTGTTTTTAACCTCTTTCGTGAAATGTAGTATGAAAACAAGAGACACTGTTACTTAAAATGTTGCTCTGCCCTAACACTCCAAATATGGAATAGTACAAAAAAGGAATCAAAGTCCTCCTTAAGCAATTCTTTTAGTTATCTGCCCTGCTGGGGTGAAAGCATCACATTGTCACATGAAACCTTGTCTCGTTCTACTCTTGTTTGGGTCTTCTGTGGCTACCCTTGGGTATGGACCTTGGGAGCCAAGACATCTAAACAAAACTTTTCACAGCCCATAGTTGTCATTTGAAGACAGCTTAGCAGAAGCCAAGGTTCTTGAGGAACTGCAGGCTTCCCAGACTCTTCTTCTGCAGAAGTAGAAAAACATTGGGAAAGGAGTCTGTCCATTTCAAGTTCCAATCTCTAGCTAACCAGGGAGCGACTTTGAGCATTCTGGATATAAGTAAGAGCTTAGAAGAAAGGGCGTGTCATATTTAGAGCAAAGTGAGGAGCTGGGGGTTAGCAATCAAACATGAGCTTCCCTCTCACCCTTTATGTGCCTCTTTCCAGCCCTGATGCCCAGTCCCACTGTGCTGTCAAACTTTCTTCCCCAGTTACCCTTTCTGGCTAATCTAAGATAAACATCTTTGCAGATGCTTTGCTGCCTTTTAAGGGAAGTTCTCCAGCAACTGAGCCTCTTTAAACTGAGCATCTGGATATCTTACCCTCAGTTGGCACCTTCAGTGCTTCAGTCTTCCTGTGTTTAACTATGGCAGTACTTTGGGCATAATAGTGGAATCTATAGTAGAGCTAAGGCTGGCCAAGTACCTGCTCAGTGCCATACTCATCTCAGGCAGTAGCACTGACTCCAGTATAAAAACACAGAAGGGAGAAGAGGACACGTAGGACATAAGGAGACTGAGAATTTTCAAAGCTCAGAAATGGGTCAGTGCTCTTGAACTCTCAAACTATGGGTGTTTATATCTCTGGTCATTAGGTTCACTGTTCTGTATAGACTTATACCTTGTCACCCATTCTTCACAGGCTGATGATGAAGATGATAGAAAGGATAGTTTGGGGACAGCATAAAACAGGTGTTGTGTCATTGCTAAGTGTTCCCTATAGGGGATCAAAGGATCTACTGCACTATTAATTTGAGGTATGGTAATAAAGGACTTTATTGGATTGTAGTGTGGACCATGCAGAGAAGAAGGAGCCAACAAGGTGACCTAGACTGTTTTCTGCTGGCTAGAGATGAGTTCCAAGGAGCAAGACTATATGCCTGGGGTATATCCCATTATAAGAGACTGATGGGTAAGAATGGGCTGTGCTTGTTAGGCTCTGTGGGAGATAGCAGGAGAGAGTGACACCAAGAAGTGTGGTCTTCCAGGTCAAATGATTAGCAGTGTGAGCAAAGACTTGATAAAAAGCAAATGGCCTCGAGAGCATCTGGGGTCTTCAGGCAATAACTATATTGGTAAGGGTGTGAGATAGGAAACACAGAAACACAGTCCTTGGTGGGTTCCACTTTTGTCTTGAGAGTAATTGGGGGTCATGGACCCACTAAAGATTGAAAATATATTTTTCCATTGTGGGAGATTTTTTTTTTTATTAAGTCCATTTTGAATTACAAGTCTTTACAATTGTAATTAAGGCATCTAGTGACCAATGATTAGCGCTGTTGAATTAAATAATTAACGATGGTGCTGGATGGTGAAGGATGGAGGCCTTTGTCCTTAGGCCCCGGCCACTTGGCTTCATCCCCCATCAACCAGCGGGTCTGGGGTCCAGGAAAGCGACGGGTATTGAACTCACTCACAGGCAGGCATCAGGAAGCATCAACTTTATTCATGCCCTATTCACCACATGTGTGTGGCCTATCTCATAACCTTTCAAGCATTCAGCCATTCTTAGCTAGCCCTGCCTCTTAACTCCTTTCAGCCATCTTCCCTTTCACCTCCAATTGCTGGCCCAAGACCAGAAGCGTGAGAGCCAGCTAAAAGCCTAATCCCCTCTGGTCCATACCTTATCTACCTT
Organism: Suncus etruscus; assembly: GCF_024139225.1. Classification (NCBI taxonomy): domain Eukaryota; kingdom Metazoa; phylum Chordata; class Mammalia; order Eulipotyphla; family Soricidae; genus Suncus; species Suncus etruscus. Next base: position 6,841,822 of record NC_064852.1, read on the forward strand.
TTCCAAGACCCCTCCCAGGAATGGGCGGGGTCTTGCAGGTAAGGTCAAGTTACCTAGAAAGAAAGGGTGGGGGATGAAGCTTCAAGCGCCATTCGCACCACCAGTGTTGACCTCCCTCCTCCAGAGTTCCCAGCATGTATCCCATACCTCCACCCTTTTGAGTTGCTGCTGTGATGACTAGAGGTCACATCCACTTCATTGGGGTGATGCTCCCTGGTGATGCACATTTGATTGCAGAGTTTATGCATACAATTGCTAGAATTTACACACACCAGTGGCGGTGCTGTTGCACTTTGGGTTACAGTATTCACTGTGGTTCACATACCTGGTTCCAGTGCTCACATACATATAGTGCTCACAGCTTTAGTTGTGGTGCATACCAGGAGTTGGACCCTACAGTTGGACCCAATCAATACTTGCCATGTTGACATGCAGTTGGTTATAGTATGCCAGAAACTAGGCTCTTAGGTGTAATGCTCAGGACCCAAAGTAGCCAAACTGTCAGGAACATGCCTAGCAAACATGGATAGCATTCAGAATGGAGCTTGAGATTTCACACTTGTAAGGAAGGTATTTTTTGTCACTGAGCCATCCTTGCACTAGCCTTGTTTGTGTGTGTGTGTGTGTGTGTGTGTGTCTGTCTGTCTGTCTGTCTGTCTGTCTGTCTGTCTTCTGTCTATCTGTCTGTCTCTGTGTGTATATTTTCCTTTTTTCAATCATTATTTAGTTACCATGATTTGCAATACTCTTAATAATCAAACTTCAGGCATTTGCTGTTGTAAAACTGCTTTCATCAGCAGAACTTTATTGTCCTTCCACCAGTCCTTTTCAGGGTCCCCTCCCTGGGGAAGGTCATCTCTAGCTGATTTTCAGGCTTTGTTGCCACTGGCCATTTGTTATTCTCTTACTATGTGTCTTTATATTCTTCTTAGGACAGATATCATTCAGTATCTGTTCCTTTGCTTCTGATTGATTTTACTTATTATGATGCCTTCTAGATCAATAGCAGACAATTACATGATTTCACCTTTGATTATAGCTGAGTAGCTTTCCATTATGTACGTATACCATGGCTCCCATCTATTCTTGGGCACGTGGGCCTTTTTTTTTTTTTTATCTATAGATTGGGTTCAATCTAAAGTTCCCTTTTAGTGAAAATGTATGAGATCATATCTGTCCAGGTTTTTTTTCCACTCCCTGCAGTGCTGAAGGGTTACTCCTGGTTCTGTGCACAGAAATCACTGCTGGCAGGCTCGGGGACCATATGGGATGCCAGGGGTTGAACCCAAGTCTATCTGTCAGGTTGTCCGTGTTCAAGGCAAATGCCCTACCACTATGCTATCGCTCTGGCCCTGTCCAGGTTTAATCAGAATTTTTTTTTTTGAGCCATACCTGGTGATACTTGAGGCTTACTCCTGACTCTATATTCAGGAATCACTCCTGGCAATCTCTGGGGACAATATGTAGTTACTGGAGATCACCCTGAGTTGACCATGTGCAAATAAAATGCCTTATTCACAGTATTATTTCTCTGGCCATTTTTGAGTATTTGTTAATTTATTTTTATAAATTTTTATTTTGGTTTTTGGATTACATGGGTAATATTTCTGAATTATTGCTGACTTTGTGCTTAAGGATTACTCATGAAGGGCTTTGGGGGACCATATAAAATGCTAGACATAGAATCCGGGTCAGGGAGGTGCAGGGTAACTGTCCTACTCTGACTACTTTCTCTCTGGCCCAGAGAGTTTCTATTGACATTATCAACATGATTCCACTGACTTGTTTACATTAGTCTACCTTAGTATTCTTTTCTGCATTCAGTACAATTACAACTATTAAGTAGGTTACTGGTCTAATTGGGTTATTAGTCTGGATTTGGGCTGAAGTGATGACTCAAGGGATTAAACAGAACACATGCTTTGCATATGAAAACCCTCAGTTCAATCCCCAGCACTACAAGGTTCACTGAGCACCACTGAGAGAAGCTCCTGAGGGCTTCTGGGCGGATCCCTCATCCTAGCCTCCCCACCCAGAAAAAGAGTCTAGGTTATAGAATTGTACTCCTGAATTCAATACCTGACTTTGATACACCCCAGCTGGGTGGCCTTGGACTAGTTATTTAATCTAAATCCCTTTGTTCATCTGTGAAATGGAGATGATAACAGAACAGTCACATACCTCAAAGGGCAGACACAGACTGCCTTGACTGAGTCAATCTACAGTAAACTGGAGCCTCTGCTGAAGCTACTTTCAACCCCTGGGAAGGCCCAGAACATCCCTATCTTGTTTCTTCAGGACACTTTGCTCAGCGAAGATTTATGAACTGACCCCAGGGCAGAGAGGACTTGGGGAAGCCAAAACTGGAGGCAAGAAAATTATTAGGGGACTGTTCTATTTAGTCTGGATGCTAATGAATGAACAAGGACATTGGTGAGAACAAAGAAAGATATGGAACAGAACTCAAGGAAAGATTGGTTTCACCTCCAAGGTTTGATTGCATCTCTACTGTAAGGAGGTGACAGGTAGGTGGTGACAGGGTTTCTGTTCCTGAGAATCCTTGAAAGACTGTCTTTTCCTAATAATCCATTAAAGACTAGTGAACCCAGACAACAGAAGTAAGAATTTGTTTGCCGTTCTGGGAAGAGTGATAGTTAGGGGCATGAGGGCTCTTCCAGCATATGTGTTAAAGTCTCATTCACCTGCTTCCATTTGCAGCTTCTTGCCTATTAATAGGCCCAGAATCAAATTGTGGGTCTGAGGTTTCAGTATCTGTTAAATGCAAGATACTGGTCTTGAGAAATAGGCTCAGGAACTGCTGTTGTTACTATTCAGTTCATGCACCAGCTGTGCTGGTGAGATGAAGAATAAGATGCCCAACCCTTTGCTACATTTATTGAAAAAAATTAAAGGGGAGGGGCCGAGTTGCAAGCAACTGTGGAAGAGCATCCAGTATTAAAACCTTGACAAATCCTGCCTAGATGAAAATTATTAGTAAGCCATAGCACTGGGCTCTGTGAGCAAAATTAATTCACCAGACCTCTCAGGGCTGCTCTTGTGAAGACCTAAATCCTTCCAGCCACATCTCAGGTGATAAGTCTCAGCAGTAGCGGGGTCAGGGTGAAGGATGGAGGGAGCGGTGGGTCCACCAGCCCTCACTCAGGTGCTGACATGTCTGTGAGCTTGCAGGCTCCTAAGAGGCCGGCCATTTCCTGCCAAGATTCAAAGGCAGCATTAACACGGGAGGCATGGGGGAACTAGAGCCCCGAATGCAGGCCCAGGGGCCTGTGACTGGAGCGGATGTCACATTTGAAATATGGAATCAATTAAAAATGGCAGCTCTGCCCCCTCAAGGGGAAGACCATGGGTCCAGGGGTGAGGGCACCGTGTGGGAAGTTGCAAAGTAGCTAGCATGGCAGTTTTCTAAATAGTGAAATAGTAGAGCCAGGAAACAGGATCAGGCTTACCTTTGTTTGCCTTCTCCCGCACAGACACTGGCCATGTGGAATGTCTGCCCCTAAAACTGTGGCTCCCTCTTTGTTGATTTCTCAGCCTCCCCTTTCTTTGGCCTCAATACTTTCCCTCCTGTACTTCATCTAGCTGATGTCTTTTAGTATTTCTGATCTGATGGGAGAGGGTGGAGTGCTGCTCTGTTCCCCAGAGCAACTTCTTCTTCCATCTTTATCACCACCTGCTGATGCTTTTGCTAGAGTCCAGACTCAAAACAGGAGACTACACAACTGGAATAAAGTTTAATGCCTTAATCTGTATGCCAAATGACCCCAAAGCTCTACCAAAGGAAATGAACCCTGCCCGAGGTCATGAGGAAGAGTATATAGGGAAGGGATATAGGGAGGTTTCAGCTTTCTGATGATCCTTAAAATGCTTGGCTATTTTCTAGGGGAACCTTCCTACTACTCCCTTGTCCTTCCCTGCTAGGCTACCTGGTCTGGCCAGGTAGCTTGGGGCTGTGATAATGGAAAAAGACTTGTGGAGACCTACACCAGGTGGTTCTTACAAAATGGCATCTCTCCCTGCTCAGAACCTGAGAAGAAGCCTCCTGTGTGACCTTTACAAAATAGTGACCTTCCTTGCTCAGAACCCAGTTTCCAACACTTCGTTGGAACTATCTATACAATTTTGTCTTGACCGAAATTACACTCCTTTTAGGCTGAGATTATTTTCTTTGCTGGTCCAACACATGTATTCCAAGGAGAGAGAGAGAGGGGGAGCTCTGGTGTTCTTTCCCCACCTACATAAAAGAGTCATCTGTCCCCAGATGCATCAAAGATCATGAATTCTACTAACTGCATTTCTGGTCCATTGCAGTTCTTGTTTGAAAGTCGCAATAAGCCCATATCACTCAAAAGAGTGATTGATTCATGCCAAACCAGTCTTGACCCCAGGAGCTATCAGCTCTCCAAAGAGACATCCTGAAGTAGATTGGATGATGCAGGAGATGACTTTCAGTGAGGCAGTTTTTCAACAATTCTTCAACAGGGACAGAGAATGATAGTACGGGGACTCAGACACCTGTCTTGAACGCAGCTAATCTTGCACACAACTGACTTTATTTCCATCGGAGGTCTCTCAAGTACCACCAGGAGTGATCCTTGAGCACAGAACCAGGAATAAGCTCTGAGCACTTCTGGGTGTGGCCCACTCTCCCAAAAATAATTCTTTAAGAATGTAAGAATTGATTATCTTAATGAAGAATTGGCTGGGCTCAGGCAGATGTATCATCACCCTAAAGGAACACGTGCGACAACCAGGAGAGACTGGTTTGAGAAAGGGAATTGATCCTAGCCTCTCGCATTTTTCTAATACACCTGCTGTGTCAGCTCTCAGGAGCATCTTGTCACCACCATTCTATGGTCATAATCCCAGAAAGACCTATATACGTAATGTACATAATATATGCAATGTACATACTTAGGGCCAAACAATTATTCTGAACAACGTGAGAACAAGTGGGTTTATGGAGCCCTCCAGCTGCTTTGTTAGTCTCTGTCTCTTCCTTCCCAAGATCAAAGCCAAATTTTGGTTCTATCAGTTTAGTTTTAATTATTAAGATAAGAGAAAGTCCTCCTATGCTTCTATCATGGTAGGCATTGTACTAAGTCATTGGAGAATGTATATGCAGTGTCTTTCCTTCTCTTTACAGACATTTTTTACTCACTGGATGTGCATTTCATGTTCCTGGGAAGCCTAGGACAAGCATAGTCCATAGGTCTGGGGGAGAGCTCAGGGAGCTAGAGTATATATTATGCATGCAAGAGCCCTCGTTCAATTCTTGATGCCATGTGGTCCCCCCCCTGAGCACAAAAAGCAAACCCTGAGCACTTTGAGTAGACATCCTCAAATAAATAAATAAACCTGACTCCAGTCCTGCCTTAGTTGTTTTCCTTCTCAATAAGGTAGCCAGCCAAAACAGCAAAATAAATAAATAAAACAAAGATACTGTAATTACTACTAACATCATAGATAAAATAATTTACATAAAAAGAACTGGGAATTTATGCTCAGGTAGGCTGGTCAGGAAGGACTTCTCTAAGGAGGTGGCCTGAAAACTGAGATGTGAAGGATGCAAGGGAGACATGAAGGTTCCAAGCAAATGCAACAGCAAATTCAAGGTGTCATTCTCCAGTGACAGTGAAGCCAGAATAGAGCCTGCATTGTGGGCCTTTGGAGATCCACAGAGTGGAGAGTGAGAGTGCGGAGTTAAGAAGAGGATAGATAGAGGCCTGCTGGCTGCCTTTTTCACAGTATGGAAGCAAGCTCTAGGCAGAAGGAGACTCTAAAGAGCACCTCACCACTCTTTTTGTCCACTCCAGTTTTCTGTGTGGATTGTGCCAAATCATTTCCGGTCAGTTTCTACTCATGCACCATTTCAGGTCCCACTTCTGGCCACATCTCTCTTTCGTTCCTTCCTTCTGCCTCTTGTCATTTATAGCCCTTGGATTATTTCCTGTGTCTTATTGATTCCCACGTTGTGCTTCTTTGCCCCTTCTTGTCTTCACTGCCCCGAGTACCTGAAGCAAATGACTCTTTCAGACCCATTTCTCAGTCCTTTCTCAGACGCCTGGCACCCCACCCACTGTCTTATGTCCCTTCCTCAAACAAAACCAGTTTATTGAATCTTCTCATCACACAACCTTCAACTCTGAGCTGACACATAGTTCTCTTCAACACAAAATTTAAGAGATATAACTTATAGTTTAAAAAACCTGAGAAGATGGGCCAGAGTAATAGGACAGTGGGCAGTGCATTTGCCTGGCATAGAGCTAACCTGGGTTCAATGCCTAGTACCCTAGATTGTCCCCCCAGCTGGTCAGAAATGATTACTGTGCATAAGACCATGAGCAAGTCCTGAGCATTGCTGGTGTCACTCCAAAACAAAATAAAACAAAACAAGCAAACAAAAATCTTTAGAAGGTACATACAACTTGCAGTGCTCAGAGGCTACTTCTGAGTCTGTGCTCAGAGTTCACTCTTAGGGGTCAGAGGTCAGAGAGCTATGCAGCACTGAGGATCACCCCCAAGTCTCCCAGGTGCAAACCAGGTATTTCAGCCCTTTCTTGGAGCTGTCTCGGGGGCCCTTGAATAAGAATTATTGCCAGTCATCTGAATAGATGAAATGTCAAAAGCTTAAATTGGTGCAGTTGAATTTCCGGTTGTGGTGATAATTCCTTTTGAAAGGGAATAAGGGATTTGCCCCACATTCTGCTCGCTTTTAAGTCATTTGTTCCAAATCCATGTCTTCCTCTATTACCATTGAAGTTGCTACTTGGGGAATCTGGGGACGCATCCCATAATGCAAAAGAGAAAGTCCAAAGCAAAACCCACCAGAAAATAACACTCCCTTTAGCCCCGGGATCCTGTTGGTGATGATTTCTCTGAAGTGATCTTTAATTGTTTCATCTAAAGAGTATGCATCTTCCTTCCTCCGACTGTCTCTTCACAGAGGCTTGTGAATTGGATCCTGCTATTAGTAGCACTTACTAATTTCCTCTGAGTCTTGCTGGCTAAATCGCTGGGCTTGGAACAACTTTTAATTTTGTTTTTAATTAAATTTCAGTTGTTTCAAATCACTCACTTTTAATGTAATTTCTTTGCAGCCCTCTGAAGCACCAGGGGTTGTGTGCGCTTGCCACACACACAATCTGATGTATATGGATCCGTGGAGTGCCCGAGGATGGGCTTCTGGCTGAGGTCCAGAGGAGGAGCATGCAATTAAGGAAATAGAAATGAGTCACAGGATGAGCTTTTGTTTACACTATTATATCCAAAGCTAATATGTTGTTTAAGCAGGAGTCTTGGTTATTATGTTTGTTTGCTTTGGTTGTTTGTTTATTTTGCCAAACTGTAATTGAAGAAGGCCTCGTTCCCTTGAATTTTTACGAGGGGGTTATCAACTCGATGCCAAATGAAAAAGCAGCGTAAGAATAACTAACACTTATTAGATACTTATTATGTGCCAGGTATTGCTTTCAACTGAACATAAATTACCTCATTTACATTAAAAGTGAGTAATTTGTAACAAGGGAAATTTAATTTACATAGATTGTCTTCCCCCTCAGTCCTAAAATGTGATCCTCCACAGTTTTACAGCTAGGGAATGGAGGCCCATTTAAATGGATCATTGTCACTTGGTTGTGGCAGAACCTGAGCAGGAATACTGGCATGTGAGCCTGAGGTTGGGTTGGGCCGGTCAAGGTTGACTTTAAGATTGGTGGCAAAGGGACCAGTGAGATATTGCAAGAGGTAGGTTGTTTGCTTTGCACGTAGCTGGCACTTTCGAATCCCAGGAACCACTCAAGGTTCCCCTACGTTTAGGAGACATCCTCAGCACTGTGCTAGGAATAGCCCCTGAGATTTTCTAGGTGTGGCCCCAACCACTATCACACCTGCCTGCCACCCCACCCAAAAAATGAGAGAGAAAGAGTGGCAAGAAAGAGGAGCACAAAGGAGATTCTAGCAGGATGCCAGGCACTTGCAAACCCCAGGAACCACTCAAGGTTCCCCTAAGTTTAGCAGACATCCCCAGCACTGAGCTAGGAATAGTCCCTGAGCTTTTCTATGTGTGGCCCCAATCACTATCACCCCCTGCCCTGTCACCCCGCCCAAGTAAAGAGAAAAAAAGGGTGGCAAGAAGGAGAAGCATAAAGGACATTCTAGCCAGGCACATACCAAGGCACCTTGGACATAGTTTGGGTTGATTGCAACATCTCTTTTAAGAAGGCTCAGGAATAAAACAAGCCACACTAAGATTTGGGTCTCTTAGTGTCTAGAAAAGAAAGTCCTGCTCTCAGGGCCAAAAGGATAGTACAATAGAAAGTGCACTTAACTTGTATGCGACTGTCCTGGGTTCAATACCTGGTATTCTATATGGTCCCAAGAGAATGCTAGGCAATTCCCAAGATTCCTGAAAATCAGGATTAAATCTTGAGCAACTCCTGAGAACCAGGACCAACTCCTGAGCATTTCCACGTATGACCCAAAAACAACAAAGAAGCTGGGTAGGGGGGTGGGGGGGACTGGGATTGCTGTCTGCAGAGTATGATTACAATATGATTAAAAGCCCCAATATTTTGGGGGGCTGGAGAGGTGGCGCTAGAGGTAAGGTATCTGCCTTGCAAGCGCTAGCCAAGGAAGGACCGCGGTTCGATCCCCCGGCATCCCATATGGTCCCCCCAAGCCAGGGGCGATTTCTGAGCGCTTAGCCAGGAGTAACCCCTGAGCATCAAACGGTTGTGCCCCCCCAAAAAAAAACAGAAAAAAGCCCCCAAACTTTCACCCAAAAAAGATACTGCACTGCTTAAAAAAAAAAAAGTTCCCTGCCATCAGAAAAGTGGACAGTTTTGTTCAAAGACTTGCTCAATGCAGGGTTGCTATTAATGGCCACTATGTAAAAACCCCAAGTTATGCAAAGCGCCATAAAACAGAGCATAGTTAGGCAGGCATGTTTTAGCTTCATGCTTCAGCTTAACACACCTGTGACCAAAATGCACACAAGACCAAACAAGGTAAGACAGGACAGGCTGATTGAGAGTTGGAGACATGATGCTCCTGGGAAGGTCCAACCTCACTCCCTTCGCTATGTCCCCTCCCTCCTTTGGGCCTCCCTTTGCTAGCCTAGATGTTTCTTTTTACTTTGCCTAAGAAATCTGCACAAATGTCAGGGATTGTTTGACCAAGGCAGTTTGCAACTGGGAACATTAAGAATAACCAGATTAGTAATTCCTCCTGGGCCTGTTTCATTTTTCCATGGTTGGCTCCATATGCCAAACTACCAGATTAATCCCTAGTACCTGCCTGAATTTGTCTATGTCAGTGTATGAGCATGCATGTGTGTGTGTGTGTGTGCGCACGCGCGCGCGCCCATGCACACACCTGGGGGTGGGTTCTCTTTCAATGCTTGCCCTCTCTTTGGTCAAAAAAAAAAGTTCAAAAAGAAAAAATTCAGACCTTGAAGTTGGCAGAGCTGGATGCAAAAGGTTTCCCTGTATTATTGGACAATCTTATTACTATGCAGAAAAGCTTACTAGTTCTTTTCTCAGCTTCCTCATCTGAGAAGTAATTATACTTACCTTGCAGCATTTGTGATATTAAATGTGATTGTTGTGCCCCTCTTGGAAATACTTCTCAAATCGGAGGTTTTACTGTTTCTATTGTTATTCACCTAACTGATCCTCAAAAACACTCTGAGATGGGGTTGGTGTTAATAGTAGTCCCATTTTGCAGAGAAGGAAACGGAATGTGGACCAGAAAGAGATAGTATCCTGCATGTGTCCGCCTGGGTTTGGTCCCTCGTCCATATGATGCCTTGAACCCTGCCAGGAGCAGTCCCTGAGCACAGAGTCAGGAGTAAGCCTTGAGCAGTTGGGCTTTTCAGGAAATTGAGACAAAGGAGTTTCAAGGGTCAGGTCTTAAACTGCACAGTTTGAAAACTTACAATTAGAATTCAATCAGCTTTTGGCGTTATAGCACTCTTGGTAGTATCAGGCTGCCCAAGTCCTCTCACTTCACCAGGAACTTCTCCACTGTACCAATAGTTCTATGTCTCTCTGTGCGTATATGGGTGCAGGTGGAGAAGGGAAGCTGTGGGTTCTGCTTCCCCACATCCAAACCCCTGTTTGGCTTCTGTCAATATTCATATGTAGTTATTTCTTTAAATTCTGAACTTCTCTGGATGGTGACTGGCACATAAATCTGCGTGTGTTGGGAGAAGAGCAAGAGAGAAATAGCAGGGGAAGAGGACATAATATTATAATTCGATTCTTAATATCTCCAAAGACAAGCAATATATCCTCAGCACATTTCCAGAAGATATTTTCTGGAAACGGGACAATCATTCAAACTCATACTAAACCTAAATCTAATTGTTTTATGATGCTACCAAGAACTACGAGGGGCCAAACTTCCCAAACTCAGCGGTTTTGCTGGGCTCTTGATGGAAGAGATTTTGCATCCTGGCAGTTACCCCTAGAACTGTGGTTGATGTCCAGAGCAGCAGCAGTGCAAGAGACAAGTGTGGCCACACTGCTGCCTTCTCTGCAACTTGCCCCTCCCTGCAAAACCTGCATGGCACCTTGGGGGAAGGGATGCTCAGTGTGTGTGTGTGTGTGTGTGTGTGTGTGTGTGTGTGTGTGTGTGTGTGTGTGTGTGTGTGTCTGTGCATCATCTGAGATGTCCCAAAAGACATTAGCAAAGTGGTAGGGCATTTGCCTTGCACTCGGCCAACTTGTACAGACCCAGGTTCAATCTCCAGCATCCCATATGGGATGTGATTTCTGAGTGCAGAGCCTGGAATAACTCCTGAGCACAACCAGGTGTGGCCCCAAAACAAACAAAACAAAGTCATCAGCCCAAAAGATTGGGACTAACTGCATAAACTCATATTCATTATCTACATCATTGTCCTTTGTTGTTCTGAGTGCTGTACTACAATCCTCACCATTAACATTATTGCTGTTCCCACCACTACTCCTACCAATATACTACTCTGATCGCCAGTGCTACTGCTACCATGATTATTGCTGATACTGTCACTATTATTACTATTAGTACTACTTCTAGTACTTCCATTACTTCTACTGTTATTATTGCCACTGCTTCTACTATTACTACTCCCACCACCACCAATATTCTGTTCTCATTACTGTTGCTGCTGCTGCTTCCATTATAACTACCATTACTACTGGTAGTAATCACTAGCAATGCTACAACTACCATTACTTCTAGCACATTATTACTGCTAGTATTATTACTGCTATTGCTATTATGGTATAATAATCTTACTAATAGAATTATTAGTAGTAACATACTTTACATACTGTTACTGGTGTAATACCAATAAGTTCAAAATATCTGCAGAGGAATAAAGGAATGAATATGTAAAGTCATAGTATTGAATCAAACACAGAGGTGAAATAGGTGTATTTCAATAGTGCTTACTATTTCTATCATTGTCCTTGGCAACTAAGGAATATAGTCTTCGTGTTTGCATAAGGAGAGGCATGGGGTGAAGAATAAGAATGTGTGAGAGTGAATATTCCGAGGGAAATTAGATCACTTAAAATTACTATCTCTGAACAGCGTTGGCACTTCTCGGGCACTTCATGGCATCTGAAGGGATTCAAAGAATGGCATGACAAATGGCGTTGTTAGCAATTTGAAGACTATCGCCTCTGCTACATTACAGAGAAAACAAAAGAAACAAACCACATTGAGCTGGAGAGCTAGCTAATAGGCTAGAGCAGATACTTTGCATATAGAAGAACTGGATTCAATCCCAGCACCACTTGGTCCCCTGATCACTGCCTAAGTACTGATTTGGAAGTAAGCCTGCCAGATGTGGCCCAAAATAATAAGAAGGAAGAAAGGATTTATTAAACCGCATTATTCCCCCCAGGGCTTCTTCTAATCACTCTGAGACTCACTCAGTCCCTCACTCATTCCCCCACAGTCTTAGCTGTGACTCCTTTGTGGTAAGCATTTTCTTGCCATGTTACTCCTAACATCCAATATGTTACTTAATCTACATAGCAAGTGGAATCAAAAGTTTAGAGTTAGACACAACTGCTCAACAGCTGTGTGAACATGGGCAAAACTGACACCCTCTGTTTGACTCCGTTTCCTTACTTGAAAAATAGATGAGTAACATAGTAGTGATTCCCTCTACAACTCTTGCCAAGAGGACTATGTTTATAAATATGAACTTTTTATGAAAATGGCCAAGAGCTCAAATATGCTCTACTCTGTACAAATGCAGCATTTATAGGCGTTATAAATCCCATATCAAAAATGCAGATACAGAAGGAAGTCAAGGACCACCTTCCAAGCTTCTTACACCAATATTTAAACCATGACTAATGACCAGCTATCCGGTCAGTTTATACACTCACTATTCTGCTTTTAAAGTAGCAATTGTGTTAAGTTTGCATTTGCTAATATTCCTACACTCAGCCATGTCTATTGAGATACATAGGTCAGTCAGGCTTGGTAAAAATTGAGGGGCTGCTGGAAGAGGCCACCAATTTTCTCAGGGGTAATAAACATAGTTGGGGAGAAGACACGGTGATTTCATTAATCAATCCACAAATCATATTTGATTTATTTTGCTGTTACACCCTCCGGTGCATTGGGGCTATTCTGATCTCGGTGTTTACAGTACCTTATGGCACCAAATATAGAACCCAGGACTCCTATGTGCAAAGAAAGAGCTTTCTACACTCTAAATCTCTTCAACTCAAGGCGCCTCCTCTACATAAAGCTATTGTTTGATTTGCTGAGCCATGCTTTTTAATTAATAATTTTTAATCGAATCACCTTGAGATGCCTGGTTATAAAGTCGTTCATGATTGAGTTTTAGTCAGACAATATGCCAACACCCATCCCTTCCCCATGCACATTTCCCGCCACCAATATGCAATTTTCCTCCCAGGGGGAATATGTTGTTACAACTGAGGCACCATCCATATAGAATCAAATTATTCATGGAATTCTCTGTGCTTATATGTATACATAATGCATGCATACATAGAGAGGCGTATTTCCCAAGAGCAAGTATATAAGCCAGGCATTAGTAAACAGTGCAGTAGATGCACATACTGTTATACACAGAATGCATTGTATGCTTTACACATTTTGCCCCCTGTTAGCGTAGCACTGAGGTCCTAGCTAACTATGGAGTTGTCCTCAGGCATTGCAGAAGCACTATCAGAGAGTCCGTGAGTGCTATTTTTATTGCATGGGTAAGGAAATGCAGGGAGCTCACCAAAATGAGGGGGTATTTTTTTCCAAGGGTCAGTTTCTCTGGCTGGGGAAGGTGGGTATTATCCATGCTTGTTGAACTGTATCATGCAGCCTTTCGCTTCCTGATTCAACTGTTGTTTTCTGTAGCAGCAAACAAAGGTGATTTTTCAGTATTAGCAAGTCAATGTGAAAGAACATTTTGTGCTTGGGGACCAACTGTCCACTGGATTGGTAAGCAGCGCTACTCTTTGATTAAAAAATTTGAGAAGGCGCCAAGCAATAGTATCATGGTAAGGTGTTTGGCTGTTTGCATTGCTTTCAACCACCCTGTGTTTAATCCTTGTCACCCCATATGGTCCGCCAAGCAAACTAAGAGTGATTCTTGAGTACAAATCCAGAAGTGACCCCTAAACTATCAGTATGGCCCTAAACAGAAAAAAAAATGTATAGGATTGAAGCTGGATTGGACACATGAGTTTCCAGTGAAGCTACGAGGAAAGCTTTTCAATAAATAAAAAATAAATATATTCTTAAATGAAAATCAAATGGCTGCTTTCAATCTTGCTCTTTGAGTCTCTTTAAAAATTGAAATACAGTAACTTAAAGGGAAATGCGAAGTATTTCATGACTTTGTTTTTTTCTTTAGTTGCCTCTCCAAGTACCTGGTTGTGGCCCTGGGGAGAATAATAAGTCTCTGAAATGTCAACACTTCAAACTTGTTTTATTCAAATTCAAACATCCCTAACTGAACTTTGAAGCAAGACCAAGGAATTTGGAAACTCTTATGCAAGTCTGTGGCAATATTTAGCCAGACTTTGATCACTGTTTGAGGGGGGTACATAAAATGCTAAAAATGCAGCTGCTAACAGTACATGGGGGGGCATTAAAATGAAGGAAATCATAAAGAAGTGGGGGGAATAGACAAGCTTTCTTAGTGGGAATATTAGTTTATGATTTGGAATGCTGAAATGCTATGTCCTTGTTACTTTCCTTTCATTCCATGTTCATAGCTAACTAAATTTCTCTATGTTCCTTCTCTGATAAGTACTACTTCTTTTTTTTTTTTTTTGGTGGTGGTTTTTGGGTCAGTGCTCAGGGGATACTCCTGGCTCCATGCTCAGAAATTGCTCCTGGCAGGCACAGGGGACCATATGGGACGCCGATTTTCGAACTGATGACCTTCTGCCTGAAAGGCAAACGCCTTACCTCCATGCTATCTCTCTAGCCTCGATATGTACTTCTTGAAATTCTCAACATGCCCGACGACTGATGAGTGGCTAAGGGAACTGTCGTACATATACACAATGGAAAACTATGCAGCCATCAGGAAAAATGAAGTCATGAAATTTTCCTATACTTGGGTGGACATGGAAACTATTATGCTGAGTGAATATGTCAGAGGGAGAGAGATAGACACAGGATAGTCTCACTCCTTTGTGGGATTTAAGAAAAATCAAAGACATACTTGTAATAATACACAGAGACAGAGGTGAGGGCTGCAAGGACTGGCCCACGATATGAAGCTCACCACAAAGAGTGGTGAATGCAGTTGTTAGAGAGATGACTACACTGACAATTATCATGACAATGGTGGTTAATGAAAGAAATAGAATGCCTGTCTCAGAGGGAGGAGGGAGATGGGGGCATCGGTGGTGGGAATGTTGCACTGGTGAAGGGGGGTGTTCTTTTTATGACTGAAATTCAACTACAAACATGTTTGTAATTGTGGTGCTTAAATATATTATTTTATTTACTTTTTGGGGTTTGGGACACACCTGGTGACACTCAGGGGTTCCTCCTGGCTATGTTCTTCAGAAATCAATCCTGGCTTAGGGACCATATAGGATGCCAGGGGATCGAACTGTGGTCTGTCCTAGGTTAGAGAGTGAAAGGCAAACAGCTTGCACCACCATTCTGCCCCAATAGACATTATTTTACAATTTTTTCAACATAGTCCTCCTTTACTGGGGAAATGTGGGTATCTCCTCCCCCAACTTCTTGTTCTGAATGACCAGAACTATCCAAACCTGGAATGGAAGGGTAGAAGAGTCTGTCTGGGGGGAGAGAAGGAATAAGAGAGAGAGTTAGAGAGAGAAGACAGAGACAGATGCAGCTGAGATATGGATAGCAGCAGGGGTCAATTGGCAAAGAAGCCTGGAGAGGCAGCAAAGAAGCCTTGTGGTTAGGACCATGAAATAAAAATAACTCCTGAAACTTCTTCATCTGATTGCTTTGTGAGTTTCTCCGTCATCACTCTGCAACCCTCAGACCCACCAGGCCATAGGGGCTGCAGGAGCCTGGCTGGGCCGAGCCAAGAAAGGCCTCTCAATCACTGTACCAATACTAGGACATATTCCTTTATAAATAAAACAACAAGGGAGCACTTGGTTAGCACTTGGCTAGTTCATAGTTCTGTTCTTTTGATCATTGTGGTAGTTGATAAGCTTTTCTCTCTCAATGCATCTTTTTGTTCTTCCTTCCTTTTGGCATTACTGTTGGTAATGTTGCACTGGCCAGGGACTATCCACCTGCATGGCTGTGTTGTTCATTGTGCTTCACAGGATGTTCAGTCCTGGTGATCATCAATTTTGCTCCTTTAGCTGTGCTCCTTGCCCATGTGCTTGACAGGGCTCTCACTCTTACAGGAGACACACAGGTGATAGTTTATACTTCCTAGCTGTCACTCTAGTGTTCCTTGAGTCACATATTCTGGCTTCATTGCTCGGATATCTTTTTAGTGGTAATATTTTGTGGGATTGCACTTCAGTACAGCCAGAATTTGCCTGCTTCGCTGTGGATCATAGGTAGCCTAAATGCCAAACTCAGAGAGCTCAAAGAGTTACCAGGTACATGTGGGTTACCAGGGACTGGAACTTGTGACCACATAATTGCAGGACTTGTAGCCCTTGTGCTGCCATTATTCTTAGTCCCACTGGGTCTTTTCATGAAATGCTCAAACAAACTCAGTGAGATGCACAGCATTTTAAGGTCTGATGCTTTCCAACTAGGGTGTCTGGTAAAGGATGTTTTCCAAAACCTCTCAGAACTTCATCTTCCTCACAATGCTAAAACAGTGAGAATCACACAATCTGGGTTCTATGATAAATATTTCATTGATCCCACTGTGACCTTGGAACCACCCCTGTCTTTCCCTAAACCTCAACCCTTTCTCCCCAAAGAAGACTGGAATATCTATTGTGAGTAAAGGCAATACTCCTAAGAGAAGATGAATTTTAATTTTCAGGGGCTAAGGACACAAGAAAATCTTACTTTTATGTACTGTAAAAGCACACATTCTAAAAATACGTACAGTATACTTGTGGTTAAATGTACACGGATGAGATGCAGTTTGTTTAAAAAGCCTGAGTTCTTTTTAGTGAACATTAAAAAGAAGATAAAAATGTTGAGAAGCTTTGAACTAGAGAAACACAGTTTTCAAAAATTTTAAATCAATCCTAGTGGCCGGAAATAGAGTATAGTGGGTAAGATACTTGCTTTGCATGTAGCCAACCTGGGTTCTCAGCACCGCATATGCTACCCCGACCCCTATCCAGAATGACACATGAGCACAGAACCAGAAGTAAATGCAAAGGTCCTTGGGGAATGGTCCAGAGATCAAAGAGCAAGAGAAGTGGTTTATACTGTGGATGCCGAAGAGTTTACTGAGTAGTAAAATACATGCCTTGTCATAAAGTACATGCTATGTAGGAGGCAGGAGACCTGGGCTTAGATTCCCAATACTGCAAAGTGACAACTTGAACAACAAACAGGGAACTTCTCACCTTTTTTGTAAATGTCCTTTATCTTATTATTGACAAGGCATGCCTTGTCTTAGCAGGTTTGCATGTTTATTGAGTCGTCCCTCCCTCTGTTCACCCAGTGATTGGAACCAGGTTAGCCAACCACCCCAGTAACTGCAGGATGAGAAAAGCTCACTGGGACCAGCATTTTATCCTGGATTCCAGAACCCCCAAGGGTTCCATTCTCAGAGCTGTACTTTGTTTGCTGGTTTCTTTTCATATTATTATGCATTATATTTTAGACATTGAAAACTTTATTCTGAGAAGTGATCCTGTGGGATGCATATCACAAAATAAAAGTTAATAAATGGAGCAAATGTCAGGCTTAAAGGAGAGTTGCCAAATAAGACACAAATGGTTTATGAGTTTGCTAGGGCTGTCATCGCAAATAGCACTCAGCCTGTGGCTCAGACAAGAGAAATATTTGTCCTCACAATTCCGGAGACTCCGAGTCCAAAAAATTAAGGTGTGAGCATGACAGCTTTTCTCTTCTTGGCTTTTTAGTGGCTGTCATGTTCACTGGTTCTGGGTTTTTTCATGTGGTCCTCCCTGTTTGTGTTCTGAGTTCTTCTTTAGGACATTAGTTGTGTAGGATTAGGGACAAACCTCCCCTCCAGTCTTGACTTCCTAAAACCTTATTGAATTCTGAAAATCCACTTTTTGAATAGTCACATTCTGAGCTCCTGAAGAGTTTGGATTTCACTATGAGATATAAGGGTAGATCCAGTTCACCACTGCACAGTGGGCATAGTTCATTGGAAGAGTTCATTGCAGTTGATCCATAAGGATGGGTGCATGCTTCACTTGCCTCCTGGACTGATAGGAGACAGGCTTTTCATGTGTACTTCATGACATCCTTTGATCCTGTGCCTCAGAGTGCCATTTCTTTCAGATCTAAGTTGCCCTGGTAGATAGAACCATTCTGGGAATAGAGAACAGAAAACCTTTATAACTTTTTTCATTCAGAGGAAGAGAAGAAATGAACTGAGATGAATTGACACCCCCCCAAACCTCCCCTAGTTTCATTTGTGAAGACCCCCTTTCAGCCATTGCTCTTTCCATGCTTCACTACCCCCGTAACCACTGTGTCCACAACCTTGTTTGGACCTTTCCTAGCTCTGGTTCTTCTGAGAGTCTGTCTCAGAATCTGAGGTGTAATGAAAGAGATTTGCAGCTGTTGTCTGGCTTTCTAGGCAATTTTATCTAGTGATAGCTCCTTCCATGGTATTTTTAGTTCCCATCTACAGCTTTCTCTTGCTTTGGGAGCTGAAGTGGCTCTGATTTTTTTTTCAGAGCTCACCACAGAATGGCCTGAGTTCCCCAGCTCACCCCTGATCTATGCTGCACAATTACAGAACCAGGCTTATAATCAATGTAATTGAAGATCACAGTTAATGAGGACCTCCATGCCCATACCGTCCCCTGAGCAACGCTGAGCTTCAGATGCAAGATAAGGAAATGATTGGGCTGAACTGAAAATCCATTTGGCTAATTAGATGATGTATATTCCCACAAGTCAGGCAGAGAAAAAAAGAACATATATATATATGTGTGTGTGTGTGTGTGTGTGTGTGTGTGTGTGTGTGTAGATATATATATGTATGTATATCTATATGTGAAAATAAAAAAAACATAGCATTTGCAAGTTTTCTTTCAGAATCATTGCTCTCTGGGGAGATTTATCGCAGCACAGAAAGATCTCAGAGCACACAAAAACGGGGAGAAGATTTTTGATCCAGCATCAGGAAGATAAACTAGATATAAACTAGATGTCCATGAACCATATAGAGCGATGCGTGGTCATTCTTGTCTAATGTGGTTTTGAATCCTAAGTTATGATTGCATTTACTCAGAAGCTGGCAATTCTTTGGCTTTATTGTGTCCTCTTTGTCTCTTTCTTTTCTCTCTCTCTCACTTTCTCTCTTTCTTTATATCAGTGTACACATGGGAGCATACGGAGCATATGTTAGGTGAAACCTTGTTCTACCCAAAACAAAGATCATCCCTGGTTCCTTTGTATCTGTTTGTTTACAACTTGGTTTTACACCAAAATAGAGATTATCTTTTTGTTTTGTTTTGTTTGGGGGAGGAGGGGGCACACTCAGTGATGCTCAGGAGTTAGTCCTGGCTCTGTGCTCAAAAATCGCTCCTGGCTCAGGGCACAATAGGGACGCCAGGGATCGAACCGAGGTTTGTCCTGGGTCAGTCGTGTGCATGGCAAAAACCCTACCACTGACCTATTGCTACAGTCTTCAAGGCAGAGATTATTTTACATGTAAACCTGGCCAGGACTGGCTCAAGATAATCTGAGCTATCTGTCCTTACTCCCCCCCACCTGGGAGTGATCTCAGGACTCAATAAAAAGTGTTGGCAGACAGCTCGCTCTTGCTATGAGGTAAAAGATTGTCAGACTACCTGTATTTCACCCTTAGCCTAGTTTGTATTTTTTCATGTGCAACCCTGCTTTAGACCCATTCACCTGGAATTGGAGATATTGTGCATGGTGATCCCACAACTCGAGGATTTTTATTTTACAGGCATACACACATATATGCACACACCTACATCTTCTCAATGTCTCATGACATTTCACTTGATTTGAATCATTATGGTGATTTCATAGGGAGCTATGGGATGAGCTTTGCCTTTAAGAAATGGGTAGAAAACTAAGGAGAAAATTCCACAAATAAAGTTAGGCAATGCGGGTTGTAGACATTTGCAATTTCTGGATTATCTTTCTAGAACTTTGCTAGACACAAAGAACAGATCTGTATTTTTATTTATCCAAAGTCAAGGACAGGGCCTGTTACTTAGTAGCTGATCTATTAAATTAACAAATATACAAGTGAATAAATTAATGAACTAATGTAGCTATTGCATGGTATTTAGATCTCTGGGTGAATGGAATGCTTTAAGGAGTGTTAAAGAAAAGAAGCATTTTCCTTCCAACTTCTTCCCTGCTTGTAGTATTCTTCTGCCTCCTTCTAAATCTGTCTTAAAAGTCGATTGTTTTATGATTCTAGTCCAACCCTGCTTCACTTTCCTTTCTAGCCACAGGCATTGTTCATCTCTTTTAGAAAGTTCTTACTACCCTCTAGGTGCTAGTTACTTATGTACATATAGTAGCACCCTTGTTGACCTTTCATTTTCTTAATGTGGTCAACCTCATTCTCATTTCTTGCACAGAAACTGATTTAATAAATGTTAGTAAAATGAAAACATAGATTAAAGCTTGGTGATGACACATGGCACCTTCCTTTCATAATATAACGCAGTATCTCCCTCCCTTCTATATTATGGCTACACCGTAAATCCTTCTTTCACCCTCTTTAAATCATTGCCATCACAAAGCCAGGAGGCTGAACAAACCATGATGGGAAAGTTCAAGCTTGTAGTTAGAATTGGAGAGTCCAAAGAGATAATCTCCTATCTAGGCTCTCGCCGATGGAAAATAGTAAACTTAGGGATCAAAGTGGAAATATTCCTGCATCATAACTCCATGATAAAGGGAGCTGAATTTTCCTTCTAGACAAGCATAAAACTTTGATATAATGAACTCACTCAACTTTATGTCTGTGCCAGACATTTTACTGAGGGCTGTGCAGATAATGAATGACCAATGGATGAGTTTTGATCGTTTTCCTATAAGAGATCACAAACTATCGAAGCGGGAGCTTCTCTTACCCTACAGGCTTTACACACTGGGGAGTTCACAGCCCTTCAGAGGAGTAAGGAATGCAGTCTTCTCTGCCTGACACCTGATCAAAGCCCTTGACTTTAAAGGGGGGCTGGAGGATTGGGCAGGCTTTAGCTTTGCACATTGAACAACCTGTGTTTTCTTTTCACTCTGGCTATTTAGTTGTGCAAATTTGATTGAATCAATTTCCTCTTGAAGCTCAGAAATTTTTTTAAAAACAAAACACAGAAAAATACTTCCCCTGCAAAGTCCTGGTACAGACCAGATCAGCAAACCATGTAATCCATTTATTCCAAGGAATGGTAAGAAGTCATTTAGAGGAAACTAACTCTACCACTGAACCAACATTATGTCTTGGCATAGTATCTTTATTAAAGGTGTTGAGGAGAACTACTGCCAATCAGTCTCTTCCAAAGAGACTCACATTGGAAAGAAATCCGTTCAAGCATTATATTTCAAATTGTTAAGAAAGCCAGGTGATAATCAAAGTAGCTCCTGTTAGTTGAAATATTATGGCACATTAGGGATGTTCCATCTTGTATATTGGTGGCTTCATTCTTGTCTTCAAACCTCTAATAAAACCCCAGGCACTCATTCATTTCTCCAGCTGCCAGGAATATAGGTGGTTGACCACTCCAAATCTTTTTGTATTATGTTCATTAGCAAATAGGATTATTTTATACATTTATTTCCTTCCTCGGGCATAGCCCACAGCCTATGGCTAGTTAATGCTCTTGTACAAGACCTCGCATTCTTGTTTTAATTGGAAGTAAGTCTGAAGAACCATCCCTAGACATAGCTCTCTGGAGTGCCAACTTTATTACACCTGCATGATAATTTTAGTTTCTTGTCCAGTTCTACTTTCTTCTCCTTTGCCAACAGAACACCCCAGAAAATCTCGTGCACACCAGTCTTTACCTCTGAGTCTTACTTCTGGTTCTTTCATCTCAGAGAAGTGCATTATCTCACTTAATCTTGACATGAACCCTAGAAGGAAGGGGTTGGTCTCCATACATTTCATGTCTGAGGATTTGGCGCTTTGTCAGAGTTTACAGAGTGAAGATCTGAATGTTTATCCTGCTAGTAACTCTGTTCTCTTTATCTTTGCATTGTGTAGCTATTCTGAAGAATGGGATTAGCAAAATCAGCCCTGGGACACAATTCAATATCCATCCTTCAGTTTTTAGCGAGAATAAATACTAGTATTATCTATTTAAACAGCATGACTGTGCTTTTCAAAAGAGAAATCTGGAGTTGATACTGATGATTGGTACCTTGCACAAGGACCCATGTGACATGTTTCTGCCCAGGCTTTATTCCAGGAGGGAAAATATGGCTTTACAGATAGATTTGCATATCTTTTCTTGCCAGCGATTTAAAATATGGAATCCAGCAGACTTCTTCGTTTTTTGCTGTAACTGCCAAGAATTTCTGAGACTAACTTAAAATGTGGTCATTTTCTTCTCTCTGAGATTGATATTATTTACACCTTCTGCTTCACATATGACTCTTTGATCTTCATCCCAAATCATATTGTACAATGACTTAGGAACTCATCCAAGAGGATGCTATAAATCCTGCCATTTCAGTGAGTTGGAGAAAATTAGCATTGTCTTTCATGCCTCTACCCTTGTTAGAGAATCTAAACACCTCAAGGCAGCCAGGTAAGTTCTGATACTCTCCACCTTCTTGGTCCTTTCTCTTGGTACACAGCTGAGCTGTGAGCCAATAGGATTTCAATCATCAGTAAACTGATGTGACTTGACTGAACAATTTCTGCCAGTCCTATAGAAACTTATTAGTGAGATTCTTTGAGAATTTTAAATTTTGTACATGAAAATTTTTGGTTGGTTAAAAGTGAGATAGACAGAAGAAAGTTTATGGAGATGATGCAAGATCACGGATGTCTTTATGAAATGCCTAGATTGTGAGAGAAGAATTGTTCTTTAAGACTATTTTTGTGGTCCTAGTAATTTTTGAACCTTTCAAAGATTTCTACCTGATAAAATTTGCCTTTGCTTTTATTTCTATATCCACATACACACATTCGGACACTGAATGGACTTTTCTCCCTTGCTGGTCAAAGAACATTTGTATGTGGGTATGTTAATATGTATTCTGCATATGAATATATTTATGTGTATACAGGCGTATAAGGGTGAGAGTATAAAGGTATACTGAAAAGCATAGAATCTTTTGGCCTGCACGGATTTTCAGGAACAAACTTAGCTATCATTTAAAAATTGCTCTGTTATAATAAATGTGAATTTTCAACCTCTTTTGTAGAAAATCAAAGGAACTGGTACAATTGCTTTTTTAACTCTTTGGCAAGAAATGCTAGAGCTAGGTCACAGTTTCTGCTTTTGGGTAGGACAATGTAGGGTACGGGTTTTTTCAAATTGTTTCTTCCTATTGTTTTCAAACATTGAGGCTTTGTCATTGCCTAAATGCTGGTTTTTTTTTATCTTAGATGCGCTAGAAATTTCTTTAACTTTCTCTATATATTGTTCTCCTCCTTTTTATCTCTCCTTCCTCCTTCCTTTTTTATTTTATATTAAACACACACACACACACACACACACACACACACAGTTAGGCCAACTGGCCAGATGTTCTCTCCCTTATTCTTAGTCACTCCCATTGATATAACCAATTTGGTGATAAAGAATACATCTCTATTTACTCAGACAAGTTTAGTAATACCTAAGCACTTTATACCTTGTCTATGTTAATTTATTTCTTTCACCACAACCCTAAATCCATCAACAATCCTGTATGTAGATGGCACAATCAAAGAAAGCCCAGAGGCTTGATTTTCAGTTTTTGGAGGAATCTCCATATTGCTTTCCATAAAGGTTGAACTAGACGGCATTCCCACCCAGCTATACCACTCCTAGGAATATACCCTAGGAACACAAAAATACAATATAAAAATCCCTTCCTTACATCTCTATTCATTGCAGTACTATTTACCATAGCAAGACTCTGGAAACAGCC
Organism: Suncus etruscus; assembly: GCF_024139225.1. Lineage (NCBI taxonomy): Eukaryota > Metazoa > Chordata > Mammalia > Eulipotyphla > Soricidae > Suncus > Suncus etruscus. Next base: position 6,865,573 of record NC_064852.1, read on the forward strand.
AAGATACCCTTCAACAGACGAATGGCTAAAGAAACTGTGGTACAAATACACAATGGAATATTATGCAGCTGTCAGGAGAGATGAAGTCATGAAATTTTCCTATACATGGATGTACATGGAATCTATTATGCTGAGTGAAATAAGTCAGAGAGAGAGAGAGAGAAACACAAAATGGTCTCACTCATCTATGGGTTTTAAGAAAAATGAAAGACATTCTTGCAATAATAACTTTCAGACACAAAAGAGAAAAGAGCTGGAAGTTACAGCTCACCTCATGAAGCTCACCACAAACAGGGATGAGTTTAGTTAGAGAAATAACTACGTTTTGAACTATCCTAATAATGAGAATGTACGAGGGAAATAGAAAGCCTGTCTAGAGTACAGGTGGGGGTTGGGTGGGGAGGAGGGAGATTTGGGACATTAGTGATAGTAATGTTGCACTGGTGATGGGTGGTATTCTTTACATGACTGAAACCCAAACACAATCATGTATGTAATAAAGTTGTTTAAATAAAAAAATTTAAAAAATAAACATGGGGCTGGGCGGTGGCGCTAAAGGTAAGGTGCCTGCCTTGCCTGCGCTAGCCTTGGACGGACCGCGGTTCGATCCCCCGGTGTCCCATATGGTCCCCCAAGCCAGGAGCAACTTCTGAGCACATAGCCAGGAGTAACCCCTGAGCATTACCGGGTGTGGCCCAAAAATCAAAAAAAAATAAAAATAAAAATAAAAAATAAACAAAATACATGCATAAACTTATTTAAGATAAAAAAAAGAAAGCCCAGAGGCATTGAGAGACTACACAAGGCCAGTGGCAGATAACAGTAGATTGGGTCAGTAGATTTGTTTATATATATGTATATATATAAACTATTTAAGTGCCATGATTACAACAAGATTATAGTTGTGTTTCAGTCATTAACAGAACACCCCTCGTCACCTGTGCAACATTCCCACCACCAATGCTGCCCTCCATTCTACCCATCCCCTGTTTGAATTTGAGACAGGCATTTTACTACAGTTACTTTTTTTTTAAGTTTAGTAAGCTCTTCTTCTTTTTCTTTTCTTAAAGGATAAGAGTTTAAAAAAATAGGCCCAGCAATATATGGGGAAAATGGAAGAAAAAAAGCGTTGGCCTAAATACAAGGAGACCTTATCCCTGAAGTTTTCTGGCATAAGACCGACTCTGGACTCTAGGCTTACTAGGTTGTCCAACCCCTGAGTCATTCTCTGTGGTCCCGGTGAAATTATTTTGCACATTAGCTGTTGTTGGTGCCAGGTACCTGTAGTTAAAGATTCTGGTTTCTGTGCATTTCCTTCATCGAAGTCTGGCTGATGCGGAGCATCCTCTAGGTTCACCTTCTCATTAGATGCGGAGAGCCCTGCCCTGCAAGCAAGTTGTTGCTGTTGGCTAAGTTGTCTTTGTGTTAAGACAACACTCTTTGGAATAATTCAGTTCCAGGGCAGCGGCAGGGTCTTCCCTGGTGGAGGTTTGCTTCCTGGTGATGTTATAGACAATTGTGGTTGTTTCCATAAATAGTATTCATGTTCAGGGGTGTTTGGGCAATGCCAATTCTTCTGTGGTCCGAGCCAATTCATTATGCCAATGTGCAGGGTATAAGGCCTAACTGCATTACAAGATTTGTGTTCCTATCTCTATTAGATCGAACTTTTTAGCATCTGTAATATTTTCCCATTTTAATGTGCCTATGCAAAAGAGGAACAATGTCACAAGGTATTAGTGCATCTGGGGGCTGAGGGAACAAGTCCAACAATCCCCGAAATTTGGTTCTAACATGAACTCTAAACAGAAAGACTCTCTCCCCACCATGATTATTTCTAAAGACATAAAAGGTACATGTTTATCTCTTTTGAATATCTTAGATATACTCCTTTAACAGCTATAACCCTTTTTGAATACCCTCTTATATAGTGAAATTTTGCCCGCTGTGTTTCTTTTCTTTGTGATCTATTCAACAAGGAATGCTGGTAGTAGACTGTTATTTGAATCCTAGTCTCTCTCAGTCCTAATGGTCTGACTCCTTACCACAGGGCTAAGTTTTCTTTTGCATCTGATTGGTATGTATCTATTGTTTACTGATGTGATAACTGGCATGTTAGTGGTGTCTAGATGACTGAGCACAGACACCTAAGATGTGCCTGAGGTGTATAATATACTTCTGCCTGCCGCAGTAGCAGGACAAATCTGTACCCTATTTCTGGAAGAAAGTAATTGTCTTCTCTGTTCATCTATAGGAAGCAGCTTTGTGGTAAGCGAAGGGAGTTACCTGGACATCTCTGATTGGTTAAACCCAGCCAAGCTGTCTCTATACTACCAGATCAATGCTACCTCTCCATGGGTGAGGGATCTTTGTGGACAGAGGACAACAGACGCCTGTGAACAGCTCTGTGATCCAGATACTGGTGAGCATGGGGCAGGGATTAGGAGAGTGGGAACTGGGAATCAATGACCTGCAATCTGCTTACACACCCTTGGTTGATGAGTAGTTGGCAAGGTATGTAACCACTATAACCTATGCTATAACCTTCTATGAAGGTCTAACCCCTGACTGTTCGTTCCAATCGCTGCTGTCATTACCCAACAAGAGAGAAAAATCACTCTCAAAGCCACAAATTCAGAGAAAGAAGGGATCATAGAGAACCTGTGCTCCAATTCAGCAGTTTCAGAATGTGATTAAATATCTCTGAGCTCAGTCCTGCCTACTTCTTTCTATCTTTTTATTTTTCTTTAAATATCCTAGCTCCAGCTTTATTATGATATGTTATTGACATATAACGCTGCATAAGTTTCATGTGTGCTACGCAATGGTTTGTCTATGTGTGTAATCAGAAATGTTACCACGGAGTAGTAACACCTCTATCACCTCTCCTAAATATTTTCTAGTTTATGATGTTCCCAGCAAAGATCTGCACTCTTGACCCCTACTGAGTACATAATATGATGCTGTTAGCTAAATTCTAAGAACATATTCATCTCAAACGGGGAGATGTGGGTTATAGGATACAAGCTATCTAGATTATTTTTCTCTTCCCTTCCTCCCCCTTTGTACCAGAGAATTAAAACAGTGTTGAACCCGATGAATTAAATAGTATCAGGAGTGGAAAGCTCCTGATGTATCTATTTATTAGGCACATGTCCTCATATAGAGAACCCAAATATTTTTCTAGAAACTGAGGTCATAAGAGTGGCCATATAAGCCAAATCTCTGTCCCGTGTCTTGTTAAGTTCTGATGATGAAAAGGTTCAGACACCTGCACTATTCATATGACAGGACTCTTGTTGTGAGATTTTATATGACATGAAATTATAGTATCACACAGTTTTATCGATATAGTCAGGTGGTGCTGTAAGCCGGGAGTGGTAGTGATGGGGTCAGATGCAGGCAGGGAAGGCTCATAGGGAGGGGGAGGAAGTTGTCATTGCAGAGAGAGTAGTCAGGCTAAGACTGCTGTACATAAGTGACATTTAACCAGGAACCTTCACACAGGCATGAGAAAGTCAAGCTACTAACAGGGGGGATGAACATTCTAGGCCAAAAGAGCAACACTGACCACCATTTTGAAGACAGGAGCAAAGGAATGAATGAATGGTTTAGCACTAGCAAGAAAGACCATTTGCATGGCTAGAGAGGGGTGGAGCTGAGAAGACAGGCATGGAGGAACAGAAGGAAATTTGAGAATCAGATAAAGATAGGGATATGAAAACCACCTTAGATAGGATGATAGGAACCCTGGCTTTAATTCCAAGAAATTTGAGTATTTTTTTTTTTTTTTTGGCTATACTGTGGGTACTGTGTGATCAGCTGTCTTTGGAAACAAATACTTGGTGCTCCTTCTTGGAGTGTTTTTTCTCCTTTTTGACTGGGAGAACAGCATCTTCTCAGTACATCCATTCTTTTCTTCCTGACAGCATTACTGACTCAAAGGCTCAACTATTCATATGCAGGCAGGAGTGGGCACAGACTTGATTTCCATGACTAAGGAAAGGAAATCAGATTCTGTCATGAGAGAGGATGAGGCAGAAGAAAGAACCTAAACTAGAGTTAGATACTTAAAATGGTATTTAGTTTCTGATTGAGACACAACATGTTAAAGTTATTACTATCTCAGATTAATATTTAAAATATAAAGTTTCTATAATTTGTTATTGGACTTGGGAAGTGATAATAAAGAGAGGTGTAAGTTGATTCCACATTGTTCTATCTGAAGCAGGGAATGAGTAAACTATTAAAGGGCCAGGCTATGAACAAGGGTATTATCTAATATATAAATTCTAGTTAACTATTTAATATCAAAAACAAAAAATAGACATTACATATGAAAGTCAAGTTTAAAAAGAGGTTTTAGGAGCAGGAGAGGTAGTCTAGCCAGTAGAGTTCTTGCTTTTCACATGGCTGACCTGGATTTGAACCCCAGTATTCTGGAAATAAGGTCCCAAGCACTGTCAAGAGTAACTCCTGAATTCAGCACCAGAAATATCCTCTAAGAATAGCCAGGTATGACACAAAAACCGAAATAAAATAAAATAAATAAGAGGCTTGATGTAGAAAGTCTAAAGTCAAGTTTATAAAGAGGTTTGGGCTATACATGTGTTGAGTGGATAGTATGCAGGTGGTACTTGAACTCACAAGACTCTGTTTTGTTGATAGTACCTATGCTTAGTACAAAAGGACAATGTATAACTTTTAGTTGTTGCTTAATAAACTCAGTTATCAATGTCCTCCAACAACCACAGAAAAGCAGAAATTCTAAAGAAGCAGAGACTTGCCAGGTTTATAAATCAAGTAGGAAATAAATCCAGTATTTGGCTCCCTGTTCTTATTCCCTGTTCTCTGCTCCTCCTCCAACTTGTCTAATTTCATGGAACATCATCCTTCTCTTGGTAAATAAGAGTCTTACTTAGTTAACTCCTTGCATAGATGCTTTGGGGACAGCCTCTGTGCAGAGTGGATGTATGTCAACTCAACGGCCTGGATCTGAGCTCTCCCTACTTCTCCTTTGGATCCCAATTCAAGAGGAAGACGCAGATTCTCTGCTTAACCCTGTAGTTTTGTACTTGGAATTTTTGTGTCTATGTGTGAAAAGAGAGACCTCCCAAAGCAGTGCTCCGGGAACTAGATGTCTCTTCTGGCCATTATCTGTCAGTAACCCAATGAGAGGATCAGGGAATGTGGTGCTATAAGGAATTTTCCTCTCTGTTCTCATAGCTTCAATTTTAGTTTCCTCCTCCTTATTCACTTAAATATGAGCTCAGATGAAACATTTTACAGCACTAGAAGAACTGAGTCACTGATTTCCCAGTAGCTCTAGTCTCACTCCCATTTAGTCATGTCAAGAATATTCCTCTGTGCATTTCCACTCCGCTCATACACACAATTATTCCCCAAACACCCATGCAAAGACCTACCCTCTAACAAAGGTTGGACCCCTCTCTTCCCTAGAGATAGTTTCCATTCTTTCATTAATTTCAAAATCTCGTTCACTTAATTGCCTCTCATTTTCTCTTGGTGGAATGGATGGCTTATTTTAGTGACATTGGAGTTTACTGTTGACTAAAAAACCTGATTAAAAACTTGAGTTATTGTTTGGAAGCTTGCTCTGTCTACCTTGCTAAAATGTAAGCTTCTTAAAGCCAAGGACTGGATCTAATTTATCCCCTGTATCTTTTCCACTCGATGCTCAGCAAGCCCCTTATTCTTACAAGTCACGTTCTGTATAAATGCACAGGCTATCTACAGGTAAGGAGTGGAAATGAGAACATAAGATCCCTGAGTATATTTTCATGGGGCTTGACTCAGATCCACTTTACAAAATTTACTTCAATTCGTTAGATTCAATTCAGGCAAGATTTTCTTAATTCCACAACTCATAAGTCTGGGTGCTATTGAAAAATCACAGACAAATTGGACAATGTTCCTGCCTTCATTTTCTCAGGGATAAAAAGAATATGCTCATACGCAGCTATTATAAAGACACAATATAGTATAAATCAAGAATAAGCATTAATAAAGTATCTCATGCCCAGAGAACAGGCAGAAACAGATTTGAGACAGGGACTTCAGCAAATATATCATGAAAAAGATGACCTTTTAACTGAGCTTCATAGAATCGGTAGGGAGGGTGGGTTAGCAGAGGTATCTTACAATTTAAAAAAAATGTATGAAAGTTTAAAATGATTTGGGGAAATGAAGAGCAGTATCATTGGATACATGGAGATCTCAATGAGATGTGAAGAGCATGCCCAACAGTGAATTAAGAAGTGACAAGGGCTGAAGTTGGAAAATAAGATGAATAGAGCTCATAAAATGATAAAGTTTCAAAGATTTTTATATTCTTTAAGGACTTGGTTTGACTGTGTTGGCCACAGAAGTAGGAAAAGGCCTTTTTTCATCAGTTAAATTGTTTAGAAGAAATCATAATTAGACTCAAGAGAACAGTAAGGGCTTCCTTCTTTTGCCTTCCATCAGTAATTAGAAGTTGGCAGAAGCTCTGGAAAAGCTGAACCACCCTCCCCTTGCCCTCCAGCCCTGTAGACATTCAGAACTTAGATCTGTGAAAGATGATCTTGTTTCTCTTATTTAAAAAATAAAATATAAAATAAAACAACTGGGGCCGGAGTGATAGCACAGCATTAGGGTGTTTGCCTTGCACGCAGCTGCCCAGGATGACCTGGGTTCTATCCCCAGCATCCCATAGGGTCCCCCAAGCCAGGAGCGATATCTGAGTGCATAGCCAGGAGTAACCCCTGAATGTCACCAGTTGTGGCCCAAAAACCAAACAAAAAGAAAAAAGAAAAACACAACAACCTCCTTCTATGCAGGAGACATGTTTGTCTGGTTGGCTTCATAGAGCCTACATCTCGAGCCCCCAAATCTCAGAGAGGTGAGAGGCTATTGCTTAAGACTAGAACCTCAATTATAGTGATGCAGCACTGAGCCTGGCTAGGTTGCCACTATTAGTTCAGGTTGTGTTTTTTTAGGGATTTCAACAATTAGTCCTAATGATTGAACTGATTTGAGAGTTGCATTTGTGGTAGGTTGGAATTAGTTGGTATGATGGGAGTTGAATTTTAGCATTTCCTCCCAACCTTTTATTGAGTGATGCCATGAAAAAAAAACTTAAAAATTGGTATGAGGAGGGTATTTATAAAAGCATAATTGGTAACTGTTATAAATCATGGCTTACTTTATTTGGAAAACCATCATTAAATATTTTCCATCTTAACAGTGGACAGGATGAGAACAAAAATGTTAAAAGACCAAGACAGAGAAGGGTCTCATATATTTTAAAGATTTGAAAGAATTGCCAAAGGATGCCAGAACTATGATTTTTCTAGGAGAGACTACTTTTCTTTTTGGTCTTTCTGAAGATAGAAATCAAATTTTCAAGGGCAACTTCAATTGCCCCATAAAAGAGAACACAGGAACATTTAAATGATTAGATTTTGGCTCACTTTTTTGTTTGTTTGTTTGTTTGTTTGTTTGTTTTTGGACCACAGTGTTCAGAGGTTACTTTTGGTTATGCATTCAGAAATTGCTCCTGGCAGGCTTGGGGGAACCATGTGGGATGCTGAAAATAGAACTTACTTTTGCTGCATGCAAGGTCAATTCCCTACCATTGTGCTATCACTCTAGCCCCTAGATTTTGACTCTTAATCAAATTTTGATTCTTAACCTGCCATCCTATGGCTCAGAGAGAAAACGCAGGAGTTAAAGCTCTTGCTTTGTGTGTATCTGGCTGTTCAATCCACACCACTGCATATAGAGTCCTCTGAGAATTGCCAGGTATAATCCGTGAGCGCAGAGTCAGGAGAAAGCTTTGGGCACTCTAGATTTGATACACACACACACACACACACACACACACACACACACACACACACACACACACACACACACTCACCCCACTCTGGGAAAATCTTGAAGCAAAACAGATATGTTCACATGTGTGATGGTGGTTTGTCTGTTTTGGTGGTGGTATGTGAGTGAGTTTTTAATTGATGCTGGGACAGTGATGAGGGCTGAACACATTTGCAGTGACCCTCAGGGGCCAGTCATTAGGACTATGCCTAAAGGTATTTAAGAGCCTATGTGAGAGATAGCATGGAGGTAGGGCATTTACCTTTCATGCAGAAGGATGGTGGTTCAAATCCCGACATTCCATATGGTTCCCTGAGCCTACCAGGAGCCATTTCTGAGTGCAGAGCCATGAGTAACCCCTGAGCACTGCTGGGTGTGACCCAAACCCCCTCACCCCCCCAAAAAAAGAGCCTATGTGGAGTTAGGAAGGGAACTTGGGACCTCATACACACTAGGGATGTCTTCTACAACTTAAGCTAACTTCCTGGCCCTGAAACAACCTCACTGAAGCTTTGCACATGGGTAATACCAGTTTTATGCTAATTTTTCTATAATAAGCCTTGGCCATATAGCCAAAATTATATCAGACGAGTAATAGAATATTAATTTGATCGCTAGCTCACACTTTTATCTTTTATTCATGCAAGCATTTAGAGAATCAGAGAAGAATTGTACTGTCCTTTGGTGTCAGACAGATCCAATTCACATCCTCACCTCCCTATTTACTGGTTAATTGTAGGGCGTCTAGCAAGTCATTTAACATAATCAAGATGTCTTTCTAGCATATGCTACAATGAAGAAAATATTTGCTATTTTGAAGGCTTGATATGGAATGTGATGAAAAATCAAATTTAAACCCATCTTGCACAGTTCATAATGTTACAGTGGCCACTCAAAACAGGGCTTGCTATTATCTTTATAAATCAGTTATTTATTTACTTAGTCACTTGTGCCTTGACTTAAAACAATAAATATTTTAGCTGATTCAATAAATATTTCACAAGACATCTTTAATCCACCCCTGAACCATTGTATTGGGCAACATATGAAGAAAGTAAGCTGACGGGCTGGTTATCCAGGAATTGGCGACCTAATAAAAATTTTACAGTTTTCCTCCTTCTTACCTGCTCACTTTACAAAGTGAGTTCATGTGTGCCTTTTACCAAGTGCAGGCAAATAGTCTCTCAATCCTAGCAGCAATCAGCTTTGCACAAATCTACCCTTTGATCTTGGGTATGTCTCATTCTGTGAACTTCACATTTTTTTTTTCTCTACGATGAATATATGTACAGGAATATAACACTTCATGCAAGAAAGGTCCTCAGAGATCATCTAGTCTGATCTAATGAGGAAATAGAAGGCCACTGAGGCTAAGAAAGATGCCCAGTGTCATTTGCTAAATTAGTGGCAAGATATGAATTACAACCCTGAATAATTCGCAAGGTAGTTTTCATCTCAAACTTCATGTTTCTCTGACCTTTTAAGCACTAATAACTTGGAGCATAAAGTAAGTATGATTGAAACAATTTGTAAATGGCATTTAAACCAGATTGAATTTTCTTTTCACATTTGATATGAACTTCAGTCATGTTCACCATCATATTCGGTTTATGTTCATGTCCTTCGCAGTCACTTTTATTTTGCAAGAAGATCTGAAATGAAAAGCAACTGTGTAGTTATGCCATGTGTATGTTTTATATCACTTCAAATATAATGCTCACAGGTCATTTCTGTAATTTGCTCAGGAGAGGCACAGGACTTTATGAAGTTGTAAAATCTAAAATGTGCAAAAATGGGGCTTGTAACATGGATGGGTGTATCACTAAGATTATGTAGCAGGTTCAAGTGAGATAGTGCATAGGGGAGAAAAGCAGATAAAATGGATGAGCTTTTTATAGAACCAATTTTCGTGTAAGTCACAGAGAAAAATTTGTGTAAGAACATAAGTTTTAGAAAGATTTGGCCTTTGTTCATCTAGTTTATTGTTGTATCTTGGGGACTGGATGGTTCCTTCCTGCATCAATACATGTTGGTAGAGGCTTTTGGGTTGGTCCTTATATCGCCTTCTAATTAGATGTCTCTCAGTTGGTTCCTTTGGTTTACATGTTAAAAATATGTTTCCCCGGGCCCGGAGAGATAGTACAGCGGTGTTTGCCTTGCAAGCAGCCGATCCAGGACCAAAGGTGGTTGGTTCGAATCCCTGTGTCCCATATGGTCCCCCGTACCTGCCAGGAGCTATTTCTGAGCAGACAGCCAGGAGTAACCCCTGAGCACCGCCTAGTGTGGCCCAACCCCCCCAAAAAACATGTTTCCCCATTGCCTCTTCATTAGGCTTTCTCCCCTCCCCTTGGGGTGGGCTTTGTTTTTCCCAATAAAGGTTGCTTTGGGGCCTAGAGGAGAAGCTGCTTGGCTTGTGGTTCCACTGACTGGCTTGTGAACAGCTTCCAGTGTGAGTTTCTGGCCTGCTATTTTTTCCCAACTGTGTGTGGATTATTTCCTGTGTTGGAATTGCTGCTGGACCTGCATTGCATCTCTTGTCCTACCTGGATTTGGGGCATGGGGATCCCTTCCCTCTCTGGGTATTGTGAAAAAACACAACCCACCATTTTACCAAATACATTTTTTCTTGAATGACAAAAGAAGGAAGAAAGTAATTAGAGTTTTACTTGGAAAGTGCCAATGCATGAGCACTGGATTGTTGTCAAGTTCTAGGTACTGGTAATACTGTTTGGCTTTCATATTTAATTAAAGACTTTCATATAGTACAGTTAATTCTCTTCTGAACCTCAACTTTTCCATTGAGCAGGGTACTACTAATCTATCCTTAATGCAAATACACTAGCTCTATCTTTTTTCTGTTTAGGATTACTCCATATTCTTCTATGCTGTTGTTCTACTCTTTCAACTGTAGAAAGCAATCTTCCAAAATATGAATTATTCTTATTTTTAGAATCCATAACACTCTCCAATACACTATTCTTAGGTCATGAGCTTTGCTAAAACTTGCTTGTACTGTCAATTAATTAGCCTCAAACTTGATTTTTCCAAAATGCAAGAAAATAAGGCCACATTTTTAAAAAAAAAGTATTTACTTTTTTTTGTTTGTGGCCCATACTCAATGATGATGAGGAGTTAGCCCTGACACTCAGGAATAACACTTGGTGGCCTTTAGGGACCATATGAGATGTCAGGGGTTAAGACCAGGTCTTGCATATGCAAGGTAAGCACCCTATCTGCTGTAATCTCTCCAGCCCCTTAAATATGATTCTTTAAGATAAGACTCAAATACAATAAGATTAGGGCTGTCTGATTCTTAAAATCCATGAAGTGAAAAGTAATAATCAAAGTCTGTTTATTTTATTGATTAATTTACTTGATATGAGTTCATGATCTGCACATAATAGGTGAGGTGTTGGATACTGACCCGATAGTTAAGAGTAAGTTAAGAGTTAGTTAGTTAGTTAAGAGTAAGTTAAGTAAGTTAAGAGTAAATTGCCAAGTATAATTTGGTAAGATATCAAGGGGTGTAAGAACAGTGGAGAAATCCTAACAGCATCTATATTTTAATGCACTATTCTGTACTCCACTTAATGCTGAGATTTTCTGTACCTGTCTTTGTCTTGGTTCTGGAGAGTTAGTGCAGTGGGTTCAGTGGCAAATCTGGGTTCAAGCCCTGACATATCATTTGCCCCCCTGAGCATGACCAGTAATAATTCCTGAGTGTAGAGCTAGGAGTAAACCCTGAGAATTGCTAGATGTGGTCCAAAACCTAATATATATCTTTATCTTTTTTGTGTGTGTTTCTGGGTGGTTTTATTGCTTCTACTTCTCATACAAGAAACTGTGTCTTAAAAGATTTGATTGACATTCTGAAGGTCATATATTTATTAAAAATCACAGTTGGGATTTGGACCCATACTGAGTGACAAGCTACTATTTTGAGGAGTCAATGTGTGAGAGAGTAAGCCTAGTATTAAGAAAAGAGAGGAGTTTTAGCTTTCTTTCTTTGATAGTATTTGCACAGACATCTTAGAGGCCAGCATGAATACTTTAGACAAAAAATGCTTCCATTTTAAGTCAGTTTGAAAAAATAAAAGGACTCCATTGGATTGGGGATAAGGGAAGAATGTAGAACTGTAAGGTAGAATCTGACAGCATTTATGAGTTGGAAGAAAATCTGTTTTATTTCTCGGTTACAGAGTCTTGCTATATTTGGTTTAAAAGTGTTGTAAAATGTTATGTTGTGGAAGAGGTTTGAGATGCTTCGAAAAAAGGACAATGTGTGTCAAAGGCGAGATCTTAAAACTTCCAAGAGCTGGCAATATGGTTGAATGTTCAAGCCCAACAAACACAGAAGGTTAAAAGAGGCTACAAAGAAAATTTGAACAAATTTCCTTACTAGACACTTGTCAGTCCCACTGAAAGTCCAAGACAACCTTTGCTTCTGAAATTGAAAAAGATTGAGAGCTGTGACAGCTCATATTTTTAAGTCTTAGAGGAGGAGGAGATAACTTGAGGTAGCTCTGATTACTACCTCCCAAAATAAGGGGTTCTCAACTTCTTAGAGTCTTCGAAAGTAGACTCTACTGGAAATTAAACTAGAAAATATGTTAAGTTAAATTTTTAGGGGATTTGGACCACACCTGGCAATGTTCAGGATTTATCTCTGGCCCTGCACTCAGGAATCACTCTTAGAGGTGCTCAGATGACCATATAGATGCAATGTGGCCTTATTTGAGGCAAGCACCGTACCCACCATCCTATATCTCCAGTCTCTGAGACTATGTTTAATTTTATTCAGCAATTACATTGGAGAAACATTATGAAGTCTCAAATGGTATATTTATGATATTTAAATTTTTCCAGGAAACTGGTGAATATATTTGTAATACTTTATAGTCATTGAATTACCAATGAACAAAAGTGTGGGGAAGGTGATATTAAGAGTACATGCTGGGGCTGAGTGTGTTATTAGGGTGCAGAAGTCAGGTCTGAAGTGTTGATGGCTGGCTGAGAATAGGGAATCATTTCCAGTAGCCAAGGTGATAAGATCTTCACAGAAGCTGGTCTCTGCAGGAAATAGAATGCTGTGCACCTACATCTGCTCCCATGAAGTCCCCTTCTTTGCTTTCTGATTTCTCCCTTATCCTTACTATTTAACTTACATGTCACTTCTTCAAGGAAGCTTCTGCAATAGTCTACAATAGACTCGGCTGCTCCTCCATGCTGCAGGTACCATTAGGACATTCATGTTTCCTCCTATATAAAATAATGATGATGATGATAGTAATGATGATGGCATATATTATGTTGTGCAAAGAAGTTCCAGGCACTCTTCTAAACATTTTACTTATATTATTTTATTTAATTATCTCAGTAATCCTATTTCATTTAAGTCTCTTGAACCTATTTTAATTAAGTCAAAGCACAATTAAATATGTAGAGTGATATTTACTATTTTTAATAAAAAATAGTGTTGTCAATATTGACAATAGAATTCCAATAACTATGAGACACTTTCATTTCAGGAACATTAAAATGGGAAAACTTGAGTTTTTAGAATTAATGGCATGCCAAATCCTTTTCATCATTTTACCAGTGAAATGAAATCTTGTAAGATTTTTCCTCCTAAATCACTCTATTGGGACCCAGTGGAAACTAGAGTAGAATCTGAGAGTCTGTCATTAAGAGTTTACTCTCTTCATTGCTCATCTATCCTATCAAGACATAATGATGAAGTGGAATTTTTTTATTTATTCATGATTCTCTGACCTAGCCCTAGCTATCTGAAACTACAAACTTTATAAAGGCAAGATTTTCATTTTTGTTTCTTCCTACTTTATCCCCAAATCCAAATCTCTGCCTTGTACATTTTGATATTTAGCAATGATTAATGGAATCAGGAATTGGACTATAATATAAATATCTTTGGAGAAATGTTCCATAGACTTTACTCAAAATTTTCCATTTTCATTTGCAGTCTGACCTTTGACATTCCACTTTGTTTCATGTCTCAGTTTCCTGGTAAAACATTGAATATTCTTTGTGTGCTCTCAAGATCTGAAATACTGTACACTACACATCTGCATTGGAAATCGATGCTTGCCCATCTTTGATTTTGGAGGATGTGGCAAGATCCTATGCTTCACATTGCTTAAAGCAGCATTTCTCTGAGCTAGGCAGCAGTAGTCTTGTATGCTCTACGAGCTTCCAAGATATTGCAAGAGTCAATAGGTGAAAATTACATAAATGAGGTAACATAAAAATCATATGAGAGTAAGAGGCTAACAGATATGAAAGGGGGCTACAAAAGGGTAGAAAACAATAAGTTCAATTTAAAAATTATGAGGGGCTGGAACAGTAATACAGAAGTTATGGAGCTAGTTTTGCAAGCACCTGACCTGCAATTTTTTTTTTTGGGGGGGGGTTACACCTGGTGACACTCACGGGTTATTCCTGGCTATGCACTCAGAAATCACTCCTGGCTTGGGGAACCATCTGGGACACCGGGGATAGAACCGCAATCTTCCTGGATCAGCTGCATTTGAGGCAAACGCTTTATTGCTGGGCCACTTTCCAGCCCTGTGGCCTGCAATTTTTACCTAGTACTCCTTAAAATCCCCTGAGCACTGCCAAAAAATGGCCAGGAACACAGCTAGATGTGGCCAAATACAATAATAAATTTGAGAAACACTAGCTGTAATAAGAAGCTTGCCCGTATAGGAAATGGCAGCTGCACAAGTTTTTACTTTGATTTTATATTTTTAAATGTAGTTCAGATATCATGATCACAATAATGTTAACATATGTGTATGTGCGTATGTTACTGTATTATACACTTATATATTGATATATAGTTATTAATTTTAGCTATTGTAAATGCTGCTGCAGTGAACATAGAATCACATATATCTTATATTAGTGACATTTTTCTTGGGATAAATACCAAAGTGTGAAATTATTGGAAGTTCTAGCATTAAATCTTTTAGAAGTCTCTATACTATTTTCCATACAGGCTGAGCTCGGTCACATTGCTACTAATAATAGATGAGTGTTCCTTTTATTATTTTTATTTTTGCTACGTTTCCAACAGTACTAGCTGTTTTTAAACTAAGCTATTCTCACTCATATGAGTTGATAGCTCAATTCTGTTTGGACTTACTTTTCACTAATAATAAGCGATGATGAAGACTTTCACATATGTTTACTGGAATTCCCAATTTTTTTGAGGAAATATCTGTGTATCTTCTTTTTTCTGATTGGTATGCTGTCTGTTATATTTTTGAACATTGAAAGTAGGTCAAATATCTTGGCACTTAAGTCTTTCACAGATGTAAACATATCAAGTATATTTTTTCTCTCACACAGTATCATATCTTTTTATTTTAGTCCTAGGTTTTTGTTTTTGTTTTCTTTTTTGTTTTTTGTTTGTTTTTGTTTTGTTTTGCTGTAGCTCCATTTGTTTCTTTTTATGTTTATTTTCTTGCCTGTGCGCTGAAGACACTTCTGAGGACTATATATCTTATTTGTTTTTCTCAATGTGTTTTATGGAGTCTGGTCTAATATATTATTTAATCATTTGGATTAATTTTCATATTTGATATCAAGTAGGGACTCAATTTTATGTTTATGCAGTATTTTCTTCATTTTTCAAAAAAGTTTTTTTTTCCTGTATTTAATGTATATAGCTCTTTTCTAATGAATTAGCTTTCTATGCAACTAAACATTTTGGGGTTCTCAAATTTGGGTCCTTAATTTTATTTCATTGATCAAAAATTCAAGTACCAGACTATTTTGATTATTAGAGCTTTTTAATAAGCTTACAATCATGGAGTACAATGCTTGATTTTTTTTATTCTTTTTTTGTTTGATTTTTAATCTTTCTCAAATTTGCTTTAAATATTTAGGGTTTTTAATTTTACTTCATATACATTTTAACAGTATTTGAATTTTGATAGTGATTACACTGAACCAGAGAATTATTTGGGTAATATGATCATTTTGAAAATGCTAATTCTTTTAGTTCATAATCATTGAAATAATTTTATTTCTTGTATTTTTTCTTATTTCTCTTAATAGAATCTTGGACTTTTCATGTAGAAGGCTTTCATATTTTTGTTTTTTTGTTTTGTTTTGTTTTGTTTTTGGGCCATATCCGGCAGTGCTCAGGGGTTACTCCTGGCTGTCTGCTCAGAAATAGCTCCTGGCAGGCACGGGAGACCATATGGGACACCGGGATTTGAACCAACCACCTTTGGTCCTTTGATCGGCTGCTTGCAAGCCTCTGTGCTATCTCTCCGGGCCCCGGCTTTCATATTTTTGTTAAATTATTTTTAGGTATTTAATGTTTTGTAACAATAATTTAAATGTATTTTTTAATTTATTTTCTTTTTCTATTTGGTTTATTATTTGCATTAAGAAAAAAGATTGCTGAATATAAGCTTACTTTGATAAACATATTGTGGTAGTTTAGAATTCAAGTTATAGAATCTGTGGGGCTTAAATTCTAATTCCAGAGCCTTTATATTGAACTTGTACAACACTTGACAATTTTTTTCTTTGGTTTTTGAGTCGAATATGCTAGGGCTCAAGAGACCATATTTGTTGCCACTGATCAAACCTGGGTTTCATTTCATGCAAAACAATCATATTACACATCAGACTCCAGCCCCAATTTAGGACAATTGTACTAACTCTTTCTGTATCTCTGTTTTTCTCAATGGTAAACAGTAGTAATGTTATTGTTTTGTTTTTGTTTTTGGGTTTTGGGTTTTTTGTTTGTAGGTCATACCTGACAGTGCTCAGGGGTTACTCCTGGCTCTACGCTTAGAAATCGCTCCTGGCAAGCTCAGGGGATCATTTGGGATGCTGGGATTCAAACCAATGTCCTTCTGCAATCAAGGCAAATGCCTTACCTCCATGCTATCTCTCTGGGCCCAGTAGAAATGTTATTAA
Source organism: Suncus etruscus (assembly GCF_024139225.1). NCBI lineage: Eukaryota > Metazoa > Chordata > Mammalia > Eulipotyphla > Soricidae > Suncus > Suncus etruscus. The sequence goes on from NC_064852.1 coordinate 6,882,406, forward strand.
CATAACAAATTTAGAGAAATATTACACTGCTACACAAGATAAAGCATATTAAACACAGAACTCTGCTTGATAAAAAAATTCATTAAACATTGCCCATTGTTGAAGATATGATCAAAACACAGGACTGATAGAATAATCCAGAATAGAGAGATTGGGGGCTTGGATTACAGGATTTGTGGAGGTGGAAAAACTGATTTGAATCTGTGAGGATGAAGAAATAGTACAGGGGTTATGGCACTTACCTTGCATATAACAATTCTTTTTGGTGATTATTTCTGTTTATACTATCCTGAGAAAACCATGCACTGGGAGGCTTTGACAGCAAAAAGATATCTTCTCTGGGGTGTGAGAAGTTCAAAATGGAGATATCATATATTTAGTTTCTGCTGAGCTTCTCTTCCTGTCTTGCAGATGGTCAGATTCTCATTTTTTCACTTGTCCTCTCACTCCCTTTCCTTAATGTGTGTGTTCACAGGAGACACTTTTCCTTCTGTTCTTAAACAGAACTGTTTATTCTATGGGCGGTAAGGATGTGAGAAGCTACTTCATAGCCTCTTCAATCCTAAATTATCTCTCAGTGATCCCATTTCCAAACACTATCATATGTGGGATTAGGCATCCAGGTCATCTTAGAGAGACAAAAACATTCACCTACACCAACACAAAGTGACCAAAGAGAAGAGAAGCAGTAACAGAAATTACTCCTGGAAGGCTCAGGGACCATATGGAATGCCGGGATCAAATCTGGGTTGGCCACGTGCAAGGCAAATAACCTACCTGTTGTGCTACCACTACGAACTCAGACAAAATATTTAGACTCTCTCCAGTGTCCTCAAGAAGTGGGAAATCAAGCACCACCAGATTTCCAAAGGGCATTTGCTTTATTACTTACTGACAGTGACTTTAAATATAACCCAGTCAACTTCATTTGATATTGAGAGAGGGCCCTGGGCTTGTCCCTCCCAGCCTAGAAATGCTTTGCTCTTAGGCTCTCATACTACAAGAAAATCCCTGTATGTTGTGGGTTTTAGGTCACAGATAGCTAGAGACAGCTGGAGAGATACTGTTAGAAATTAATCTTTTTCCTCTTTTCATGCCAACCTATCTTCAGCCCTTTCACATCCATCTCATGAGATGCATAACAAGGAGTAACCCTTGGGTTCTGTTGGGTGTGGTCTCCCCCCAAAATGCCACACACCCCCAACCACACACTTTTGCTTAAGCAGTTACCTGCAGGAATTGAAATTTATATCTGAAACTTATATGCCTGACATTGGCTACTGATGTTTTTTTCAGGCATAATGTATAGGCTTATAAAAAATCAGGTTGATCCAATATTGCATTTAAAGACAAAACATCTAGGACACAGCAAGCTGCAACTCCATGAGTTTCATGTATGTATTTCTTTGACAAACACTGACTGAGCCCCATGATTGATGAAACCAGCCAGGGGGAATTCAGTTGAATCTGTGACCCACCCTTCCATTGACTCATCATTGAGCTGTCCTCATAGCAGACTCTGTTTTGTTTAGAGAAAGGCTATTAGGGCCAGGTAGAATAAGTCTGAGTGTTGGAGTCAGTCAGACCTGTATTACAAATCTCGCCTTTGTTGTAAAAGATTGGTATGGTTTGAGCAAATTGCTTAATTTCCTGCTCCTTTTCATCAGAGAGAAAAGCATTCACCTTCGCTAGGTTATTGTGATGATTCTAATCAGAGCAAAGTACCTGCTACGTTCTATGACCAATAACAGTGTTCAACAAATGGGAATTATTGAATCAGGGGCAAAAGAACCCCTCAATTTTGGCAATGCTTAACCCACAAAAGACTTATTTCATGATAGAAGAAAGGCGTGGTGACAGCTTTCTGAGCAGAAGGGGTCTCCCTACAGCCACTTAAAGTACAGCTACCAGCAAGGATGCCAGCCTGTCTTGACCATTTAATAGCTATTTGTACAGAAACAGCCCATTGAACCACACTATTTTCTCCTCATGGCGCACTGCAATGTTCATTACAATGTAGATAATAAAATGCTACTGAATAGGAGGCTAAAGGAGGGGGTATTGTGCATGCTCATCCCAGCCTTTGTTTGCACATTTAATGATGTCTTTATTTGAAACTTCAATAGGTGAAGGCTGGGGAAATGGGATGGACCATGTGATTTGCAGATAGGATCCCCAGCTTTGATGCTTGGGTTTAATGCCCAACACCTTATGGTCCCAAAAGAACCATGGTGTATGATCCCAGTTGAGCTAGAGAAACCTGTGAGGAATACTGTGTGTGATCTCAACTTCCAATAAATCAAAAAAATTTTCCATAGAAAACTTGCCAATTGTGAGGTAAGCTCATAAATTCAACTTAGGGACAGGGAATCCAGCAATTCAAGGTGCTTCAGGTGCTAGACAGGTAACCTGGTTCAGTGTGAGGTAGACATTTGGTTGCATTTCTTCCAGTGATCCAACTGTAGTTAACAGCAAAGCATGGCTGATAGTCGAGCCTGATGCAGGGTTCTGGACACACATAGTTTAATTTTAATGATTCACAATGATCTTTCATCATATACCAGGAAATGTACCGTAAAAAATGTTTTGTAAAAGATTGTCTTGGTAATGAGAACTTGTGCTGTTCTATAATAAAATTGATGCCGGAAAGTGGTGGTGAGGGTTGGTGGGGGGCAGTTGGTGTGACGATGGGATGGGGTGAGGGAGTAGCAAAGGGAGTGGAAATAGAAGTCAAGGGAAAGGAGATTGAAAAATATTAGAAAAGTTAGCAAAGAGAATGTATTCTTGGCTTTTTATCTTGTTAATCTTTACTTCAAACCTTTTGAAGTTCTGGGTCCAGGGTCACCCTATTTCTCAAGAGGGAAATGAAAGGCCATCAGGAAATCCCACACCCTGTTACTCAATGTTAGGATCTTTTCTGGAAGAGTGCTGTCAAGAAGAGAGAGATACATTGAGAAAGACAGTGCAGGAACCATGCATGCGTGTGCACGCTCATACACACAGATGTAGTTTCCAAAGAAAGAAACTGAGGCAAGATTGAGTCATACAGAAGAATGACAGGGTGTAGCACTGATAAAAGAGGAGAAAAGAAGAAAAACAGAATAAGGACAGATGAGGGGCGTTGAAGAGCAAGAGCAGGAACATGAGCATAATCGGGAATGAGATTAGCCACATGAAATGATGCATCTGTCAGCACATTATTTTGAGTGGTGCAATATTCCAGATAGAATGACCTGAATATAAGTCTCTAGTTTCCATAAAAATTTCCTAGGATCCACTTGTAGTTGAGACTTGTCACGTTGAGGAAGGGGCTGTCCATCTGAAAGAGAAGGTAGGTTTGAAAGCTACCTACCCACTGATTTTCTTCATTGCCTCACAATTACTGACTAGACTATAGTGAAGTTGCACTGACCCTCTTGTGTGACTGTCAACCCGGTGCTTTCTGATCTGGATGGCAGGACACTGGACACATATGTGGAGCCCATTGTACTCAGTGCAGGTTGAGGAAAGCAGCCGTCGTTTGGCTTTAATTTTGTAAGTGAAATTTTATTATATACTTAAAGATATAGCTGCTACTGTGGGCCAAAAAAAAAATCAGTGCCTCTCTTTTGTGGAGTGAGTAACTCCTTCGCACAATGAATAATTACCCTCTGGCTTGATTTATTTTGTATATTTCATTTCACTGTTTCAGGTTTTGTTCAAGCAGGAAACAAGCACATTATTAATCATCTTGTGTTCCAAAGGGATTAAGTGTCCATTTTATATCCTCACTGACTCCCATGAATGGGAGGGCTTGCTTCTCTTTCTCTTCTGGGAAAGAAGAATGGAGCCTAGTGTATAAAGGGGTATTGAACAGACCTACTTACCATCTCAGAAAGAAAGAGAGCTGCAGGGTCCATGATCTTCACAACCAAGTGTCCTAATTTCATCTCCATACCAAGAAGTTCCAGTTTCTTCCAGGTAGAACTACCAAGGACCATCTTTCAGGGTGAGAATTCACACTCATTGTCTTAGACAAGCATCCCTTGAAAAGTACTGACTCAAATCAAGCAGACTAGACTAGTAGTAGAGGAGTCTACTTCAACTGGACCTGAATCCTGACCCAATTGCTTTTTGCTCTGTGAAATGGAGGTGAAAGGGAGAACAGTAACCATTTATCTCCTGGGGCTTCAGTTTCTCATTGGTGCTTACCAGGACCTGCTTCCCAGAATGACTGAAGGATGAAAGATGAAGGTGTAGATCAAAGATGTTACTCTTAACAGAACTCCACACTCTTTCTAGTTTTACCTTTTTTTCAATGATAGCCACAGGGTCCGAGGTAGGGACCCTGTTAGAAAAGAAAAGACCACTCATTTCTTGGGAGGGACATATGCAGTGAGGCTTATAGGTTACTCCTGACTGCACTCAGGAATTACTCCTGACTTTATTCAGGGGACTATATGGAGTGTTGAAGATAAAACCCTGGTCAGAATAATACAAGGCAAGTGTCCTACCTGCTGTAGGTCCTTAAGACCGTTCTTGATGTTGTTCAGTGAGCAAGGGAATGGAGTTAGCCTTTGTTTTTTGTCAAATTGGGGTAACTGAGTCTTGGCCAAAGATGAGAAATCTTACAAAGTCATAATGATATTGAATGACAGAATTCAACCTCTGTTCTGTCTTCATAGCCACCTCTGCTTTTATCACCTTCCTCCTCTTCATAAAACCTAGGGCAGGCTTTCTCAGTGCCCTCAACCCCTCTGACTGCTGATCCAGTGCATTTATGGATTAGTATCTTTGCTTTTATCACTTGGATTTGCCCTTGTTCCTCTCTCTGAAAGACTAACCTTTCATGGCTAAAGAGGGGTGCAGCAAGTACTACCTGGGAATGTAGCATTGCCTTTGTCACCAACAAGCAAGATTCCCTTTTCTGGCCCTGCAACTCTTGGCCTTTACTATTTATTATCCTTTTGTTTGTTTGGTATCCTGATTTTTTTTTGCTAGTTCTGAAATTTTGTTCTTAATACTATGACAAATATGTACTCCAGAATCCTTCCAAAAGCAGAAAATTAAGACAATGTTGTTCAAATGATGAGCAATGCAAAATAACCACTACCAGCACACTTTCAACTTGTAGGCTTTAGCTAAGCAAGATTGGTATCCAAACACTAAATCTCAGTTTTTTCATCCATAAGATGGGGCTGTAATAAAACCCACTCTCAATTGCCAGGGGTGCATACTTAGCAAGTGTGGAAACCTGATCTTATTCCTGATACTGCATGATCCCCAGAGTACTTTCCAGCTATAAGTCTTGTGGTCCCCAATTCCACTGGCCAAGGAGTGCTGAATTGCCAGCAGAATATTGAACCATCAGGTTGATAGCATGTTGACATAAGTATTTTTCATTTGTCTGAGTACTTCTTAGGAAGGAAGGAAGGAAGGAAGGAAGGAAGGAAGGAAGGAAGGAAGGAAGGAAGGAAGGAAGGAAGGAAGGAAGGAGGAAATGTAGAATGGAGGGGGGGAAGGAGAGAGGGAGGAAGGAAGGAAGGAAGGAAGGAAGGAAGGAAGGAAGGAAGGAAGGAAGGAAGGAAGGAAGGAAGGAAGGAAGGAAGGGAGGGAGGGAGGGAAGGAGGGAGGGAGGGAGGGAAAATGTAGAAGGGAGGGAGGGAGGGAGGAAGAAGGAAGGAAAGAATGAGAGAGAGGGAGGGAAGAAAGAAGGAAGGAAAGGGAGGGATGAAGGAAAGAAGGGAGAGAGGGAAAGAGGAAGGGCAGGTGGGAGGGAAAGAAAAAAAAAGGAGGGACAGAAGTCAAGAACCATAGTGGAAAGAAAAGGAAGAAAATAGAGTAGGGAGCCTAGGAGAGGAGCCTAGGCAGGGAGGACCAGGACACTGACCAGAAGTGAAGGATGGCCTAGGAAAGCCCAATCCAGTCAAGAGTAGCAGAAGTATTTAAACTTCAGAAACATTTGCAGAGGTATCTCAGCGGTATCAGATCTGACATCCTCATTGCACAGATAATGTGAATTCCAGAGAGGAGGGCATCTGCCTAGGCATACGACATGCTCACCTTAGTAGATTTGCTTCCACATTTTTCAAGATACAGGTCATCTTATCTTTTCCTTTCACTCCATTGTACCTTTTATACCCCAAACTCTCTACTCCAAACTTTCATCTCTCTCTCTCTCTTACAGCCCCTCAACACTCCAGCCCCATTTTATGGCTTCAGTAAAATGTTCAAAGCATGTTAGAACAAGAGCAAGGACACAGGTTACAAGCTAGGTAGCAAGGTACCTGGGCTTTCTGAAGACTGTCTGTTGGTTTTACAGAAGGGAAGACAGACCTAGAGACTGGAGCAATTTGTCTTCCCTTGCAAAATACTCAGTGTTATGAAATATGGTTTTCTTTTCATTGCTGCTCAGGGACCTTATGACTTCACAGATGAGTTATTTTGACACTAAATGTACCTAGCACCTATTACACTTTAAATACTTTGTTTAGACCCTGTTGTATGCATCATTGTTTTAGTTGGCTCCTGAGAGAAAGAATCAGAATGGAAGAGTAGGGGAGATAGTTCTAGAGTTAGAGTGCATGCCTAGTTTGTGTGTCTACATTCTATTCTTAGCACTTCTTGTTCCCCCGACTTCATCCCAGTCACACATTTCACCCAGCAAGTCCTGCTTTTCAGGAGAGTTTCTCATGGCCTGGTTCTTAGAGGTGAACCCAAAGGAATTTCTAAAACAGGAAATCTCTAAATCTATAAATCCAGATTGGCAGGACCTCATCATGAATATAAGACAACATACACAAACTCTGAGTAAATGTCTTTGGAAACATGAAATGCAAGCCCACAGTGTCAGGACATTTTTTAATATCACATGGACAATGCTGAGGCAAAAACCCCTGGGGAGAATAGATGGGAAGGTATGAGCAAGCATGACAGCAGAGAGGTGTAACTGTTGACTCAACTCCCATTTGGATGCTAAATGTAGAAGAATCAAGAGACCTCTTTGATCTTTCTACTTTGGCAAGAACATTGGATCTTTAGTCACTGGATGGGAATGTGTCATATACTTAGTATGACAACCATATAGTATATATATGTGTGTATATATATGTATATATATACATATATATAGTAGTCTGGCACAACATTTTCTTGCCAACAACTCTTTGTTATCCTTCTGGGTTTATTGGCCTAGTGCACTTGACTGCACTTGGCTTCAAGCTCAAAAAAGCATCTTTCTGGGGGCTGGAAAGATAGCGCAATGGTAGGGTATTTGCCTTGTATGCAGCTCATCTAGGTTGGATAGTGGTTCGAATCCTGGCATTCTATATGCCTGCCAGGAGCTATTTCTGAGCACAGAGACAGGAGTAACCCTTGAGCACTGCTGATTGTGACTCCCCCCACCAAAAAAAGGGCATCTAACTTTGTTTCATATGCCTCTCATTTTTCTTAGTCCAGGCATATGTGAGAGCATTAATTTTTGTAATTAGAGACAGGAGTTCTAGAAACCAAATCCAGTCACACAGTTCATATAAAGCATGAGTTCACATTCTGTCTACTATCAGAATGCAAGCCAGGTGCTAAAATTAAGGGAAACTAAAGGCAGTCATGAAATACTGCTCCTCCCACAAATAACTGAAATGAGTATATGGATGCATCTATAGATAAGTGAGAACTTGTTTCCCATAAGTCAGTCTACAGGGATTTTCTTTTCCTGAAGCATCCCATGATGCAACATTATGTTCACTTTTCTATACTTTTACAACTTCTTTCTAGAGAGAGAGAGCCATTGGACAGTTTGGAAATGAAGAGTTAGAAAGAGGTTAGATGTGGATGTTTCAGGTTGTTATTCACCAACTTGGGCAACTTATTCTCCTTTAAACCTCAGTTTCATCTAATTGAAAGTAGAATTATTCACATTTTCCTCCCAATGTTGCCATACATGCCAGAAATTATCTAGGGAAGGTCAGACATGGTCAATACCAAATTAATAGAATATATGATGTCTCACATATGGATTACCCCTGTAGACAGGAAATCCAATGAGCCTTCCTGACATGGGATTTAAACACCATCTGCACAAAAAGCATATACTTTTGTACAGGGAATGCTGGAAGGAACTTTTGTTAACCTTTAGTGGATGTGAGATGCTTGGAAACAGCAGGGGGCTAATTGGTGTGTGAGAGGAAGGATGACTTCAACTTCTGTCTAATACTGGTTGGTAGCACACGATAATTGTAAATTAGAGAGAGATCCTCTTGATATTGCCCAAATGGTTGTATTTATTGCTGTGCTGGTTGCGATTGTGAAAAAGAGCATGAACTTTAAAGGTGTCATTCTATGACCTTGGGAAAATGACTCTGAGTAAGAGTTTCTCCTTACTTTATAATATGAATGCAAGTATCTTCTCTAAAATTGGTATGATGTCATCTGTGAGAAAATAAGAAAGAGGAAATAACACATCCTGACTTTATCAATGGACATTAATGGACATTATTGTTAGTCATTATTGTGACTGTTATTATGTATTAACGAACATTAGTATCTTCCTCTAAGACTAGTCCTGGTCTTACATGTCACCTGCAAAAGGACATGAGATGACCTGTTGAACATCTACAAAATATTTAGCATGTAACCTTCAGGGACATTATGCCAAGTGCATGTTTCCGATTTTTCATGCCTAGCCTTAAGCATGGTTCAATGAACACCCAAATGAGGACCCCCCAGGTGGTCTACAAGAATCAGAAGAAAAAGTGCTATGCATGCTATTGCTCTGTTATTAGGAAGTTATCTTTCTAAGCAACAGAGACAAGAGAAAACTGGAAATGTACAGCAGCCTGAGTCCCTGGTCTGTGATAAGCAAGACTGGAGTTGGAAGTGAAAATGGAATTGTAAGAAAGTGACATGGTGGGAACATAGAGGTCAGCAGTTGGAGTGCTGGAAAAGATCGCTTTGTACTTTTTCAGTGATCTTATGGCAGGCATAAAGGATTAGATAGCAGTGACATCACATAACACATATACACTCACATGTACATAGACACATTCAGATGTCCTTTTACATTACTTCAGTAGCAGGGAAAATGTTCACTGCTGGTTCTGGGAACAAGGAGTCCAACTTGAAAATAACTCATTAAAAAATGTATTTGAGGCATCCTGGTTAACAAACTGTTAATGTTAGGGGTGTACATAAAATATTCTATACCATACCTCCACTATGGTATCTATTGCCCTTCACATTTCCCCATTACTCTCTCATATGTGAAATATTAATAAGCATAGTAGAAAAATTTTCTTTCTTTCTCACTAACTTTAATCAGCATGGTGCTCTCCAGACCCATCCACATAACAGCATATTGCATGATTTCATCTTTTCTTACTGTTCAGTAATATTCCATCTGTATATATGTACCACAGTTTCTTAATTCTGTCATCTGTTCTTAAACAACTGGGTTGTTTTCAGATTTGAGCTATTGTGAATCATCATGCTGCAATGAACATAAGATTGCAAAATCTTTTCTGAATACAGATTTTGGGTCCTTGTGGGTAAATGTCAATGAGTGAATGAGACATTTCATTCCATTGAATCTAAAGGTATTTTCAGTGATTCAATGACATTGTCCAAGCAGCTGGAAACCAAGATAAATAAATGGGACTACATCAAACGAATAAGCTTCTGTACCACAAAGGAAACAGTGACCAGAATGAAAATACCTAACAAACTGGGCGAGTACATATAGACCACCATTCATCTGATAAAGAGTTGATACCCTAGAGACTGGAGGATAGCCCATGGCATAAGACATTTGCCTTGGATAAGGCAGACCTGGGTTCAATCTCCAGCATCTTATATGGTCCACCTGTAGTGATGTTACAGGTGGTATTGGATACCAGGCCAGTTCGTGACCTAGCCCTGGAGAAATGCTCAGGACAGAGCAGGAAAGAGAATCTTACAGAGTTGGAGATATATAATAGACCCTCTGGGTGTGACTTTGGGGAAATGGCTCGTTTCTTTCAGGTGAGGGTAAGTTACTCATACAGAAGCCTGACCAAAAAGATGCACGGAATGTTTAAACAAAAGAAAGCGAAGGTCGTTACCAATCACAAAATTATGAGGTGATGTGTATGTTTAGTATGTAGTGATGTTTAGTGGCTTAGGCAAAGCAGGCTGTGGGCTCTGCTTTCCTGAGACCAGCAGTGCCTTTCCTATAAGTGCTCATCTCCTCCATCCTGGGGTTGCCATTCCTACACAGTTGCCTGTTGAGGCTCCATTTGGGGCCCTGAGGGTCAGGGGGCCTTCTCTGGTCTCCATACGTGAGAGTCTTGTTTTGCTTCCCTAAACTCAACTTTATCTCCTGAGCACTATCAAGAGAGATTCCTGAGCACAGAGCCAGGAGCACCACCAGGTGTGGCCTAAAATCAAAAATGAAAAAGCGATAGAAAGATTTGATATCCTATATATATAAAGCACTGCTTGAACTTTACAAGAAAATAGCCAACTCCATCAAAAATGAGAAGAGATAAGCAGAAACTTCCTCCAAGAAGACATACAGATGGTAAAAGATAAATGACAAAAAGCTCTGTATCACTTTTCATCAGGAATATCCAAATAAAAAATAATGAGGTATCACCTATCACCAGTGAATCTGGCACATGTCACAAAGAACAAAAACAATGAGTTAGTGTAATGGGGGGAAAAAAGAATATGACTTCATTTACACTGACCCAGATATATGGAAACAAAGAAACTGCTGTTCTTTTGACTTAGCAGATCTTGAACTTGAGTCCTTCACCCAGGTAACACCTTTTGTTTCCACCAAATATGATGCTCACTGTTTTTATTTCTGGGAATCATAATAACACAAATTCAAATCTCTTTGCTGTATGCAGCCAGAGAAGTATAGGTCTTTGACCATGCTGAGGACTTTCTAAATCTATCCCTTCATTCTTTCAGCAGATAGGCTGATAACAGCCTTAATATCAATTAAGAAACATATTGGGAATGAGATCTTTTATTTTCATCTCTAAGAGGCATAACCAGGATTTGAATCTTAAACAATATTTCTTGGAGTCACACCGTGGTTCTTTCACCAGCATTCCAGTCCTGTCTGATTAATACGAAGGTTCAGTCTAACCAGAAGTGGCTTAGGGGCGTAGCAGACAATAGAGGGTATAATATTTATAATTGAGAGATTCTCTTGTTTTATGCAAGAGTTTATGGAGTTAGAATGCCTATAACAAAATATAAGAGCTCAATAAACGGGGTCTCACAGACATAAAGAGTAAATATTTTAAGCCCATTGCCACTCATCTATAGCTGTAAACAGTTCTGGTAATCAGCGTAATAAAAATCTACTTAACTGAATTATCTTGTTTTGTGTTTGGCATACCAAGCAGTGCAGGATTTATTTATTTATTTATCTATTTAGGTATCCTGGTGACTTAGGATGCCATGTATCAAACCTAGTTTGGCAAAGTGTAAGGCAAGCATGTACCTATTGTTCAATTGCTCTGATCCCATAACTGTAGTCTTCTTGGGAACCACTTTAAGGGATAGATTAAATATTTTTTTTATTTCTGCATCATCAGTGACATATAAATGTATGTTTTTAATCTATTAATGGTTTTTCAAATGTATTTCTTTTAAAAATATTCTATACCATACCTCCACCATGGTATCTATTGCCCTTCACATTTCCCTATTACTCTCTCATATGTGAAATATTAATAAACATAGTAGGAAAATTTTATTTCTTTCTCACTAACTTTAATCAGCATGGTGCTCTCCAGGCCCATCCACATAACAGCATATTGCATGATTTCATCTTTTCTTACTGTTCAGTAATATTCCATCTGTATATATGTAACCTTGGGACCAAAGAAATAGTCTAGGGGTTAAGGTGCTTGCTTTGTGTATAGTTGACCCCAGTTTAGCCTTTATAGCACATAGTTACTCAAGCATCACCAGGAGCTGCCCTTAAGTTCAGAGTCAATATTATCACCCAAGAACTACTAGATATGTTCCTGGAGGCCCTCAATTTGGCTCCAGTGATCTCAAGTACCTTAGGGCCACAACAGCACCACATCTTTGTGCCCTCACATTGAATGACTAGTCAAATTGGAGAAAAATCACAAGGAAAGTTCCCTAAGTGACACTTAGGAGACACCCCCTAAATTAAAATTAAATAAATTTTGTTTATGGGAGGGGATGTGACTCAGAGGCTTTCTATGTATGAGAGCCCTGTGTTTGGAGCTCATATATATACACACACATATATGCATACACACATTTAGAGAGCGAGATTAAAAATTAAATTCTGGTTTGTAAATGTAATACACTATATAATGATAGAAACTTTAAAGAAGTTCAAGGACAAAAGCAGATATTTCTAGAAAACATTGTCATTTGTATTAAAATATTGAAACCTTCAGTGCAGTACATTGAACACTGAGATGTCCAAAATCCCTGTATTCTAGACTTGACTAATCCTGGGCTCTGATCCTGATGAGTTCTGTGACTTGGCTAAATGCCTTCGCTCTGACCTAAAGTTTCTCTTTCTGATAAATGCTGGAAGAGGTGAATGAGACAATCTGGAAGAGTCTTTTTTGCTCTGTTTTGATGGAGATGCATTTTTCATATTTTATCAAGCGTGCACATTTACTATGTATTTCTGTGGAAAATACTAATATGAAGGTAAGAAAATTCCAGTCTTCAGCAGAATCATGAACCTAAAGAATTAACTCAACTTGAGTACATGAATAGTATAGTATACTTTATGTATTTACAAATATACACGCATTCATTCAACAATTGAGTTATAGTCCCTGAATTGTATATATAATATATATGTTAGATAGATAGATAGATAGATAGATAGATAGATAGATAGATAGATAGATAGATAGATAGATAGATAGATAGATAGATAGATACTAGTTGGATTTGGAGATGATTAAGACAAATATGTCTGTAACCAAGAAACTGAGTTTTGTGAGGGAAAACACTTCGAATATGTGTGTTAAGCAAGATAAGATTCATTAAAAATTACTGAGAAGATTGTGAGAGGAAGAGATGAAGAACATATATCAAAGAGAATACAGGCTTCTCCAGAGGAAAAAGCAAAGGGAGGGAGCCAAGCAACTGAATTATGTGGTCAGTGGCTTGAAAATCAAGCTAAAAATAGGCTTACTTTTAAGAAAAGAACTTCCCTACTCCATTGAATTAAGTATTATTATTGTGAAGTCAGCATCCTCTTTTATCTATGTGTGTTGGTTTTCTGTGTGTATGTGTGTGGTGTTCATTTGTTTGGGGACCCACCCAGTAGAACTAAATGATTACTCCCAGGTCTGTGCTGAGGACCTAGGGCTCATGCTTACACTATATGCATTCCAACACCTTTGACTAATCATCATGATTCCACTCCTTTAGCTGTGTACCAGCAGTGTAGCAGTTTTGGGGTATGGTATTGAGCAAGATCTATGCACCCCAGCCCTCAGGGAGTTCCTCCTGTAGTGTCAGGAATAAGAATGATCTGCACCCACAAATGTAGGAGAACCCAAGAGAACTCTTTTTTCAGAGGTTGGTCGATTTCACTCTGCAGTGGCAGAATTGAGGAAAGAACTTTGCCCTGAAAAGGGTTAATCCTCATCTTTTGGCCATCAGAGGCTTGCATTTTGCAAGAAAAAAAAAAACGCTTGGTTGCAAATGTCCTAGAATTTGCTGAATCAGCAGAATAGGATACTGGAGTCAATATAGCCAATAGCTGTGGCATTGATGGAGATCTTTCTGGAGACATCCAGTGAAATGGCTCAAAGGGATCACAGCTAACATGAAAACCAACAAGGTCCAGAAAGCAGAAGTTAGGAATTCAGAAACACTAAGCAAAGGCTCTCACTGGTCCTCAGAATTGACTCAACTGTTCCAATCTTCCTTTTAAAAGAAAGGAAAGTTGAAGCTTAGGATGTCACTTTTCCTGTGTCCCTGAAATTCACTGTGTAAAATAAGTCTGTGACTTGCTGGAATTAAAAATATAAAGGGGGGGGGGCCGGAGAGATAGCATGGAGGTAAGGCGTTTACCTTTCATGCATAAGGTCATCGGTTCGAATCCCGGCATCCCATATGGTCCCCTGTGCCTGCCAGGGGCAGTTTCTGAGCATAGAGCCAGAAGTTACCCCTGAGCGCTGCTGGGTGTGACCCAAAAACCAAAAAAATAAAATAAAATAAAAATAAATAAAAAAATAAAAATATAAAGGGAAAAACGAATAATATATATTAGGTCTTTACTTCTGGTTGCCTGAACCATGAATGTAACCTTCTCTACTTCAGTATACTTACAATAGCATTGGGAATTGATGTGACAATCAGTCCCAATTCTTTCGATGGAAAAAGACAAAGAGCTCCAAAACATGAAAATCTTTCCTAGGATCATGTAGCCCAGCAAGAAAAATTGGAGAAGGCAGTTCTGTCTGTTTCCTGGTTGTGCTGTGCTCTTCTCTCTTTTTCCTCTCACCTTCTCCCCTCTACTATTTTTTCTTCCCCTTTCCTTTCCTATTTCTGTGTCACATCTTCCTCCTAATTGTTTATGCTGCTTCTGACTCATTCTTCACTTTATTATGATCTTAGTGTATCATCCTAGTTCAATCATTTTTTTCTTCTGCCCTTTCTGCAGATACTTGTTAATGTTGAAGGTAGAAAAATATAAACAGTATCGATACACAAAGCACTCAGAATCTTATTTTCAAAATTAGATGCATAATATGTATAGTGACTGTGAAAAATGTAGCCAAGTTATTTGATGAAGACAAACACTCTAAATACCTGTGCTGTCCCCTCTTTTTACTTTCCTGTTCCCTAGAAACTTTAAGTGGGTTGGGGGGAACATCAGGGTGGATGCCAGCCATTCGGAAATGCTATTTATTTTTAATAAATGTGCCGAACTGGGGCCAGAGCTGTGGCACAAGCGGTAGGGCTTTTGCGTTGCACGCACTAACCTAAGATGGACCAGGGTTTGATTCCCCGCAGAGTCCCATATGGTCCCCCAGCCAGGAGCAATTTCTGAGTGCACAGACAGGAGTAACTCCTGAGCATCACTGGGTGTGGCTCCCCCAAATAAACAAAACAAAAGTGTGCCCAACTAATAGTGCATTCTGTGTCAGGGAAACTTACCCACTAAGCACACAGAAGAGAGAGAACTCTAGCAGGGGCAAGAGATAATAAGGTGGTAAGGCCTTACATGCAACTAAATCTGGTGTTTTACAAACACCACATATGATCTCCTCCTCCACCAGCATGCAATAATGATCCCTGGGTAGAGAACTATGAGTAAGCCCTAAGATCAGTTGGATATGGTTCACAATAAGCAAGTGAGGGCATATATGCACTAGAGAAAAAGAGAGTGAGGTGAGAGAGAGAGAGAGAGAGAGAGAGAGAGAGAGAGAGAGAATGACATTTGTACAGAAAGTACAGATTTCTCATTCTTACTAATATTCCTCCCCAAAGTCTTGTGCTCATTCTTGCTGAGTCCCCATTGGCGGTACCAGGAGCCTCAGATTTGGCCTAGCCTAACCATAAAGAAGAAAGAACCACGATGCCCCCCTTCCCTGCCCACCCACCCCCAGCCTGACTCCCTGGGCTTGCTAGAGGTAGCCATTTTACCTCTGCCATTATGAATCATGAGGCTGTGACTCGTGGCAGATCATAAATCAGTCCAGGGAGTCTCGAGGACAAATCCCAGGACTTTTAATCTTTAATATTAGACGTGTTTAAAGTGGTGAATATTTCATGAAGGGACTGTTGCATTTTAACACATCATTAGGGACTCCTCCCCCTCCTCCTTTAGTAAATTATTCTCATCCAAATCTCAAGGATCTCAGTCCTTTGCCTTCGTTTTCCTTCCCTCCAGCAACAATTATTTTATTTGGTGGTACCTACCACCAGCAGACATACTCAGCAGAAGACCCTGAGCAAAATATTGGAGAGGAGAGATACAAGGATCATTCCTGCCTGTGAGCCGCCCCCTACTTCTTATCTTATTAACCAGGATCTAGATTAGAGCAGACATGGAATTCTCCCCTTCCCCTACCGCTACCTTTGCTTCTTCTTCTCTCTTTTTTTTTTTTTCCTGTTTTGTTTGGTTTTGTTTAATTTTGGGGTCACACCCAACAGCGCTCAGGGGTTACTCCTGGCACTATGCTCAGAAATCGCTCCTGGCAAGCTCAGGGGACCATATGGGATGCCGGAATTTGAACTGCCGTCGTCCTGCATGAAAGGCAAACGTCTTACCTCCATGCTATCTCTCCGGCCCCAACCTTTGCTTCTTCATTCTCTCTCCTTTCTTTCCCATCCCCTTTCTTTCCCTCCTTTCTTCTTCTCTTTCCTCCCCTCTTCTCTCCTCTCCTTTCCTTCTGTCTTCCCTCTTTACTTCTCACCTTATCCTCTCTTCTATTCTTTCTTCTCCTCTACTTTCCTATTTCTGCATCACATCTTACTCCTAATTTTTTTATACTGCTGTGACTCATTCTGCACTTCATTATGATCTTAGTACCTTCCTAGTTCAGTCACTCTTTATTCTGCCCTTTCATCAGGTACTTGTTAATGCTGGATGAAGAAAAATATAGTGTTTCGAAACATAAACAAATTAGAGTATTTAGCACCCAGAATCCTATTTGCAAGATCAAACACATAGCTTATATAGTGACTCTGTGAAAAAAAAGTAACCAAGTTATTTAATGAAGATAAATGCTCTGAATTCTAAAGTTATGGGGAATAATCAGAGCTACTGAAAGGTCTTAGAATCACAGCCCTAGAATGTTCTATGCAGTTGCACAAGACTGAGGAAATCTTAATTCAGAAGAATTAGGCATGAACTTGTTAACAACACAGCTCAGAGTTTCAGGATCCTTCTCAAGAAGACAAAGAAAACAGAAGACTTCTTTTTATGAAAGGAAGTAATAAAATTTGCTTATACATGGGTAGACATGGAGAGTAGCATGCTGAGTGAAATGAGTCAGAGGAAGAGGTACAGACATAGAATGATTGCACTCATCTGTGAGATATAAAAAAAGAAACCATAGAATGATAATAATACCCAAACACAATAGAAACAATGGGTGGGAAGTGCAGTTAAGACAGTGAAAGGCACTATGAAAATAATAATTGGTAATGAGCATTCTGGACAAGAATTGGGAATTGAGGGAAAGTAAAGTGATAATGTCTGATACCTCTTCAAAAAACTTATTGCAAATCATGGTACCTAAAAAGGAATAAAAGGGGTAAAATAGAGTAGAAAAGTGTATGCCTAGAGATATGCTGGAGGTAGGGTCAAGGGATAGGAGGGTAAATGGGGAATTGGGTGGTAGAAAATGAACAGTGGTAAAGGGAAGGGTGTATGATCAAAACTCAAATGTCGGGCCCGAAGAGATAGCACAGTGGCATTTGCCTTGCAAGCAGCCAATCCAGGACCAAAGGTGGTTGGTTCGAATCCCGGTGTCCCATATGGTCCCCCGTGCCTGCCAGGAGCTGTTTCTGAGCAGACAGCCAGGAGTAACCCCTGAGCAACGCCGGGTGTGGCCCAAAAAACAAAAAAAACAAAACAAAACAAAAAATACCCTCAAATGTCAATAGCTTTTTAACTATCTCACAGTGATTTAAATTTTAAAATAAATAAAAAGTAAAAACGGTCTTTTATGAGGAAGTTCTGCCTAAAATAAGTTTACCAAGCAACTGAAGTTTTATGAAGATGCATCCTAGCATCTTATCATATAACAGCTGAGTGAGACATTTTTGTTTTTGACTATTAAAGAAATTTTAAGGTACAACTTTTATTAATTTGTTGTTATTTCTTAATCTATATTGAAACCATTGTGATTTACAAAGCTATTCATAGTTGGGCTTCAGAAATACAATATTTCAGGGTCAATCCCAGCACCAATTTTGACCTCCATCTGCCAATAATTCCAGAGTTTATCCCATACCACAACCTCTTCCCCAGAGACTGCCATCATGACAGGCCTATTTTAAATTTTCATTGTTAAAGTTTGGGTCCCCTGATTTCATTGTTGTTGACTCTGGCTTAGATATCTAGTTCTGTCCTTTCTCAACACAACCAATGCATCTGGGACCTGTTGTCCCCTGACCTCTATCCTTTCATATTTGTAAAATACAACTTTTAAGGGGAAAATGAGAAGTAACAGTTTCAATGTCCCTAAATCTCCTCCATTACATGATACCTAGACTAGAAATGTTGGTGTCAAGCTAATCAGAATGAGTGTAAGAAAAGAAAGCATATGAGTTCTTCAGAGTATGTTCATGTATGTAATCACCAGAAGAGGAGAAAGATGACACTGTGACAACAATAGTCTTGGAATTTATGAATCATAACAGAGTCAACTATTCCCTCCATTATCAGCTTGTGCATCTATTCTGATCTCCACAGTGGACTAAAGAGGCCATCCCTGGCTTCCAAAAAATGTTTCAAGGAATACTATTCCTGAGATTGTTCCTGTAACACCTAAAGTGAAATGCCTACCTAATGTGAAATGTCTAATTCCATGAAGACTCCCACACACTAGTATATCTTGAAAATAATATAATGTTTCTTTTAAAAAAGAGAATATATTTTGGTAAAGCAGCTGAGACCAATCCTGAAACTGAATTAAGGATAAAACTATAATTAAGTGTATAATTAGTTCCCGTCTTGAGTATCCTTTCCCGATTCTGAACTTTGAATATATACAGAAAACAAAACATGTCCTGACAAGCCCCATGAGAAGCTTGTCCAACTGGAGAATACACTTTAGTAGTGTGAGATGTCAGCAAGCATTTATGCAACTGAGCTAAAGACTTGATTGGAAGAAAAAAATGCATGAAAGCAAGGATAATACCTACTCGAATGGATGAGTGGGAATAGGTAGATGAAAAGAAAGAGGCGAGAGATAGGAAGGAAGAGGATCAGAAACATAGGTAGATGAAAAGAAAGAGGTGAGAGATAGGAAGAAAGAAGATCAGAAACATAATGCAAATACATAGCTACAAAGAAACAAAATAAAAATCTGAAGATTATAGATAAAAACAATGTCTCCAAGAGGGAAAATCAAAGAAATCTTGGTAGAAGTGGCAATTGACACAAGGCTTATAGATAGATGAGACATGAATTGTTCATTCAGATGGGTAGACAAGTACAATATTCTGTTTATGTGCTGAGAGGAAGTGCTCTTCATTATAATTTAATGATTTGAAAAAAGGTCCCTCCATACGGGGACTATAGTTCGCTTACTGTTTTCTTCATAAAGCCATGAGCTCCCTCGCATCCAGCTTGTACCTTTCATCCCTGTATGTTTAGTGCGAAATAGAGATTTTGGCTTGGAGTACAGTCAGTATTTGTGAAACAAATGAACTCTTAATTAATCACAGATGTGGCTTAACCAGAACATCTCCTACTCTGGGCCTTTTCTAAAAACTGGGCAGCTCACTTTATTTTCAAAACATAAAAGAAAATTAGGGAAGATATACTTTTTTTTTTTTTCAGCAAGGAAGTAAGTGTATTTCACAAGGCTATTTTCTCTTTGGTTTGCAGGAGAGTGCAGTTGTCACGAAGGCTATGCTCCAGACCCAGTCCACAGACACCTGTGTGTGCGCAGTGACTGGGGACAGAGTGAAGGGTGAGTGGCCAAAGATAACAGGGCAGGGAGTCTGGACAGATAGCCCCACTGCCTCTGTTCTGTTAATAAAAGGTCCAAAACTTCCCTAAGAAGGATTCTTTCTCTGCAGCAATTGAGTTCCTGCAAAAGCAAATGGAAAACAACTCCTGTTTCTCACAGAATCCCAGTTTGCTATGAAAGAAGATTGATGAGTCTCCTAGAAAAGAAATGCCAAGTTTAGCTCCCTGTCCCAAATTATAAGCTGTCATAGAAGACTGCTTCTTTAAAGGTGTTGATAAAAAGGAAGGCCAGGAACTAGATCCATAACACATTGGCCTTGCATGCGGTCAACACAGCACAGACTTTGGCTTGAATCCCGGCATCCCATATGGTCTCTCGAGCCTGCCAGGAGCGTCTTCTGAGCACAGAGCCAGGAGTAACACCTGAGCACCACCGAGAGTGACCCAAACCCTCCCCCCCCAAAAAAAAAAAAAAAAAAGAAAAGTCAGGTCTTGTGGGATGGGGTTCAAATGCTATAGCAAGTTTTGAATTCTGTTCTCAGCACAGCATGAACACCTGAGCTTGGCCCATGGTGGGTCTGTATAAAAGGGAGTCAGAAAGATAGAAAGAGAACCAAGATTGGGGACTTAGTTCAGTGGGAAAACTAATTCTTTAAATGTAGGAAGCCCTAGAATTCATTTTAAAAAAGAAAGATGGGCCAGAATAATCAACAAGTAGAGTGTTTGCCTTGCATACAGCTGACCTATTTTTGATACCTGGAACTACATATGGTCCCCGGAGCCTACCAGAAGTGATCATCTGGGCCCGGAGAGATAGCACAGTGGCGTTTGCCTTGCAAGCGGCCAATCCAGGACCAAAAGTGGTTGGTTCGAATCCCGGTGTCCCATATGGTCCCCCGTGCCTGTCAGGAGCTATGTCTGAGCAGATAGCCAGGAGGAACCCCTGAGCACCGCCGGGTGTGGCCCAAAAAAAGCAGAAGTGATCAGTAAGAACCTCCAGGTGTGGGTGTCCCCTCCCCCCAAATAGAAATGGTTATTTTTGTCCACAAATTCCAAGATAACAAGGCAAGGAGACTTAAGAGCGGGGAGTCCTTCTGTGAAATGGAGACATTTCATAATATGGAGATATTTTATATGAGTTGTTTTCTTCAGTAATACTTTAGCAAATTTGTTTGTTTGGGAGTGTGGAAAATTCCAAGAAGTTTCTAGATACGAAACCTTCTAATTTGTCTTCTTTTCTTCCCCTAACCCTGTTCTTCCACAGACCTTGGCCTTACACAACACTAGAGAGAGGATATGATCTGGTGACAGGGGAACAAGCTCCAGAAAAGATTCTCAGGTGAGTTGGTTAGATTAGGGGGAGGGTGCAGGGAAAGGAATGTGGTTGGATGAAGTACTCTGACTTCTAAAAGCAGCTAAACTTAAGAAGCTCTGAGCTGGGTGGAGACTGAACTCTTGTTTACATGAATAAACCTCCATGGCCCACATTGCTACAGGGAATTAAATAATTCCCATTGGTGTAGCATCTCAATTTAGATTCTTGAACCTGAGAACCTACTGCTCATTATCTAGTCCAGTGAGTTACAAAAAATTCTATAGCCACAGTTTCTTCCTGCCACTTCCATGAAATTATGTGCGAAATGCCGATACCTAAACTAATAGAGACATGCAGCAAATTAAGTGGCTGACCTGGGAATCAGATTTTGGTTCTGACTGATTAAGATAGAGTATATGAGCTTAACTTTTGTGCAGCCTGCCACTACTGACTTAGTGACTTGGGGAAGGAACTCTGCTGGATACCCGGAGTGTTGGGAAAAGCATGGCTAAAATAATCCTTGTTCTCACAAAGCCCATGATTATTTGAGAGTCATATCCTGTGCTCGGGGAAAAAAAAACTAGCAATGCAAAGCCATAGCTAAACTAAATGATTAACATATGTAAGAAATATCTGACCATCCATATGTGGAATGAGTTGAACAAAATGGTGCCGGGAAGAAGGCCAGATGCTTGGCTAGGTAGGAAATTGAATAGGAGTGGGAAAGGGGGCCCCCTTTTTGTTTTTTCTCTCTGCTTCCCAGGGAGTTCCCAAATGGAAACTCTTACATTACAGGTCTACTTTCAGCTTGGGCCAAGGACTCTGGCTTCCGGTCAGCAAAAGTTTTGTGGTTCCACCTGTGGAGTTGTCCATCAACCCCCTGGCCAGTTGCAAGACCGATGTGCTCGTCACAGAAGACCCTGCTGATGTCAGGTAGGGATGTCATCTCAAGTATCCTACAGAATAGGATCCTGGAACCAGTTCTAGGCAGCTGATTTCCTTAAGCTTCATAGAAACTCTTAGAAGTTTCTCCAGGTATCAATCCATACTTCAAAAATGTCCTCCTATTGGAGGGCTCTACAGTTTAAATTTCTATATTATTACCTTTCTTTGGGATGTATATAAAATATGTAAAAGATCAACACATCCAACTCATTCTTACATCCTGATGATCTTTTTTGTAAAGATCTTATGTAAATAAAATAGATTGTTTTGTAGGTGTAAGATTGGAGAAAAGGCTGCTTTCTGAATGGCTCGAAAACTGGAAACAGATTATGCGAATCCACCAATTCTAAATGTCCAAATTCTTGACTCCTGACAGCATTTTCCTTATACTTTTTTTGTGCCTTCATTATACACTTACTCTCCTGTGTTCTAATTAGTTACTGACATATAATTCTTTCCCATTATGTAGAAAATCTTTCAAAGTTAAGGAAAATACTTTAGTTAGCTTTTTAATCCCCAGTTCCTAGTACATACTGGACATCTACTAAATGTTTATTGATTTAATTAAACCACAGGTCTTAGATCTGATCCTAGCACTGTTCTGGAGCTTTGTACTAGAGGGTTTTTTCCTCCTGCCCAATTTGATTAGAGAAAATATTATGGAAATTTAAATTTTATAATAAAGAGACTCATTTGACTTTTGGAACAAACATACACATAGCTTATTTAACATTGACCTAGAACTTGTACTAAAACCCTTACCTCCTATTCCCAATAATTGTTATTCTATCACTGACTTTAGGTTATTCTAAATTAAAAAGATCATAAGTATGACCATGAAATCTTGATAGGAATCTCCTGGAATTCAGGTCTCCTGCTTTGCAATTTGTTTCTTTTCACTATCTCAACTTTTCATGGAGACATGAACTTAATGTGATTTTTCAGGCTATTGATAGTTCCAAAAAGAGCTCGTTTTAGAAAAGAATAGTATATTAAAGGTGCAGTATTTGAGAAATGAAGGGATAATTGAACTAAGATGGATGATTTCACAACTAAATTATGATAGATTATTACTATTTTATTTTTGATAGAACTGAGTCAAATGACATAAATAAGACTTTACTGTGGTCTAAAGTAAAGACTTTACTTGATAATGTTTATCTGTATCACATATTTGAAGGATGAATTAAAAACCATGCTGTTGAAAGACTATTTTATTTTTGGTCTTTGGTTTTTGGACCACACCTAGCGGCAAAGTTATTGGCATTCCGTATGGTTCCCCTAAGTCTGCAAGGAGTAATTTCTAAGTGCAGAGCCCAGAGTATTCCCTGAGTGCAACTGGGTGCAGCCCCCCCCAAAATAAACCAAAAAAAAAAACGGCAAAAAATGTCAAGAAAGGGCTCAGAGTATCACGATATAATTTAGATTTTTTTAGGATCCTCTTTGGAAATGTATTTTCATAGATAAGAGTATAAATACTAGAATGCATTTCAATGAGAAGATTATAAATAATAGAAAAGAATGCTACAAAGAGATAAGGGCAATGATACTACAAAAAGATCATAAGAGTGACACCTTCAAGCTACATGGTCTGTTAATAATCTATTGCTTTTGGACTCAACAATATTGAGTTTATGCAAATAAAAGGTGAACTATCAGTTGAATTCAAGGCAGTTGAATAGGATGAGAGAAAGAATAATATTCAGCTGCAATTGGTTTTCCTTTTTCAACTCTTCTACTAACCATTGAATTTTCCTATGGAAGTAAAACTGTAAAAAAAAATTAAACGCATTGGTTTGATTAGAAAACTAAATGTTTCTCCTTGGTGATCTTGCCTTTCTCTGGACTTAGTACCTATAAAATCTTGCCTTCAGCTTATTTTATACAGTTTTTTTTTATTATAGGTCTACACTGGTTTTACTTCGAGAGCATAGAAAAGATTTTAATATTTTAATCTGAATAGTAATCACTATTTAGAAGAATCTGTGCTGTATTGGTTGAGATTTTTAATCTTTGCTAGAAAACCTTGTTAGACAAGCATATCATGGGCATTTAAAGAATTAGTTAATTTTATTCATATGATATGATAACTCATAATTATAAATAATCAATAATATACTATAGAAACAGTGCTTTTGCCAACTCATTAGTAGAGATGATTATCAGCACAAATTTGTAAAGAGTTAAAACGATTAAAACAAAGATCACAAACAAAAAAAATAATATACTATAGAATATAATAGAGAAATGTGAGGAAAGAATCGGTGGCCCAGCAATATTAGAAAGAGAAATAGAAACCTTCCAGTGAGGACTGGAAAGGAAAGCTTAAAGATACTTTGTCTAGGGGCCAGAGAGTTGGTGCTAGAGGTAAGGTGTCTGCCTTGCAAGCGCTAGCCAAGGAAGGACCGGTTCGATCCCCCAGCGTCCCATATGGTCCCCCCAAGCCAGGGGCAATTTCTGAGCCAGGAGTAACCTCTGAGCATCAAACAGGTGTGGCCGAAAACCAAGAAAAGAAAAAAGAAAAGAGAAAGAGAAAGAAAGAAAGAAAGGAAGGAAAGGAAAGGAAAGGAAAGGAAAGGAAAGGAAAGGAAAGGAAAGGAAAGGAAAGGAAAGGAAAGGAAATGAAAGGAAAGGAAAGGAAAAGGAAAGGAAAGGAAAGGAAAAGGAAAGGAAAGGAAAGGAAAGGAAAGGAAAGGAGAGAGGGAGGGAGGGAGGGAGGGAGGGAGGTGGAAGGAAGGAAGGAAGGAAGGAAGGAAGGAAGGAAGGAAGGAAGGAAGGAAGGAAGGAAGGAAGGAAAGAAAGAAAGAAAGAAAGAAAGAAAGAAAGAAAGAAAGAAAGAAAGAAAGAAAGAAAAGAAAAGAAAAGAAAAGAAAAGAAAAGAAAAGAAAAGAAAAGAAAAGAAAAAGAGGGGCCGTTGAGGTGGCGCTAGAGGTAAGGTGTCTGCCTTGCAAGCACTAGCCAAGGAAGGACTGCGGTTCGATCTCCCGGTGTCCCATATGGTCCCCCCAAGCTAGGGGCAATTTCTGAGCACTTAGGTAGGTGTAACTCCTGAGCATCAAACGGGTGTGGCCCCCCAAAAAAGATACTTTGTCTTGGGTTCATTTTCTTTTTTCTTTAAAAAATTTTAGTATATGAAAAATAATTAAGAAAGTTTGGAATCTCACAATAATAAGGTAGAACAGCATAACAACCCAACATGATGTCTGTACATACCTGACTAGTTAAATTTGAAACTGATGAAAGGTTCATAATAGTATGAAACAACTGGACTCTCCTGTTGTGGTAATTAAAGTAGATGTAAATTGGTTAGCTGGTGGCTATGTCAATGGAATCTCCATGCACATTAGAATTCATCGATGCTACTTATAATAATAAACCCGAGATATGTGTATATATATTACAAATAACACATGCAAAAACATAATAACAACACTTGTTTGTATTGTCATAAAGCCGAGAAAAGAATAGATGCACATTCATTACAAAACCAAAATAAATTGTAGAATAATCCACAATGAAACACTATCATGGATAAGTATTAGTGCATACGACATGTAGTACCACATTTTTAATTATGGAGTCCAGATAACCAAATAACATTTTTATAAAGACAAAAGGAGAACATAAATGATAGCTCAATGGGCTTTAGTGTATGTAGATTTTGCTTGCAGGAGTCCTGTTTTTTATCCCTGGTTCTGCATGTTCCTCTTAAGCACTGAGATAACCCCAAAATCAAACTGGAAGTAGCCATCTTGGTTTGCCTCAACTCCCTTCAATCAAAATAGAATGAACCAGGGATATGCCCCAAGTCATAAAACACATGTCCTAAATTTGATGGCTAGCATAATGTAATCCTCTAAGCACTGATATGTATGGTCCTAGTGTACACACAACAACTGGCTAGGGCTCTATTAAAAAAAAGAAAGAAAGAAACTATGATTTTAGAAGAAAAAGTTAGTTTTACCTTTTAGGTGTCACCACAGGGTGATAGAATGGAAAGTATTTGGGGAAAAAATATGATAGATGATATTGACTTCTTGATCTAGGTGTGTGGAAATATGGATATCTTTAATCTATGAAAATTCATTAATCTGGACACATGGAATTTATATATGCTATATTTTTGTTAAAAGGAAGAATTTATATTATGTAAAGTATATGTTGTTTTTAAATGCTTTTAGTGGTCCTCAAACTATGACTCATGGGCCACATATTGTATTTGTATCTGTTTTGTTTCTTCATTGCAAAATAAGATATATGCAGGGTGCATAAGAATTCGTTCAGGGCCCGGAGAGATAGCACAGTGGCGTTTGCCTTGCAAACAGCCGATCCAGGACCAAAAGGTGGTTGGTTCGAATCCCGGTGTCCCATATGGTCCCCCGTGCCTGCCAGGAGCTATTTCTGAGCAGACAGCCAGGAGTAACCCCTGAGCACTGCCGGGTGTGGCCCAAAAACCAAAAAAAAAAAAAAAAGAATTCGTTCATAAGTTTTGTTTTTACTATAGTCAGACCCTCCAATGGTCTGAGGGACAGTAAACTGGCCCCCTGTTGAAAAAGTTTGAGGACCCCTGGTAGACAATGGATTTGAGTTGAACCACCTGATTTCAGGCCCAGCTCCATGATTTGTTTCCTATATGGGCTCTTCTATGATGTGTCTCATGCTGGAAGTAATAGAGATGGAGGACTATGGCACAATCTAGAAGAGTGATGATGATTAAAGGACATATTCTGTTAGAGTACTGAGGACTCAAAGGAATCTAGAGGTTTTAATTTATTGTTTGTTATGTTGTTGTTATATCATTATTATTTTTCTTGCTACTATCACTCACCTTTTCTTCTATTTTCTCTTTATTTATTTTTTTTTTTTTGATGGGGAGACCTTATCCAATCTAAGATACATCTTGAAATCAGTCGTGTGACTGTTGGTGAGACAGTAAAGATATTTGGAGATGAATTTCATCTGCTTAGTCTGAATTTGATCTTCAGCGAGCATGGCAGTTGGGACAATAGTAAAGGGATTAGGACATGCTTTTCATCTGCCCAGCCTGGATTTAAACCTCAGCAAGCATGGTCCTCCAAGCACCTCTGAGTGTGGACCTGGAGGCCTCTTAGCATTATCAGGCTAAGCCTAGTAGTCCCCAGCACTGCAGGATCCTTGCAGCACTCCATCCTTAGTCCCTACCATGGAACCACTGGACCACTTAGTTAAGTATCACGAGGTGTCCTGTATCCCTTGAATACCTCTTGAGAGGCTCTTCCAAAAGAAAAAAAATAATAAAACATTAATGTCAGCATTGACAGCTCATATGAATCCCTTTGTTACAGTGTTTGAGACATACTAGCCCTAGTACTATAAGTCTAGTGGTTTTTTTAAATATGAAAATATTTGCAAAATAAACAGAGAACCATATTTCTGGTGTATATAGACAACTGGCAGGGGATGGGGTGATTTGGAAAGGAATGAAAACAATTTCACAACAAAGAATTAGGAAAGTATTTGCAGGAGACAGAACAAAGGCAATTAGCCCTCTGTTGCGGCTAGAATTTGACTTTGTTGAATTTAAAGTGGGCAGCGAGGCTTTTAAGTCTGAGGGGTTGAGGGACCAAAGAAGAAAGCTCTCTTCTAAAACAGTTCCCAATTGCCAACCTATCCCAGCACGAAGCTGAGGGGAATGAGATTTTTGGCATTTGAGAGACTAATGATGTCAGCTTCAGAAGTGGAGGAGTGAGCTTCGTTCAGTTGTATAGAGGTTTCTTTCAATTTTGAAATCTCTGTCTGGCTCTTCCTGTGTGCCAGGCACTGTGCCAAGGACTGTAGGGATACTCCAATGAATTGGGCCTACCTCTGCTTTCAGACTTCTCACAGGAAAACAAGAACTGTGGAACAAGAGACTGACTTGAGCGATTAAATAAAAGAAACTGGTGGTGAGAGAAGCATAGCAAACAACACTTATTACTACACACTGGGCCTTCTTCACAATTTCCCCTCGAGTGGGTGCTTCTGAGGTGCAAAAATAACTATTATCATTGGAATAATAATCACGCACAAAGCCCAGTTTGTGTCGCCCCCTCAGAGGTTTTTCTATGATCTTGAATCAATGAAGAGGGAATGGTGAAATTCTGTTAATTCCTACACTGTGATGAAAGAATAATGGCATATCAGAATGCAAGGTAGCGTGTCTCACTTGGTGACAGTCGTCACATTGAATTAGCTCTAAATAGAATGAAGAATGGCCCCTCTTCCTTTGACCTTTTCATTCAGAGCACTAAGATTGTGCTGAACACCTACTGTATGTTGGCTTGAATGCTGCAGAGAGAAAAATGTTAGAACAAAAAACCACAGCATATTCAATGGGATAAAATAGACAACCAAAAAAAAAAGACACCATTCTGTGTTTCATTTGAAGAGAGGGAAAGTTCACGGTGAAGAAAGCAAACAAGGAGGAGAAGAAGGTAAAACTTTCCAAGAGAAGGCTGTCATCTTGCATAAAATTTATTAGCCTGAGCTACTAAGCTCTTGATTCCCAAATGTCACTCTTGATCAGAAGGCATCAATATCACCTATGTGGACAGTCATGGAAAAGATTAATTTACAGATTTCCAAAATGGGAGATGCAATAGAATAGACAAGTACATGAGAAGCCACTCATAGAATCAGTCTCTAATCCCTGATCCTGTGGGTGTTTCTTATTTTTCAAAATAGTCTTTACAGATATGATTAAGAGTATTACAATAAGATTGATCATCCTGGATTATCTGAGATCAGGTGTGCTCAAGGTTAAATAGCTTTAGATGGCTGTAGTTTATCCTAGATTATCCAATATTAGAAGAAGTGTCCTTAAAAGAGAGAAGGAAGCTGAGAGAGGTTGGATACACACAAAAGGCAGAATGAGAAGTGATATATCCACAAGCTCAGGGATTTCAGATGATTCTGCCAAAAAATCTTTCTGGGTGAATATGGCCTTGCTAACACTCTTATTACAATATAGGGGTCCTGGCTTGGTACTTCTGTTTGTTTTCAGTCATCCTGTTTGGTAACTTGATATCACAGTCTTGGGGACCTTTACTCCGAACAAGACATTGAATCAGTATTTTGGAGGGAAGCCCAGCAATGTGTTTAACATAGACTCAGTAAAGTCTAAGCCACTTTCAGGTTCTAGTACTAAGACATAGGGTAGCAAATCAAATCAAAGTTTTCTACTTTAGATAAAACCAAAGATGTAAGAATTCGAAAACACTGGGGTTATGAGAGTTGTGGAATCAATATCATTGCTATAGTGGTGTGTGAATACTCAATATTCCTGTCTTTTTAGCTCTCACCATTGTGTTTCTTTGACTGTTTTTAAGGTTTGAACCCAGTCAGAGTTTCAAGCGAGCCCCTTCAGTAGTTCCTTGCCTGAAGAAGGAGCTAATCTTATCCATAATTTAGGGAGATGTCTATGGCACCACCAGAAAAAAATGTACATGACTATTTTTATGTTTTTCTAATTATAGAGAGCTTTAAAAATGACTAGGTTTGAGAGATAGCACGAGGTTAAAGCTGTTCCCTTACCCATGGTCCACCCCAGTTTTATAAGGGCACCATGGTTGGTCTCCCAAGCACCACACCACCAAGAATAATCCCTAAGTATAGAGCCAGTAGTAAGCACCAATTGGTATGGTTAAAAAAAAAAAAAATAAGAATAGTGAGGACTTGCCAAGCCTATGAATTAAGCTCATATGCAGTACCTTTATCTACTTAGGAGATTCAGCTTCCCATCCATAATTAGGAATGATAGATCATTTTTTTTTGGAGACTGGCTTTACTAATGATATTTAATCAACCTAGCCACCCATTCAATGGATGAGATCCTGCAATGCTCGTGATACTGGGTCTGGTAATACTGAATCACACTGGCAATTTCGGAGTGCTAGGCATCTTCAGGACTATACCTAGCTTTGTTCAGGGGCCATGAAGACTGAACCCAGCAATGTTGGGGGTAAGGGGTATATCATGTGGCTCCAAATATTAAACAATAAAGAATTCTGTGAATTCAACTTCTACAGGCTCATCTGTATAACTCACCAGAAACTGTGCTCCAGTTCCAGTGTCCATCACAACACCTCGAAAAATACATTTTTAAGCACTGAATGAGAAAAGCATTTGAACTCTATAGCTGTCAATAATAAATTTAATACTTCTGAACATATGCTTTGATTCAGTTGCTGTCTAAAGTTTTGATACCTGGCTTTTTTCCTCTCTACAGCTCACTGATAGAATTGGGACATTGGTGATGGGAATGTTGCACTGGTGATGGGTGGTGTTCTTTACATGACTGAAACCAAAACACAATCATGTATGTAATCAATGTGTTTAAATAAAAAAAAATAAAAATAAAAATAAAAATAAAAGAATTGCTGTTCTTCTAGATGAGGGAAACTGAGGCACCAAAAATGTACATTATAAGTGAAACATGTTATAGATGATGTGAGACAGAAACAGGATTTATTAATTAACTTATTTATTCCATTTATTTGTTTCTATGGAGCAATATCCAATATTTTGCACAGGAATTATTACTTGAAGTATCTGTGGGGATTAAACCCAGGTTTCCTACACACAAAACATTCACTTCAGCCCATTGAACTATCTCTCCAGACCCCTGAACTGGATTTAAGCACAAGCTGTTGAGTTAGTGTAACCATCATTGTTGGTTACATGAATACTGAACAGTTCTCAGCAAGACTGAAAAGTAATCTCAGAGAAGTTTTCACCTCAATCTTTGTGGACCTTAGTTCATAGACTGTATTCAGACATTCATTCCATGCTAGTGAATAATAAACTATTAAAAAGGGCAAGAAGAATACTGTGGCATGTAAAGTGGGATTCATGGTATTTGGGCATTAGAATTTGTTGGAGTCAGCTCATCCTTCCCTTCTTCTAAAATGAGACACACACACACCACATACACACACACACACACACACACACACACACACACACACACACACACACACACACATACACACAGAGGCATCACTCACTTCAAGCTCCCTAGTGATTGAAAATAATCAGAAACCAACACCTCTACGCAGCCAGGCTGCCTGCCTGTCATTCAGTCAGTGAGCCTGGGGATCTATATGTTCCCACCTATTTTAGTTCAGCAGTCATAATAAAAGTAAAGTCTATTAGGATGAGTTTCTGCCTGGACTCGGTAAATCTCTTCAAACACCATTCAGCACCAGATTTCTGTTAGTCTTTGCCACTGGGGAGGCTGTAATATGCACCAACTGTCAGCTCAGGCAGAAGGCCCATAACACCACCTTTGCTAAATGAAATGTAAATGGAGACTAAGGAATATAAATATTGAAGTGACCCAAGTTGGATAAAGGGGGAACCATGAGCTAAGTTTCTCTCATACATGCAGGAGATACTAAATTATTAAAACTTTAATAAATGTAATAATAAATATTTGATGTTGAATTATAGAAAGCTTTGCAGATACAGTGAAACTGAGAAACGACTTGTTATATCTGCATTAGAAGTTAAACACTTTTCAAAAGGGACCTTTGATGTTGAAATGGGACTGAAGATCTTTATATAAAAAAAGAAAGAAGAATGAGGCTGGGAAGAGACTTTCTTGAGGACTTTTTTTGTCTTGGCAAACTCATTGAACTGTGGGGGTCAGGTTAGAATTTGGGTTTAATTCCCACCCCATGATAAAGTCAGAAGTAAGTGGCATTTGGTACATCCCTTCCTGGGATGAGGCCTTCTCTTCTGCCTTTACATGTAGTCCTGTCAGTTGCCTTCCAAGAGCAAGGATGGTTTTATCCCCCACTTTACAGGAGAGGAGAAAGATGGTTTTCTGAGACCTTTAGCAGGATAGCAGGACAGATTTGAAATTTGAATATAAGATTTATAATTTCAAAATATCCATTCATCTACTATAACTTCCCCTCTTGCAATGCGGAAGCCTCTCTAGTCCTCAAGATGATTTTTGTTTCAGAATACAGAAACCTACTCATATTAGTTTAATGGCAATGGATTAGAAGGATGTCACAGGACAAGGGACCAGCTTGGTCATAGGGAGTAAAGAAGTTAAGGAAATGACACGACATGCACATTTTGTATTTACTCTCAGCATCATTCCACAATGACCTTATTCTCTCCTAGGGTGCAATAGGATATCCCCAAACCCACAGCTGCCCTTTTCCACAGAGTGTTAATCATTGTGAATTTCTAATTCATTTGAATTCAACATGAAGGTTTCTCTTCCTGAAGTTGGAGTTTGGAAAAACCCTAGAGAAGGAATTTTTCTGGTTAAAAGCTCACTTCCACATTGGACATCTGTAATGAGAGACCAGAATGTTGTTGTCCTGAAGACATAGTCGCAGAAGACCTGGGGGCCCTGGCACTTAATTTCTACCATAACCCCTATCTTTAAGTCAACCTCCCTGATTGTTTTTATATCTTTTCTACTTTGGATCTTGGGCTCAAAGTGAGATGACAGTATCAGACACCTTGTGTAACAATTCAAATAAATGAGTAAAGGCTGCGTAGGATATTAGGTTGGGGAGATTTCTGAGGCTCCAGGCAAGCATAGCTAGAAAAAAAAATTGTCATGATGAGCTCATGACACCTGCTTTCAATTCTGGATGAAATTGGGACAGAAAGATCAGTTACTTACTGTCTCTAAGCTGAGTGATAATTGGAGGTCCTTCTGCTCTTTCATCTGATGATTTGATGAGTGTGCCCAATAAAATGAATGTAACTTGGGTTGCTGAGAAGCCGGAGTGTCATGTGGATGGCCATTCAAAGGGTGAGTTAGAAATGGTGCTGTTCCTCCATTTTTAGCCTCTTATCTGCTACTGCAGGGTCTATCTTTGAGTCACCTCATCTTGCTGTCTCTAAGTTTTCTGTGTTGAGGCAGAGTTGAGGCTTCCATATAGCTGCTTCCTAGATACTGCCTGGCATGATTATTGTCACTTGTACTAAATGTCTTAAGAATTGAACTCTCTAATTTGACTGTAAACAAAACACCCACATTACAGGTGCCTAAAGCAGAATCGATGTGCCAAAGGCATGTTTTTCCATTATAAACTCACAAACTGAGAGAGACCCTCTGAGTCTATTTTCATCACCGAAAGTGTGCAGTTTTACTTGATACTTTTAGATAAAGTTAGATATCCTGTTGTACTTTGTGATTTTCTTCATCCAAGTAGCATTAGATTATAACATTTTATACATTAAGGTATATCATTACAGACCACTTTTTTCTCCATTTAGTTTAGTGCTAGATGTCCAATTATCCGATATACTCATTTTCACCTGAATTTCACACACCCCTTCACTCTATTGGTGATCTCAAATTTTGTCTGAGTTTAAAATTTTTACTTCATCTATTTGGTGTCTCACTATATCACATATGAATGCCATTGTATGGTGATGTTCTTTCTCCTTCGGATTTATTTTATTTAGTATCATGAGCTCTAAATGATTTAGCTCTGAGTTGATAGAATCTATCTTTCCTTCTTTTGAGGGTGGGACAACCTGAAGGACTCAAGGATTACTACTAGCTTTGTGCTCAGAAATTATTTCTGGAAGGCTTTTCAGAACATATGGAATGCTGGGGATTGGACACAATTTGGTCCATGCAAGGCAAAAGCCCTAACCCTGCACTATTGCAAGGGTCCTGCATACCTTCTATGTTTGCCTGCCATGATACTTTAGAAATCCTCATTCTGATTTCATCCAAACAGACCAGGCTTTATATTAACCCTGCTTATAGACAGTGATCCCTAAGATAAACTAAAGTAAATGATGGTTTTGCCTCTAGTAGCTATTTCTGTACCATAGAAAATCTGTCAGTTCAATGCTATCAGACTTTACTTAATGATGCTTTAGTTAGATAGACCACATTGGAGGAGAAAAATTGCTGAAAAGACTGAAAACATGCTTTTCTTGCAGGAGGGCTGGGTTCAATACTCAACATAGCATGACACCTGGGCACACAGTCAGGAGTAGCCTTCACCTCTAGGCTGGCCACTGCAAAATAAGATAGAATGCATATTCAGTGTTTGTCTCCATAGATTATATTATCTCTGTGTGTTGTAGGTTATACTACCTCGGTGTGTATAAAATCAACCTATGTATGGGGGCCAGAGAGATAGCATGGAGGTAAGGCGTTTGCCTTTCATGCAGGAGGTCATCGGTTCGAATCCTGGTGTCCCATATGGTTCCCCCATGCCTGCCAGGAGCAATTTCTGAGCCTGGAGCCAGGAATAACCCCTGAGGACTGCCGGGTGTCACCCAAAAACCACACCAAAAAAAAAAAATCAACCCATGTGCTGTATCTCCAACCCCAGGTGAATGAGTCTAAAGAAGTCACTGCACAAAATAATCCAAACCCATTGCTTTGTGTCATAGTGCAGTATCTGTAGCTATTCTCCTCCCTTCTGCTCCCATCCAGAAACTTGAGTGTTGGTATAGGCCAAGGATTCCTCTTTCCATTCCCAGTCCTGAACACGGTAAATAAAGCAAAGAAAGGATATATATAAAACAACTTGAAAAGCCTAGTTTTATGTGTTATATCGGCATAGTCTGGGGATACACTAATATTACCAGCAAATTGCTCAAAATATATCTTTATGCTATATCTGAGTATCACCCAGCAGATTCCTAGATGTAAATATCCTCATCAAACAGCCCCATCAAAACTTCCTGCCTTGCAGCGTTTATTGCATTGTATTATAAAAAAAAAATCTATATAGTCTCAGAGTGGTTCTAAAAAAATGGCAGTTCCTTGGGATTAGTAAATAAGACAAAATAAAAAGGAGGGTTCCTTAATTTGAAAGGTTGGAGAAATTCTATGATAAATGGACTTCTTTCATTGATTTCTTTAGTGGCAGCTTTCCCAAAGATGTTACTCTATTAATGAGTGTCATGAATCTCTAGCGAATACACACTACAGTTTCTGAACCATTGCTTAACTAGATATAGATTAAGGACCGATATTCCTGGAGATCCACTTTAAGTCATATAGTAATCTGTGGAGTCTCAGGAGGTAACAGAGAAGCTAACAGAAGAGGTGTCATTTTTCACAAGGAGTTTTTCTAGATATGCCTCATTCTTTAGGAGGGGAAGGATGAGCTGTTCTCTCTTCTGTTGCCCTATAACACAATCTTGTGGACCCCTGAGCACCATGATCCATCTACTTGAATTTACTGAAGTTGCAGGCCTTCATGGTGCAGATAGAATGGGCATGCATGAGTAATCCAAAGGGAAAGATATCCAAAGATAAGGAGTAAATAAAAATTAAATAACATTTTAAGTTCATTAACTCTTGTCAGATGAGGAAAAGGAAGTAGCAAAAAGAAGTAGTGAGAGATGAAAAAAAATTATAGCAACTTTTCTACAGTGTGGCCTGGTTGTCAGCAATACGCACCATAGGTCTGAATGCCAGAGCCAAGTCCCACCACACAAGGAAGGAGAGGGAAGTTTCCTGATTTCCCCTGACTCTGTTTTCCTTACACAAAAGAGAGATTGTATCAAGTAGGATCAGTGTTGAGAATCAAATAACTTGGTACATAATGCAATTTTTTACAAAAAATATTGGCTATTATGATCATTACAACATTATAGTGATTTATTTCAGACTTAGCCCTGTGAGTGATTCCTTCATTAGGCTCTTTTTACATCTTGCCTTTCAGAAGGGATTATTATTCGTGGTCTCTTTGTGCACTCCACTCTTCTTTCCTATGGGTTTGCATTCAGGAAGTATCCAGTAAGTGTATGAAGATTGAGTCATTGAAGTGTGAGTCAGAGATGCTTCAAAAGGGAACAAGAGATTCATACTAGCGTTAGTCACAGTAACTAAAATGTAGAAGCAGCTCAAGTGTCCATCCATGGCTAACTGGATAAGCAAAATGTAGTCAATGCGTACAATGGTACAATGGATTATTATTAGAAATTTTTATAACAGATGTGAGGAAAGCCTTCCTGAAATATATGCTACAATATGAAGAACCCAGGAAAACATTATGTTAAATGAAGTAAGCCAAACCAATATTGTATGATCACAAGTTTACAAGATTGTTGGTCTGGTGAGACATCATAGAATGTAGAATAAGTGGTTGGTTATGCAGGGCTGAATAGATAGAGGAGAGGGGTATTATTGTTTAATAGCATTAGAGTTTTGGTTTTGCAAGATGAGAATAATTCTGGAAATGAAGAATGCTTATGGTTGGATACCATTAAAGTACACAGTTAAGAATGGTTAAGCTAGTGAATTTTATATTATATGTTGTTATTCTCAGTTAAAAAATAGAGAGGAAAGGAAAGTGAGCAAATAAAAGGAATGGAAAAAATGGGAAAGAAACTGGAGAGATAGCATAGTGGGTCAAATACTTGCCTTACATGCGTTTAACCTAGGTTCTATCCTCAGAACCACACATGATCCCTAAGCACAAAGCCAGGAGTAAGCCCTGATCACCACTTTTGGCTCAAAAGAAATTTCACTGGAGTAAAATCAGTCAGAAGGGAAGGGACAGCTACAGAATGCTTTTTTTCATATGTTGGACTAAAAGATACACATCAAGGTAGTAACAAAAGGCCAAATGTAACACAAGAATTGATCCATAGAACTGTGTTCAGAGAGTGGGTTTGGGTGTTAGAAGGGAAGAACATTGATATGGAAATGATGGAAATGGCTACATTGAGTCTGGATTTGGTGTTAGAATTCTGAACACACATAGCCTTTGTTAACTATATTATAAATCACAATGCCTCTGTTGATAATAAAAGATTTAAATACAAAATATAATTGAATGCACAAATATTATTTTTGAAAAGCTGAAAAGAATGGGAGGAATGGAAGGAAGGAGAGAGAATCAGGGAGGATAAAAGGAGGGAAGGGGAAGCTGGGAGGGAAAGAGGGAAGAAAGGAGGGAGGGAGGGAAGAGGGAGAAAAGAGAGGTTCTGAGTCAGACACATAGCTCCTGTGTATCCCCCGCCCTTCTCTTCTAAGATCCTCATCTTCCCTGTTCCCAGTGTCCTGTGCATGTTAGACCGAGCTGACACCTAACCTCACCAGGATGGAATAGGTTTTGGTCACTACACTGGGATGTGAAATTGCTGGAGGAATAGAGAAGTCAGCTCTGAGACATTCTAGTCCACAAACTCTAAAGGTGTTCCAGGAAAGACTGGTACGTCAGGGTCATCACTTGAGCAGAAATTGTGATGATCCATGACAACTAGGCTGTTCTAGGTGGAAAGAAAAAGATTTGGCATCCTCCTACATAAACTGGACTTCAAATATTTTGCTACTTGGGGATGTGTAGCAAACTCTGGGAACACTTTTGACAGCCACACTGGGAAGAGGCAACTGATTGGTTAGAAGCCACTAGATTAAGATTCACAGCATTGGGCCTGAAGGATAGCACAGTGGCAGGGCGTTTGCCTTGAATACAGCTGTTCCAGGATGGACCTCAGTTCAATCCCACTGTCACCTGGTGTGGCCCCAAAACAACAACAACAACAACAACAACAACAACAACAACAACAAAATATTCACAACACCCTTACCCCCACTTCCATGAAGAAAAGATCCAACTTCTGGTGTGGCCCCAAAACAACAACAACAAAACATTCACAACACCCTTACCCCCACTTCCATGAAGAAAAGATCCAACTTCAGACTTCAATAATGCCAAAAGGCAGAGCCCTACTGTGAATGGAGTTCTGTTAGCTACATTGAACTACTAAGAAGAATGAAGCCCTGGGTTAGATCTGGGGCACCCCAAACAGAAAACTGCAAGATTTGTTTTTCTCTTGAGGTTCAGGAGAGTTTTGCTAGTGGAAGGATGTCAGCATCAGGGTGTGACAGCTTTGCAACAGGAGTAAAAACAAAGAAAAAACCTTTCTAAAACATCTGCAACAATGCAAAAACGATACTCCCTTCATGGTGCTCAGAAGGGACAATTTTTCAAACTACCACTCTCTTTGCCACACTCTTTCAGAGACCCAGTTCAGAGAGCCTGGAGTGGTGCAATTGAGGCAGGAATAGAAAAGCCAGCGTGGGAGACAGCCTGTGATTCTGCAAACCTAGCTGCTTGGGTCCAGTGGCCTGAGGATGGGGTGAGGAAGGACGTGGGCCAAAAGTATGACAGCCACTAGCCACCTCCACAATGAGCCCGAGACACCTCCCTGGTCGTGACGGATGTTGAGCATTAAAAAAATAAAAAAAAAGTTTACAATCCCAGCCGGACGGGCATGAATCACAGCGCTTCTGTGCAGCCGCCACAGATGTGACTTATGGCCCCATCGCCATAGCAACAGGAGCACAGCATCAAGAGCACAAAAACGCTGCTCCCGCCTGCTGCCTGTGATGTGTCCTGATGGGGAGTTGAGGGTTCCAGAGAAAGGATGGATTAAGGATGTATTCACCCAAACTCATGGCCCATTTGTCTTAATCTTGTACCACCAGCTCTAGCCCCGGGCTCTTTCTCCTCCCTCCCTGACTCCAGCAAACAGGTTGTTTTCCTCCTAACCTTTTGCATGGAAAATCATTTTCTTCTTTTTTCCTTGTCTGTTAAGACTTAGCAGAAAAATCCTCTGCAAGAGCTTGCAAACACCCCGCTGGGCCCGCTCAGAGGTCCTTCACTGCACTGAATTAGGATGAGCTCTTCCATGCTCTGAGCTCTAATCCATGCAGGCTACCTGCAGACATTTCCACTACAAGGCTGGCAAAACCCTCTCGAAAGAGTACACCTACAGGCCTCTGTCTGCAACTGGAGTGGATTCCTGGAGATAGTGCCCCTTTCTTAGAAGAGAAAGTCCCAATGTCTTAAGTGTCACACTCAACCCTGGGACATCTATCCAGGCCTCCCTTTCAAAGCATTCCCATCTGGTCCTTCCTAGAAGCTTCAAGTTATTTTGAGTACTCTTAGAACACAGGCAAGGCAGTCCTTGACTCTTTATCTGAATTTCTGGCACTTAACCCTCAGAGTTCAGCATAGGACACCTCTAGGCAACGTTAGCATAACTAGGAAGTCTGGCATGGATGTCCTTTTTGTGTGCATGCCTGGTATTCCATTTCACCGTGTCCTCTACCACACACAGTGGCATTGCCATCCAGGAAGACTGTGTTCCCTCTTGGGAATCTCTGCTTCAGTGAATGACCATTTCAACTCACCTATTTCCTGCACTTATCTCCATTCTGATAGATAGTAACTGAAACACCATGTGGAGTTTTGAGATTTGTTTTTCCAACACAAAATCCATTGTAATTCCTGGTTACTATCATGATATGCTCCTTATAATTAACCAAATCACACATGTTCCCTAACTTGCACTCTCACCTGCATACTGTCTTACTCTGCTGACCAGCAGCCTGGCTTCATTTCTAGGTGTCATGTCTACTTATCTCCAGGACTTTTTGGAACCAGAACACCTGTTCCCTTCTGTCACCCCACTTTGTGATTAAGTGGGGGCTCTTGCTACTCATCCTTTAGCCTTCACTTTAATGCTGCTTCTATCAGAGATCCAAGTCCTATCTTATGAGATTAGCAGGTGATTGGGTAATGGGATGATCTCAAGTTTGCCCACAGTATTTTATTTTCAAAAATAGGGCTGGAGGGGCTGGAGAGATTAGCATGAAGGTAAGACATTTGACTTTCATGCAGAAGGTCGGTGGTTTGAATCCCAGCATCCCATATGGTCCCCCGAGTCTGCCAGGAGCAATTTCTGAGCATAGAGCCAAAAGTAACCCCCTGAGCGCTGCCAGGTGTAACCCAAAAACCAAAAAGAAAAAAAAATTGGACTGGATAGAATGAATGGGTGAGAGTTTCAAGAGGAACATAATAATCAGATCACTTTAAAGAATTTTCCTCTATAAGTAACATTATGAGAAAGGGAAAAATAATAACCTCTCAGTACAGGAACTCTAGTTCTACCTTAACGAGGTGGCCAAAGTTAATGTGCCCAGTCAACACTGTAAATGTCCTAAAACGGTGCTTTGAAAAAAATTTTATATCCAGTCTGCTATTCTCTGGAATTCATAACCCATATCTAATCTTAAGTAAACATAGGACATTTGGAGACATTCTACCAAATATTCTACCAAATCTTATTCTTTTGTTTAATTGTTTATTTGTTTGTTTTGGTCCCCAACTGGCCATGATGAAGGCAACTTCCAGCTCAGGGAACCATTTTGGTGAAAAAGAGCAAGACATGGCCTGCATGCAAAATACATACTCAACTCATTGAGCTTACTCTTTGATCCCTGAAAGGTCATTCAGCTTCAAAGAACCCAAGACTTTGACATCTGAGTAGGTCATAATAGCTAGTATTTTCTATGTATTTCTATTGTATTACTATGTATTTCTATGTATTTCTATTGAGGTATGCTTGATAAATGCAATTACATTTCTAAAGTGAACACTTTGATTATTTCATATATATGTGTTGTGAAATAACTCCCACCTTGCTAGTATTTTTATTTGCATGGTGTATGAGTAAGACTCTTGAAGAATGTGGAGATTAGATGGTAGTGCTAAATCACTGATGACCTCCAAGAGTAAATGATTGTGGTAATATCTCTGAGTTTAAAAAATCCATTCTGAATTATTAAAAAAAAAGCACACCTATCATTTCAATGTAAAATAGTTCAGGGAGAAAAATAAATATATAAGGAAATGCATATTTATGTGACATGTTTGTGTATGGAGTGAGGGAGAGATTAAAAATGAGAGATAAAGGGGTCAGAGCACAAGCAGTAAGGCATCTACCTTGCCCGTGTTAGCCTAGGATAGACCAAGGTTCAATCCCCCAGTAACTTATATGGTCCCCCAAGTCAGGAATGATTTCTGAGCACATAGCCAGGAGTAACCCCTGAGTGTCACTGGGTGTGGCCCAAAAAACAAAAAGAGAGAGAGACAGAGAGAAAGAAAATGGGAGAAAAATTAGAACATGGAAGAAAATTAGAAAGTGAGTAAGTCTGTACTCTTTGGAAATAGTTTTGAGTATTTTAAACTTCTTGTATTTTCATATGAACTCTAGAATAAGATTACAATTTTCTGAAAAAAATACTATACTTATATAGGGGATAAATGTACTGCTTTGATTACTTTGAGTAGTATTTTCATCATAATGTTCTATATTAATTTATCATAGAACATAAAAACTCAACTACAGTTATGTTGTAATCATGTTTAAATAAAGATAAAAAATTTATCATAGAACATAGAATATTTTTGCACTAACTTTCATTACTTTTTGTTTTGGATTTGGGGCCATCCCTGTAGATGTGCTAGGGTTAGTCCTGGCTCTGGACTCAGGAATTACTCCTGACAGTGCTCAGGTGACAGTATGGGATGCCTGGAATCAAAGCCCAGTTTAGTTGTGTGCAAAACAAGCTCTCTACACACTCCAGCCTACCCCAGTTACTTCCCTTCTCTTTTGATATACTTTTATTTAGCATTGTTTTCATTTTCAGTATATAAGTCTTTCGCTTATTTTATTAAATTTTTTCTTAAGAGTTTTATTCATTTTGCTGCTGTAGTAAATGGAATTGTTTTCTTAATTACTCTTAAGGGTATTTCATTGCTAGTGCATAGAAATAGAATTGATTTTTGGCATCTTGACCTTGTATCCCGAGTTCTTATTAAACTCATTTATTAGTTCCAATTGTCTCTCTCTCTGTGTGAGTGTATTTCTGAGTTTCTCTCTCTGAAAAACCTTGTCATTTTCCAGTAGAAATTCTCTTAAAATTTGTTTGCCTTTTATTTCCTTTATTTGACTAATTGCCCCTCCAGGGCCATACTAAATGGAACAAACAATGGTGCTTCCTTTATCTTTTTGTGTCTGTGTGTGTTTGAGATAATGTGATTAAAGCCATGTTAATATTCATGTTTTTGGCGTACAGTAACTCCACTCAATCAAGCTTCAAAATATAAGAGGCACTTCATCTCTACCTGTATATCATTTCTCATCTGCTTTTTTCCTTCCCTACTGCCAAGGCCAAACTTACACCCCTCGATAATCTGTTTTGTAGGAAAATTCCTGATATTTGTTACCATTGGATAGTGTGCATTCCTTTGCCTATTTTTCCCTATATGCCATCTATGAAAGAGGTTATCTGGTATTTTTAAATGTTAATTTTTTGAGAGTAGGATGGCTGGTTTATACGGGAGTTCTGCTTTTTTTTTTTTAAGATTTTTTTTAATATCTTTATTTAAACACCATGATTACAAACATGACTGAAGTTGGATTTCAGTCACTAAAAGAACATCCCCCTTCACCAGTGCAACATTCCTACCACCAATGCACCCCATTTTCCCCACGCACACCCCTGCCTGTATTCAAAAACAGGCATTCTACTTCTCCTGGGAGTTCTGTTTTTTGTTTGCTTGTTTGGTTTTGGTTTTGGTTTTTTTTTTTTTTTTTTGCAGTTCTACTTTTAGTTCTTCGTGAAGTCTTTCTACTGTTTACTATATAGTCTGAACCAGAAACGTTCCCACTAGAAGTAGATGAGAATTCCTTTATAATCACATTCCCACCAAATACTTGGTTGTTTACACACACACACACACACACACACACAGACATATATATATATATATATATATATATACATATACATATATATACTATTCTCCTCTGTGTGAAATATCATTGTTATTTTTGATTTGTATTTTCTTGATGATGAAGACTTTTATATACCTACTAGAGGTTTGTATATCTTCTTTGAGGACAGTTTTTTTTTTTAGTTCTTCGTTTTTTTTAAAGCAGTTGTTGATTTTTGGTTTTGCTGTTATTGTTGAG
Organism: Suncus etruscus; assembly: GCF_024139225.1. Taxonomy (NCBI): domain Eukaryota; kingdom Metazoa; phylum Chordata; class Mammalia; order Eulipotyphla; family Soricidae; genus Suncus; species Suncus etruscus. The sequence goes on from NC_064852.1 coordinate 6,925,101, forward strand.
CTTTGTGTTTTATGTAAATTAGATATTGGCCCTTTATAATATATATTTATGGTCTTCAAGTATTTTTTCACATTCATCATGATCATTTTATTTTAATCATTTTTTTCCAAAGTACAAAACCTTGTAATTTTGGTGTAGTTTAATTTGTTTGTTATTGTGTCTGTTTTCCTTGCTGATGGAGTTGAATTTTTATAGATAACATTGCAATTAATATTATAGAAAGATTCATTCTATTTTCTATCTATTTTATGGATTTGGATCTAATATTGAAATCTTTAATCATTTTGAATGTTGTGAGATGAGGATTTTATCCCCAGAAATATTTGCTGAAGTACTTTTCTTTATTAATTTAATGTACTTAACTTTTGCGTTATTAAATAATTGTCCATATAGTTGGGTGCCATCCTTTATTCTCTGCACATGCCATTCTATTCCATCGGTCTGATTATTTTATTTTACCTCTGCTGTACTGTTTTGATTACTACAGTCTTATAATGTAGTTTAAAATAAAATACTTTATTACCTTCCACTTTCCTTTTAGCTCAGAATTGTATTGGCTATTCTGAAAATTTTATGGCTTCACACAAATTTTAGCAGAATTTGTTCTAAGTCCTTAAAGAATGTATAAAATGTTGGTAGGGATTACATTGAATTTTCCCAACTCTTCTGTAAATCTCATAGAACGTTAAGATAAAAAATTTAATTTTTCTTGCACAGACAGTACATATATTATACTCTACATAACTTGATCTGTTTGGAGTGGAATTCAAAAACTTTCAATTGGGATGAATACACACCAAAAATTGAGAAATTCTGTATCGGGTCTCTGAAAAGAGCACTTTGTCATTATCATTTCAGTTGCCACTATTAACTGATTTCTTCCATATTTTTTAAATTAAACTGCAAATCCTGTATGAATAGGTCTGTTTACATCCTAGCCTACCATTATATCCACAGCAACTAGTATCTGGGACAGAATAACCTGCAAAGAAAAATAAATGTCAAAATTTTCAACTTTCACTACAGTTTCATGTTCAATATAAATCTGAATAAAAGAAAATAAATGAGTCTCAGAAAGGTAAAGGAACATTCCAAAAAACCACACAACTTAGGTCTTAGAGAAGTTAGCTTAAACTCTTGTCCATTCTGATAGTAAATAAGGAATGCTCTTCTATCTCTAACAGGACCTTGCACACACAGTATGCACCCTATGTTAGCAGTCTAATCCTAAAAGAGATCTAAAGCAGGGATAGTTACAAATGGCAAGGGTTTACTAATGAGTTTATAAAATGAAAGCAAGATGTGCTATTGTTGACTAAATCTTTCGAAATCTCAGTCAATGGCCATGTCATATTTTTAGTCATATCCTATTCATACTCATTCACTATTTTTGTCCCCAAATCCTCAGTGTGTGTTTATTTTCAGAGGACTTTAATCTTAGAGTGATTTAATCCTAGGCTACATCTCCTGAATTGAGGGATTGGCCAAGTACTATAAAAACCTCTAGAATTTCATTAACACAGTTATAATTTTATACAATGGTCATTGTTGCCAATGCAGAGACTAATATTGAGATTTTCTTGGACACATCTTCTTGCCCAAGGTCACAAGCTTCTTGTGTTTTTTAAACTTCTTGCCCAAGGTCACAAAGCCAATCAATGAAAGAGTTCATGTTTGCACATAGTTCTGCCTGGTGTCTAATCCTAGGCAGCTGCTCCCTCTCATTCTTCCTCAGTGGGGAGGCACTAGGTCTTTTTTACATCTCAGAAATGTCCGTTCCTTCTCATTTTTCCTCATGCTTCAGCAAACACAACATCAGCAGGAGGGCTCAATAAGGCACTGGTTTCTGGGCTCAGCTCCAGAGTTTCTGATTTAATGATCTGGGGTGGGGCTCTTAAATTTACATGTCTAATAAGTTTTCAAGTGATGATCATACTTGTTTATTCATGGAACACACTTTGAGAACCTCAGAATTAAACTGTTTGGGGTGGTAAGAATAAACAGTGAGTGGTGTGTCTGGGTGCTAATTGGGCTGGAAACACTAACACAGATGTTAGAACATTGTGGTTCACAAGCCAACTTGGACAACCACTTTTTTTAAATAATATCTTTTGGAATAGCATAATCTGTGTGTTATCAATAGCTTATTTCTTGCTGAAATGGAGGAAATGAGTAGGGGCAATGGAGATCGTATGACTCATGAATCCTCACTTCTTTACCATCTGTTCATTTGCTGAAAAAGTTTGTCAAACTCTCAAATTTAGATTCAACAGCCCTTCTCATTGAAGTGTGGGCCAGCAGCAATGACATTCTCTGATTATTAGAAATGGAGACTTGGAAGACATGTGGATAACTCATATGTTGCACAGACAAAGGTATGAAAGCATTTCAGCATTGCATAATCCTTAACTTAGCTGGTGTAGACTTAGTGACCCCCAGGATGGCAAAGTCTTGATACTAAATCATCCCACTGTGTTGGTCAAATGACTCTGGATATGGTCCCTCACTCCCTATTTTGTGGGCCTCCATTCCAAATAGCATTGAATTGAATATTAATCACTGTTATTGTTAATATCTTTGCTATTATAAAAATCGGATCACTCTGGCCAGGGAAGAAAAGGACCAATCCAAAGATCCCCTAGAAATGAAGCCAAGGGTATGGCTCAGCACAGGAGACTTTGGTTCTGTGCCAATCCCTTTCCGTTGTCATTACTAGATATACCCAGATATACCCAGTAGATGACAGATTCTTTCACAGTCAGTAATGAGCCAAAGGACCACAGGTGAGTATGTTCTTTGAGCTTCAGTTTCTCCATTCAGAACTGTGCTCAAGCCACCTTGGCAGATTTTGATGAGACCTCAGTGATTAAGGGCCCATCCCACAGAGCCGAGAACCCCGAAAAGGCCTGACACTGCAGACATGCACAGGACAGGACACCAAAACCTGTCAAGGAATAATAAAAGAAATCTATCACAATGAGCAGCCACCCCAGAGGACAGTGAAAAAAATTCTCAGCATTCCAGTTGGCCAGCTGCCTAGACTCTCTAATTCAAGTCCTAACCAGAGGCTTGAAAGATAGTGGAGATTAAAAAAAAATAATAAAGTCTGGCTCTTGTCTTCTCTGTAATTCCCTGCTTCCTCTGCAGGCACTGGGCCCATCAACACTTGCTACCTGCAGAACTATAGGAAAAGTAGGCTTCATTAGAGCAGCTTAAAGGCCTGCTCTCTAGGCCAAAAAATAAAAAGATTCCTGATTGAAAATATCAGAGTCTTAGAGTTCAACTGATGCAGCTTCAGTTCTGAGTCCAATTCAACCTCTCTGTGGCTTGGGGCACCGCATTTAACCTTGCTAGGTCTCAGTTTCCTTATCAGTAAATTGGGGGTAATTATACCTTCTTTTAAGCTGTGAAAAGTCAAGGAACCAGTTCATGGATGCCAGCAACTGATTGCCCCAGTGCCTAGAAAAATTAAGAGCACAAACTCTCTTCTTTAGCAGAGATTTGGGAGGGTCTAGGGTCAGGGACAGAGCAACCACATAAAAGATGGTTGTTTCTGGTCCCTTTCCTTGGTGGTCATTGTAATGGTGATGATGGGGAAGTGGGCCATGGGATGGAGGAGAAGCTGGGCAGTTCCTTTTTTGTTACAGTGTCTGCAAACATACTTTGGGGGGTTCACACTCATTTCATTCGGGAGGTTGATGCCCATTCTGGCTTTTAGAGTTTCAACACTCTTCACACAGATGATGAGCCAGAATCACACCTAACCATGATATTCCACATCTTTAGTTGTGTTGCTTGTACATATTAATCTGTATTAATTACAGATACCACACATTTGGTCATAGCACTAGAGGCATCAGACTGCACTGGACTATTCTGGACAGGCAGCACCAGGGACAGAACTCACAAGGTCCTACTTGCAAATCAAGCATTATTTTTCTTGCCATTTGGTCACCCTCATTTTCCTTTCAGTATAAAAATAGAGCTGGACGCAGACATGACCTGGAGCTGGGCAGTTGTTTCACTCTGAGATTCTGGAACAGGCCACTTGTGTCCCTGGGCAGGAGTCCTTTGCATTTTTTTAGGTTGTCTCTCCATGACCTGATCTGCATAGATTTTTTTTTTAATGCAGTCACCAAGGACTCAGGCTCCACATAGGAGATTATAATCAAAGACAACCTGAAGCTCCAAAGACTATTGCTCAGCAGGCTGAGGCAGGGGCTAGAGGCCAATATCAGCAGCCCTGGGCTCCTGACAGCGGGTGTGGATGATAAATGGGCCGCTTAACGTGATGGAGCAAATTGATCATTGCATCACCGACCACAACTTATTCATTTCTACAAAGAGGGCAATTCATTACCCTGCATGTCACACTGCCCATGTCATCACCAGAGATAAAAAGCTGGAGGCCTCACAGCCTGGGCCCCTCATCACATCTCACCTCTGCTGAATGAGAGAGCAAGAAGAGCGAAATAGAGTACAGGAGGCTCAAGGCTATTCTGGTTGTCTGTCTCAGCCTGTGTTAGCCCCAAAGGCCATTTCCACTTCAGCAGGAAATGAATAGGATCAGATCTCAAGGGCTTTATATAAGCTCGTCAGCAGTAGCACAGAAGTTGCATCTTGGTGACCAAACTCAGATTCTGAATGACAATGCTGAGAATTCTGAGGATATCTGTGTACTAGTACAATTCAGGATGAAAGCCAAAATCATGTGTGATTGCTCTCTGAGGGACACAGAGGGATGATGAAGTTTGGACTATTTGAGGCAACTCTCAAGTTCTATTAAGTACTCAACGTCACTAATCGAAACTAAAAGACCTTTACAAATAGGGTGTGCAGTTTTTGACAATGAATGAAATGATTGCCTCCTGTTGTTATTTCAGTCAATGCAGAGTCCAGAGAAGTGTTTAGGTGAGTTGCAAGAAGGGCATGACTTAAAGTAATCAAGTATTGAATCACTTTGGTTTAAAATGAGAAGAGTGTCAGTCCAGAATTTAAATATATTGTGTGTATGTGTTTTGTATGTGTATGTGTGTGTGTGTGTGTGTGTGTGTGTGTATCCAGTGGTCCTCAAACTATGGTCCAAGGGCTACATATCATATTTATTCCCATTTTGTTTCTTCATTTCAAAATAAGATGTATGCATAGGAATTTGTTCATAGTTTTTGTTTTTACTATAGTCCGGCCCTCCAATGGTCTGAGGGACAGTGAACTGGCTCCCCTGTTTAAAAAGTTTGAGAATCACTGGATAGTCAAATTACTGAAATGTAAAGTAATTTCTGACTTGGAGTGGTTTACATATATATGTCTGAGTATATAGACATATATTTACTTATATATAGTAGTAGGTCCAAAATTATAAGTCAGAGAATAGACCTTGCTTGAATTCTGCTATGATTTCTGAAATGGAAGAGATAGATATGGAATGTGATAGATAACTGGTGGTAATTTGCACCCTCTAACCCCCACAGACCAAATTTATGCTCTCTTTCTGAATTTATGTCACCAATTCATCAACTGGACTCCATGGACATCTCCCCATCACCAGATCTCCAGGATAAGTCCCTCTCCTACTTGAGGCAAATTCTTCTGCTTGGGTTTATGTGTCAATCCACCTGAGTTCTCTTAATGGGCCTCGCACTTTTGATTATGTGCCCCTTACCTTTCTCTTTGCAATAATAATCAGGTTATCCTAATGGCAAAATGTATTTCTGACCAACTTCACATTTATTGGCACCTAGTTGCTACTATGGTTGATGACGATTTGGTGGAAATGCAGTGACATGGCAGAATCAAGGAAAACATGCCTCATACTTATTTCATCCCCTGTCTCTGCATTGACCACATTATTTTCACAACCTTGATAACAAACCTGGCCACTAAAATATTTGTCCAAGATTTTTTTTCCCAACCCTGTCATATATACTCAATGCTATGGAGAATAAGAAAGGAAAAGAAAATTAGATGATATTGTCATTATAAGGTAGAAAAGAATGCTGGTGACTGAGGTTGGAAAGTTAGTAGAATGGTTAGGGCACTTGCATGGAGTTGACTCAGGTCACCCATACTCCTAGCCTGAAGAATAATATCTGGGAGGCTGGAGTGATAGCACAGCAGTAAGGCATGCAGCCAACACAGGATGGACCCGGTTTAAATCTCAGCATCCCATATGGTCCCCCTGGAACTTCCAGATGGTTCCCTGCCAGGAACAAATTCTAAGTGCAGAGCCAGGAGTAACCCCTGAGCGTCACTGAGTGTGATCCCCTCCCAGAAAAAAAGAATAATATCTGAGCACCAAGCCAGAAGTAAGCGCTAAGCATAACTGAATGTGGGCCAAAAGCAAAATAATATCAGATAAAAAGCATAAAAAATACTTACCAACTAAACACAGCAACTGCACATTATAACATTTAAGTTCTTCAGTATTGGAATTTTTCATTTAGTATTTAAACATGTTCAGCTATATTGCTTAAAATGCTAATTTAAAATAACAGTAGTCCTCTCTTAATCATCTTCTCTTCCTTCTAGCTATTCATTTTACCTTTCTTCCTTTTCTTAATAGCTCCATTTATTAAATAGATGGTTTATTTTTGTCATTTTTTAGCTATATCTCAACTCATTGGTAAAGAATTTCTTATAGCCCCAGTGGTTGTTAACCAGAGGCACTTTGTCCACGCGCCTCCCTGGAGTATTTAACAATATCTAAAAACAATTTTGCTTATAAAAAACTAGGAAGATGCTTTCTGGTGTGGAGACCTGGCCTTTGGGAGTCGCCCCAGGCCAGACCCTGCGTGCCCCCTCTCCCCGTATCTATCGCTGCACCCAATAAAGACCGGTTGTTGGTAAAAACAAAACAAAAACAAAAAACTAGGAAGATGTTGTCCAGATAAATAGTATAACTATAGATAGTATAAATATAGTATAGCATAGACATAGTATAGATAATAGATAAATGATAGATAGATAGATAGATAGATAGATAGATAGATAGATAGATAGATAGATAGATAGATAGATAGATAGATGATAGATAGATAGAATAGCAGGTAAGATTCTTGCTTGCATGAGGTTGACCCAAGTTTGATTTCCACCATGCCATATGGTCCCTGAACAATGACAGGAGTGATTCCTGGATGCATAATGAGGAGTAATCCCTGAGCATTGCTGTGTCTAACTCAAAAACAAAATCAAGGGGCCGGGAAGGTGGAGCTAGAGGTAAGGTGTCTGCCTTGCAAGTGCTGGCATAGGACAGACCACGGTTCGATCCCCCAGCATCCCATATGGTCCCCCCAAGCCAGGGGCGATTTCTGAGCACATAGCCAGGAGTAACCCCTGAGCACCAAACTGGTGTGGCCCAAAAAAAAAAAAAAAAAAAAGTACAAAGGTACTCTAGGCAGGTAGTTCACCAAGGCTTGGGATATTTTTGTTTTGTTTTGTTTTTTGGGGGGCCACACCCGGCGGTGCTCAGGGGTTACTCCTGGCTATCTGCTCAGAAATAGCTCCTGGCAGGCACGGGGGACCATATGGGACAATGGGATTCGAACCAACCACCTTAAGTTCTGGGTCAGCTGCTTGCAAGGCAAACGCCACTGTGCTATCTCTCCAGCCTCAAGGCTTGGGATAATAATGAAAATATTGGAGGAGGCCAGCATCATAGAAAATACAGGACAGCCATAATAACAAAGAATTAAATAGCCTGAAATACCATTAATGCTGAGAGTGAGAATCATAGCCATTCTCTTGGAGTATCTCCTTCAATCCTGATTGTCTTGCATATTCACTTAAAGGCCTCCTCAAGAGACCATCCAAAGACCCAAATGATGCTGAAGTGGCAAACCCATAGAGAAAAGGAAAAAGAGAAAAAGGATAACATGGTGTTGTTTACTGAACATTGTCCATATGCCAAGCAATGTGTTTCCTAGAGCTGCCATATGTAATTCTCCCTAATGCGCTAGACAGATGCAAACCCCCTGCTATGAAAGCCCTAAACTGGTCATGATTTGATGTTCAGGAACCTGTACTAGTTCCATCATGGACTAAGCTCAGTGCTGTTTTTATATCTCTTGGAAATATCAATATTCTATGAAGTAGAGTCTGGAGAAGTGATTGTGTATGTATATGTCTGAGAAAGAGAAAAAGAAAATAATATTTCAAAATGTATTAGTTATTTTAAAAGTGATGATAAATACATCAAATAGATTCTAGAAAATTCAAGTAAACCTTTCATAAATTCATTCATTCCTATTACTTTCACATAAATTTTATCTCCATCATTTCTGCAGTATATTGACATACCATACATTTCATTTTGGTTGTCCACCAAGCATAAGAACATAAACCTCAGAGAAAGTCTGTGTTTGCCCAATTTAGTTGACCCTTCTCTGGTTTTTTAGAGTAGTTACTAGTGGCTTACTTGGATGTGTTTTAAGATGTGCTAATCTAGTTAAGGTTGTTTTATACAAAAATAAATAAAATACCACTCAAATGTCCATATATACATATCATACTCTCATAAACTCAAAGTAGAATTATACTGATGGTTTAAAAGCCATACCCTATAATAATTATGAGGTTACCCAGTATCTCAGTTTTGGCTTCTAAATTGAATTTTCACTACAGGAAGTTGACTTATTTGTTTATTTTTTTTTGAGCCACATTTTATGCTTAGGAGTTATTTCTGGCTCTACACTCAGGAATTACTCTCGGTGCTACTCAGAGGACCATGTGTGGGATGCTGGGGACCACAATTTGGCTACATGCAAGGCAAATGTCTTATCCACTGTACTATCTCTCTGGACCTGGAAATAGAAATTAAAAGAACAGAAGTTTCCAGAGATAGGTGAAGGATACTTAAACATTTTGTGTCAGTCCTAAAGCATGCCAGAAAGTGAGTCATATGTTCAAAAAACACAGGCATCAAGATGAAAAAAATTCCATGGGGCTGTATTTAGTGTCATTTGAGTTTCTGTGTTAAAAATTATCATTTGGGGCCTGGGCAATAGTACAAATGGTGAAGGATGTTGTAGACTGTATGATGAAAACTCAATTATGAACAACTTTGTAACAGTAGAAGAAAAACTATATTATGAACAACCTTGAAAAACATAGTATTTAAATAAAGGAATTTTAAAAATCACAAATGAAAAAGAATCATGTCTTCCTGAATATTCTTTTCCAAAGATATGTCTGATTATGCAAATTTGAAAGGAAGCAAATTTGAAAGGAAAGGGATTTCAAAGCTTCAAGAATGTGAAAGACAGAAGAAAAAAGTAGGAGCCAGAGAGAGAGTATGGAGGTAAGGCGTTTGCCTTGAATACGGAAGGACGGCAGTTCTAATCCCCGTATCCCATAAGGTTCCCTGAGCCTGCCAGGAACAATTTGTGAGCATAGAGCCAGGAGTAACCCCTGAGTACTGCCAGGTGTGATCCCAAAACAATAACAAACAAAAAATGTAGGGATACATTCTAGATTGAAGACTACAAGAAAAGACAAAGATAGCACAGAATTTATAACTAGAACCTTTTCTCTAAGGGAAACACAGGCAAAATCTGAATGTAACATGTAGATTCCAGAGCAGTTATGTTTCATATTATGTGTGTATCAGATTTTAATGCTTGTGCTGTTGTCATGAATACAACTGGTTTTGTTTGTTTGTTTGCAGGACAACACCACAAAAATGTAAGTCATAAGGAGTTTAATCTGGTCAGCACCTTACTTCCCGGTGACATTTAGGAAAAGATGCTTTGGTCTTATCTAGATTATAAAGATATTTCCTCAACAAAAATTGTATTCTTTTATAAAGAGGGTTCTTCTCTGCTGGCCACCTTTAGACCCCCCAAAAAATATTTTTGGCCATAGCTTTAGTAGTTTCAAGTTAATGCAACCTTTCTCAACATCCTCCCTTCTTTTAGGAAAGTCCGTGGATTGAGAATTCACAGAAAAAGCGGTATGTATGTAAGAAAGAGAATGAGAAAGAGTGAGAGAAGGAGAGAGAGAGAAAAGGAGAAAACTGAGTTGGGAAATCAAAGTTATTTACACATTAGTGGCTCAGTGAGGTCTACAACATTCTCCCTTTGGGGAACAAGCGATATGTTTCCAAAAAAAATTACTACCTCATCAACTTATCTCAGATGTCTCTAGGGGAATTCTACATACATCATCTCATTATACCTTTAACAGCCTAGAGAGGCTGACTGATACAGATTATGAATCCCATTTCATACAGTAAGAGACAAGTCTCCCAGAAGGCAAGTGGCTTTCAGCACCACACAAAAGGACAGACAGTGGTTCAGTGAATCGAATACAGAACTATCTGATTCTGAAGATCCCGTAAGTTCACTCAACCTCATTCAGTACACATAGAGTTTCCCTGTCTCACTTTCAAAGAAATACAGCAGTGGATATGTCCCTGTTGGGAAAGCACCTTTCCTCTCCTTCAACTGTATCCTGTATTGACTCATTATATATAGGTTGGAGGATTTTGCACAGCTTTCCCCATTTTGATACAAAAGCAAACTCATTGTTGGCAAAATCCATATTTGTGTTTGATCACTGAGACTCGCAGAAGCCTATGGTTTGTGTTGCTAGAGGGATTGTAAAGCAGGAGGAATGGGCGAATCTTTGCAGAGAAGTATGGCACATTATTGCTTTGGCCTGCATTGTCTCTGTTAGTCTCTGCCCTACTACATATCAGAACTCACCTACCTGACCATCTGATCTCAGACATGAGGAACTACCCCTCTTCTCAAAAACTCCCTCCACTGCTCTTTTTGTGCCACACTTCTGGAGTGGGAAGATTTTACGTCCCAACCTCTACTTCCCTGTTTTTGCCTTATTGTCTTCATCCCTCATTCCATTGCCAACAGTCGATGATTATTATTAGATTGCAAGAAAGTTGTGAAGCTCAAGAATATATTAATTTTTCCCTTTGGCTACAGAAAACCAATAATGGTTATCAGAGAATGTTAAAAAGAGTGAAAGGCGGAGAGAAGAGTGCAAGTTGGCTGAAGTAAATAGACATTGTCTAGTTCTGAGAGGCTTTTAATGTTCACAGCCTCTCCCCAAGGATGCTTTCTTGAACTGAGTTCCACATGAGTTGGCAGCCTCAGGGATGGTATAAACTCCAGAAGGGAGAACTCACTGGGGCTTCCATAAAAGGCTTCTTGCAAAAAGAATTGGGGTGGGTTGAGTTCAAGGGAGACAAAGACGTTGTCAATATAAAATGCAGAAAGTACATGTGTGTACATCTGTACAAGAGAGAAGAGAGATCTTGATTCTGTACTAGGAATAATATTGAATTAATTGTAGGATTTTGGGCCACACCTGATGATGCTCAACTCCATACTCAGAAATCAATCCTGGCAAGTTCAGAAACTCTATGGGGGTACCAGAGATTGAACCCAGGTTAGCTGCTTGCAAGACAAGCACCCTACTCTACCTGCCATACTATCTCTTCAACCCTACGAATTTTAATTCTCCCATCAAATAAGCATTCAATAAAAATTAAAGTAGAAAAGAGTGAGAGGGAGAGGTAGATAAAGAGGGTAAAATTTTAGACCACAGTACTAAAATCCGAAGAAACTATGAATAATAAATTAATTCTAGAGCTGCTCAGATAGTATGGTAGCCGAAGTACTTGTCTTGTATGTGGCCTATTTATATAATATAATGTGTCCAGACTGCGATGTGGTGCCCAACACACCACCAGGAGTGATCCTTGAGCACAGAGCCAAGAATAAGTCCTCAGCACAATCAGTGGCCCCCTACATAAAAACAAAGATGGCTTTTGAGTTGGGTTGTGTCTGAACTTCAGCTGTCCTTCTCTTCCACATTCCACCTTTCAATAATAGGACTAAGCTCTTAAACTTTTAATTGTTTTTTTAAGTTATTGAAAAGATTGTGATTTTTCAAAGTTCTTCATACTTGGGTTTGAAACATTGGGTTTGAAACATGTTTCAGGGCCAACCCCACCACCAGTGTTGATTTCCCTCCTCAATGTTCCCATGCCACTATCCTCTGCCCCCCAGCCTACCAACATAACAATCATTTTAAGTTTTGTTAATGTTTGGGTTCCATGATTTCATTGTTGTTGACTTTGGCTTGGATACTTTGCTCTTTCTGTTTCTTCTTAACATCACCCATGCACCTGAGACCCTGAAACCTGGTCCCTTACCACTTCATATGTCTTCCTCCCCCTCCACTCAATTTCTTTCCTTCTCTCTATATTCTGGGAACCAGAGAGTTCTCAAGAACCTCATTTAAGCCATTGCATTTCTTTATGCAATTATTCTAAATACCATATATAAGTGATATAATCTTGTGTTTATCCTTCTTTTTTGTTTTGTTTTGTTTTGTGGCCACACCCAGTAACGCTCAGGGGTTACTCCTGGGCATGCACTCAGAAATCTCTCTTGGCTTGAGGGACCATATGGGAACCCAGGGATTGTACCCAGGTCCATCCTGGTTCAGCCGCATGCAAAGCAAAAACCGTACTGCTGTGTTATTGCTCCGGAGCCCCTATCCTTCTTCTGTCTTACTTCATTTAACATATTATCTTCCAGTTTCATCCATGTTGCAGAAAATTGAATGAGTATATTATTCCTTACAGAAATATAGTATTCTATTGTATATGTGTACCACATCTTCATGATCCACTCGTCTGTATTAGACATCTAGTTGATTCACCTCCTAGCTGTTGTACTGAGTGCTGCATAAATCCTTTTGGATCAGTGTTTTCCTTTCCTGAGGATAGATGCCCAAAATCAGGATTTCTGTTTCATATGATAGATGGATTCTCAGTTTACTGAAAACCCTCCATATTGTTTTCCCTGTGGATTGAACCAGCCATGGATGAGAGTTTCTTTTTCCTCACCACATCCCTACCAACAGAGATTTTTCCCAGGTTTTTCTGTTTGTTTATTTGTTTTTTTATTTTTGGGTCACACCCAGTGGTGCTCCTGACTGTGCTTAGAAATCAAACCTGGTTTGGGGGATCATATGGGATGCTGGGGATTGAACCCAGGTCCGTCCTAGGTCAGTCACATGCAAGGCAAATGCCCTACCAATGTGCTATAGCTCAGGCACTGTTCCCAGTATTTTTGATATTTGCCATCCTCCCTGGTGTAAGATGATATCTCATTGTTGTCTTGATTTAGATTTCCCTAATGATAAGTGATGATGAGCATTTCTTATGTGCCTGTTGGCCATCTGTTGGTCTTTCTCAGAGAAATGTCTGTTCATTTTCTCTGCCCACTTTTGAATGGAGTTTTTAGGATTGGTGGGGTTAACCTTTGTGAATATTTTGTATATACTGGATATCAACCATTTATCTGATCCATTGAATGCAAATATTTTCTCCTACTAAGATGTCTTTTTTATTTTTTTATTTTTTGGGGGGGGGCCACACCCGGTAACGCTCAGGGGTTACTCCTGGCTATGTGCTCAGAAGTTGCTCCTGGCTTGGGGGACCATATGGGACACCGGGGGATCGAACCACGGTTCGTCCAAGGCTAGCGCAGGCAAGGCAGGCACCTTACCTTTAGCGCCACCGCCCGGCCCCGTGTCTTTTTTATTTTAGCCCATGTTTCTTTTGCCCTTAAACCACAAATTCTTAAATTCTTCTTTACCCACAAAACCAGCTTTGGGACCATCATCTCTCCTGGATACAGAAAAATGATTAAATTCCTTGATTCAAATTCCTCACAATTTGTCAACACCAAGAAGTAGAATGCTTTCCACTGGGGAGACTCTTATCAGGGTTGATTTGGAAACTTCAGTCCAGCCCCAGGAAGGGTGCATTCTGGGAAATGCTTTCTCACATGTAGGCAGGAAACACCCGTAATGACAATGACTACTTTGTCATTCAAAATTTTCCATGCTTGGAGAGAAAGCCTACAATTGTCTGGCTTTTTTGAGACCATCAAGTAAGTCCTCAAGATAGATGAACCTACACTAAGCAGGCCAAGGCAGAGAATTGGGAAAACTGGGGTCTTGATAATGCAGCAGAACTGCTAAATTGAATGACCAGGAAAGGTCATTGTCACTGGAGTGCTTGATAGAAACAATTAAGTGCTACATGGTCAGTGCCAAGTTCAGTTATGCTTTTCTGTTTCCTTGAGGTCAAGGCCTTCTAAATGGTGACACTCCATGTGAAGTCCTTCAAGCATTATTCCCTCCAGCACTGCCCTCTGTCTCTTCCCAAAAAGAATGCTGATTACTTGTTTTTGACTTCCCAGACATGTCCCACTGGTATCCTGGCTTACCTTTGCCTCTACTTTTATGCCATCTCCCTTGTCAATGTCTCAAGAGCAAATGACATCTCTCCACCAACTAAATTGTCACCTCCTCAAGAAACCTGCTTCACAGATGTTAGTCCAGAGCAAAAAGCAAGCAGCAAGAAAGCAATATGGAGGCAGAAGCCAGCATACCTGGATTTGAATTTCAACCCAATCCCCTTCAAGCTCAATGATTTTGAACATTTGCCTTAGCTCATTTATGCTGTGGTTTAGTTCTTCCTTTAGTACAATATAAATAGTAATCACAGTATCTCCCTTTGGAGACGGGGAGTTATTGGGGGACAGGAACGAACACATTTCAAAACACCGAAAATAGCATCTAACCACTAGAAAGCACACTCAGGGGTTCACATAGATGAGAATTTGGGGGTCTGTTTTCTCATCCATATTCACAGTGAAAAGATGAACCTTCAAATTTTTCTGAAGGTAGAAACTTTTCCTCTTTCTCTTTAGTACCTTCCATAGCACCAGGCGTTGTAAAAAGAACCTCCTTAAAACAAAGGAAGAAAAATATTAGGGGAGAGAGGTTTGGGATTTGGCATAAAGTGGGATGGTAACATAAGGAGAACTTTGAAATAAAATACAGCTTGTAGTCTTGGGAAGCCAATCCCTTGAAAACCAAAGAAAATCATTGAAGGCAAAGGTTTTATTTACCTTTTTTATTTTTATTGTTGTCTAGGTAACATGATAACACTAGTGTTAACATTTATAGTTTTAAATTTTTTATTTTGGGGCCAATCCTGTAGATATATTCCTAGCTCTATGCTCAGTAATCACTGCTGGAAAGACTTGGGTTGATTGTGCAAGGCAAGCACCCTACCCAGTATCCTATCACTTCAGTCCCAATATTTATACTTTTTATGTACATCATTATTATACCTCACCATCTCCAAAATATCCAAGACACTGTCAGGCACTGTCATTATGGTCCTTCTAGTCTGCCTCTTCGTCCTCCCCTCCATGCACTACCTAGAAAGCTCAGTCTTAAAAGCAGATCATATTTTGAATGTTGGACCAGTTGGGTTTTTTGTTTGTTTGTTTGTTTTGTCTTGGGGCAGTAAGGGAGGTTTAGCTGAGTTCATTTCTTCCAAGTTCACAGACAGTCACAGGTTCATCTAGACAATGAGTCTGTTCAACCTTTTTAGGAGATTTTTTTGATTTAGGACTTGCCTACCATCATGCTCACACATGCTGGGCTCATTTTAGTGTGTCTGGCTACATTTACATGATTGTATAACCCAGTGGGATTTTAGAACGTCTTAATCTGCCCCTCCTGTTGTGAATTGTACCTTCTACTTTTACATAAGTCGGCCACATAATGGAAGCCAGGCAGGGAATAGCCTAGTTTGTGAGGCCAGATATGAAGGTGGTAGCAGCAAGAATAAGAAACTGACTCTCATTGCTTCAAGGCTTAGTCCTGGAAAGTGCAGCTTCCATATATATCCTTAAACTCATAGATGTGGGTGTCCCCCTGCCTTTTTCCCCAATTTAGCAATTACAGATAGTTCCTTCCACACTCTTCCCATATGCCCTCTCCTCCCATCTGTGACCCCCTTAATGTTTAGGGTATTAAATGACTTTACTCTCCTCTAGACATGTTTATTGCTAATAGGACCTCGCACACACTAGATGAGTATGTTGGTTAAAGAAAGTCAATCATGTTACTAATGATAACTATAGCTTTCTGTTCTATGGCAGATATACCTGGTATACCTATAGAGTTTATCAAGTATGTGATAATGAATCCCTAAAGAGGAGAGTTGGGAATATTAAGGCTTTGAGTTCTTTCTGCCATTTTTTTCTATACTGGTCAATTATACTAGATAACTGCTCTTCCATAATTTCTGCCTCCAAAGGCTGCTTGGCTTTCCTTGGCTTTCTTTTGTTTATTCCTTGGAACCCAGGTGTTTTTGTTTGTTTGTTTGTTTGTTTGTTGTTTGTCTTGTTTTGTTTTTTAAACTTCCTTGCTTTCTTTTTTCTTTTTTTTTTTAATTTTTACTGAGACTATTGTGAATTACAAGTCTTTCACAGTTGCATTTCAGGCACATAGTGACAGTGAATCAGGGCCGTTCCCACCACCACTGTTGACCTCCCTCCACCAGCATTCTCAGCATGCATCCCATACCTCTACCCTTAGCCTCCTGGGCTACCACTGTAACAGCTACATATTCTGTTTAGTTTGTTATAGTTTGGATCTCTTGATTCTATTGCCATTGACTTTGTCTTGGCTATTTAGTTCTGACCTTTTTTTTTTTTTCCCTACCCAATACACCTGAGATCACTTGGCCCCTGGTCCCATTCACTTTTTCCTTTTCTTTTCTGATTTTGTAGAAAGACATAGAAATATGAGGTAAAACAAAATGATTCATGTTTCAAGTTTTTATTATAAAGGTGGGAACCCCTATCTAGAAGATATAAATAAAGTTATAAAAAGGAGGGATGGGGGCCAGAGCAGTGGCGCAGGGCATAAGGCACATTCTGAGTGCATAAACAGGAGTAATCCCTGAGCATCACTAGGTGTGGCCCAAAATCTAAGAAAATAAATAAATAAACTAAAAAGGAGGGATGAGTATGGCAGGGTTTATTTTTCTGTATGGGCACAGTAAACATTGGGAAAATTGGAAAGAAAATATCCTTGGTCAAAAAAAAGGAAAGAAAAAAAAAACAGGGTGTCTCTACCCATACTGTCATAAGACTGATTATAGGCTCTGGGCATGTCAATTGTCCAACCCCAGGTCTTTCTTTAGGATCCTAGTCACAGTTGTTGTAATCATATTTCCATAATTAGAGATCTTAGTTTTAGCATAGATCCTAGGTCGAGGCCAGGGTGTCATAGAGCATCTTCTGATTTCATCTCACCGTTAGGTGATGAGGTAGGGAAACATGCCCTTAAAGCAAGTTGTTGCTGTTTTCTCTTTGTCAGGGTATCATATGAACTGACCCTGGAGAAAGTTGGTGCTAGGGTCTCATTAGGGCCTTCCCCAGGGAGAGTTTGATTCCTGGTACTGATGTAGAAAACTGTGCTGGTTCCAAGTTTGGGATCCAAGGTTCAGAGTTGAACAATCAATGACCAATAAATTGAGTTCTAAGTCAAGTCCCCATGGCAAATATTCAGGATGAATGATGCCCCTGCACATTAAAAGTTATGGGTTCCGGGCCCGGAGAGATAGCACAGCGGCATTTGCCTTGCAAGCAGCCGATCCAGGACCAAAGGTGGTTGGTTAGAATCCCGGTGTCCCATATGGTCCCCCGTGCCTGCCAGGAGCTATTTCTGAGCAGACAGCCAGGACTGCCGGGTGTGGCCCAAAAACAAAACAAAACACACAAAAAAAAGTTATGGGTTCCTATCTCTTTTAGGTAAGAACTTCTTTCTATATGTTTTCCCCATTTTAGTGTGCCTAAGCAAAAAGGAACAATGCCATATGATACTACCAGTCCATATGGGGGAACATAACAAACTAAACAATCTCTATAACCTAGTTTTAACCTGAGCTTGGATTCCAAGCAAGATTTTTTTTACTAGAATTTCCTACTCAAGCAGATTCAAAAAGGGGTGGGGGATGCTACCTCTACATATGGAAATAAACACTAAGAATTATAACTATTGAGAAAATGCATCTGCAGAAACATACAAAGGAAATATACATATTCCCTTTAAGTCTTTTGAGATAGTTTGAGGGGGGATAAAAATCTAGAGCACATCTTCATCTTGCACTGTGATTTTGTAGAGTCAGAGAAACAGTTCACAGTAGTCAGGGATCAAGTAATGTCCTTGAGCTGAGGACTGCTCCAGAGCTAAATCTGGTAGCAAACAAGTCCACAATGAGGGGAGGTGGGAGAAAAAGGGACACATAGAATGAGTCGGCATTAGTGGTGGCTACAACTTCTTCCCAGGGTGAGATTGGGTGAGGGGAGGCTGGGAGGGTGTCCTTTTACTTTTCAAGCTGAGTGGCACCTTGCTGGGGCAGGGGAGAAGATTCTAGTTCCTGAGGGGTTAAGAACTGAGGGTAAAGAAAGGTTAGATAGGAGGAATTAATGGGTCAGGGTTGATCAAAGAGTATAGAAGATTATTTGTAAAGTGGTAGATGGGGGTAAGGTGGAAAGGAGAGATAATATATAATAAGAACTATATATAATATAGGCATTAATTATGTACAATACAGATTAGAGAGACATAGAGGAGTTCACCACACCCACCCACACATGTAGACAGGCATTGAAGATCTATTCCTTAGCATTTGAAGGACTGACCTATGGAATGGGTCAGAATGATTAAAAAAAATAGGCTAGAATATCAGGGGAAAAGGTTTTCTAGTGTATAGGCACTTCATCAGTGGTGAGGGTAAACTTTGCTAAATAAAAGTTTCTGAGTTTAAATTGTGCATGGAACATTTTATCATAATTTTCACACATCTAGAGTACTAAGCAATATGACTGCAAGCACTATAAGAGGAGTCTCACCTGTGTAATATAGTCTATAGTGTCTTGAGCAACAGGTTTTTTTTTTTCCTGAAAGCAAACTAACAGCATGTGCAATATGATACAATAGTAAAATAGCTTGAACTAAAAAAAATAAATTCCAAAAACATACTCAATGAACAGGGCCTGTAATGAAAGTCTATGCTGTGCAGTTGCCTGTTTTAGTGGTCTCTATGGACATAAGCATTAGATCACAATATCAGGCATAATCAAAAGGAAAATGGATAAATTAGAGTATTTTGTCAAGACATTGCCATATCGAGCACTGTATTTGGAATCTAATATAATAGAGGACTGAAATGTGAGATTAGGGCCATCAACCTAGATCTCCAAGAACCCCTATAAACAAAGATGTTAAAGAATTGTTTTAGATGTAATAGAATTAAGACACTAATTAAGACACTAATTAAGACACTATAAGTATGAGTCTCTGGCTACCAAGCACATTCTGCAGCTATTTTTGTGAATAAAAACATTAGAACATTATTATAGATTTCTATAATGAGCAACTGAGTGAAAACCTGTTCAATCTAAACAGCTGTTTCCATCGCTGCAGGTTCCTTTGTAGTATAAGAAAGAATAAAAGCTTGTGCTTCTCCTCCAACTTGCTTTGTTTCCTTCTCCTTGCTATACCCTTGCACATACAGTGTTCTAGATATCTATAATTTAGACCATTGTGCTTCTTTGTGTGGTTCTTCTAAATATCGTATATAAGTGATATCATTCTGTATTTATCCATCATCTTCTGAATAATTCATTTAACATATTCTAGTTTCATCCATGTTGCTACAAATTGCATGATTGTTCTTGCCGCTGTGTAGTATTCCTTTGTGTATATGTACCACATCTTCATGATCCAATCATCTGTTGTTGGACATCTAGCTTCTAGCTCTTGTCTTAGCTTAGCTCTTGTACTTGATGCTACAATGAATAGAGGTGTGAACACATCCTTTAGGATAAATATTTTTCTGTCCTGGGGATAGATATTCAAGAGATGGATTGGTAGGTCATATGGTAACTCAATTTTGAGTTTATTGAGACCCCCTCATACTGTTTTTTCATAGGGGGTGAAATAGGCAGCATTCCCACCAGCAGCAGGTTTCTTACCACTTCCCTGCCAACAGAGATTGTTCACATTATTTTTTGTTTTGTTTTGTTTTTTCTGGGGGAGGGTCAGTCCTCGCAGTGCTCAGAGTTTACTCCTGGCTCTATGCTCAGAAATTGCTCCTGGCAGGCTCAGGGGGCCATATGGGATGCCGGGATTCGAACCATCAACCTTCTGCATGAAAGAGAAATGCCTTACCTCCATGCTGTCTCTCCAGCCCTGTTCACATTATTTTTAATATGTGCCATCCTCATTGGTGTAAGATGATATCTCCTTGTTTTCTTGATTTAGATTTCCCTAAGGATAAGTGATGATGACTATTTTTTCATGTCTGTTGGCCATCTGTTGGTCTTCTTCAGAGAAACATCTGTTCATTTCCTCTCCCCATTTTTTAAAAAAAAATGTTAAGGTTTGTGAGTATTCACTAACCTCTGTGAGTACTTTGTATTATCTTAGATATCAAACCTTTATCTGATGTGTTGGGTGCAAATATTTTTCCCAGTCAGTTAACTGTCATCTCGATTTACCCTGTGTTTGTTTTTTTTTTTTTTTACCATACAGAAACTTTTTAGCTTGATGTAGTCTCATTTATTTAGGTTTGATGCTATAGCTCTTGTCATTGGTATCATATCATTAAAGACTTTTTTGAGGTATAAGTCTTGGAAGGTTATGCCTATGCTTTCCTCAGTTAAATTTATGAATTCTGGTCTGATCTCAAGGTATTTAATCCACTTTGAATTGACTTTTGTGTAAGGTGTGAGGTATGAATCGATCTTTAATTTATTACACTTGGCTATCCAGTTGTTCCAACTCTATCTGTTGGAAAAACTGTCTTTGTTATATTTCAGATTCTTTACTCCTTTCTCAAAGATCAGTTGACTATATACTGGGTGTATTTCACTTGATATTCTGTTCTGAAACATTGGTCTGAGACTCTGTCTTTGTTCCAGTACCATGCTGTTTTGATCACTGTCGCTTTGTAGTAAAGCTTCAAGTTAGGTAAAGAGATGCCTCTAGTTTCTTTTTTTCTTTTTTTCTTTTTTCTTTTTTTTTTGGTTTTTGGGTCACACTTGGCAATGCTCAGGGGTTACTCCTGGCTGTCTGCTCAGAAATAGCTCCTGGCAGGCACAGGGGACCATATGGGACACTGGGATTTGAACCAACCACCTTTGGTCCTGGATCGGCTGCTTGAAAGACAAATGCCGCTGTGCTATCTCTCTGGGCCTAGTTTCTTGCTGTTGTTGTTTTTTAATATGGTTTTGTCTAACCAATGGCAACTTAAATTTCTTCTCTGTATAATACAAATACACACACACACACACACACACACACACACACACACACACCATGATTCTTTTCTCTGAACAATCTAACCAATGCACCACTAAATCTAAAATTATACCAAATAAAAGTAGCTGTGACTTGAATTTTTGTGGGGCAGGGAGCCTAAGAATTTCTCAGGGGGACCAAGGATCACTCAGCCAACAGATCAGACAGTTCAGTGCTATAAGCTGAAGATGTGATGCTGCTCATGTCCTGTAGTACTAGAGATTTTTTGGCCTCTTCCAGTGGTCCTGGGGGTGGAAGGCTGGGCTCCAGGGATACTCATCCCTGCTTAGGGGACCAGGTGTTGCTGGGAATTGGACTGGAGTTGGGTACATGCCAGCTCTTAGCCATTGTAAATCTTTCTAGTGCCTAGAATAAAAGGATTTTTTTTAAATATTCAGATCAGACACCTAGTATCAGTAATGATCCTAATCCCAATAAAGGGAAACACATGCAATCACAGTATTTCTGGCTCGCAGCAGGTCATCTCAGTTTCTTCTGCCTCTGCCCTTTTACATGTGAAACCTTTAGAAACAATGGTGCACGCTCTCTTATTTCTCCCCTGCACCCTGGCTGAGAGCTTTCTGAGATCAGGCCTGTGATTTCTTCATCTCAGAGCCCCTATAATGCTTTGTTTTTAATGTAGTTCATTTGAACAAAATATGAAAGAGGGACTTGAATACTTTTCTTTCTGGCTGTATTCTGAAATATAATCAGCTCATTAATTTTTTTCTGACAATCAAATGTGCCATGAGCTTTTTGTTGAATGTTAAGGTTGAAAGATTTACCAAGAAGGAAAGCCTGCATTTGTGCCAGAAATTTGGATGATCCTAATAGCAAAACAAAGATTTGTCTTGAGTATTTTCTTTCTGCTCATGACTTGATAGGATCTTCTATGTATTATCTCTTGTCATCTTTACATTAAGCCACAGTGTTACTACTGTTGGTATCTTTATTATATCGGATGTGAATGTTCAAGTTAGAAGTCATCACAATTGGTATGCTAATTGGGTGGCAGAAGTAGAATCTGGATCTATAACTATACCAACCCTATAGCAAACTGGTTGTGATCAGGAATCATTCCTGGCATGACTTGGGAAGACATATTACCTGGGATAGGACTGGGGCCATCCAATTCACATATAAATTAAGCATCTTAATCCCTTTTCTATCTCTCTGGCCCCTCAACTTCAGCATTATTCAATTGGGCAATGGGCAGTCTTTGTTAGTTATATGTACTTTATCACCCATATAGAATAGTGAGAACTCCACAAGGTCCCAAACACGTATTTTTAATCCTTCAAATCTGAACCCAGCTTGACCCTTGGTAAAGAAAGAAAATGTGGTTGAGTTGAATTAAAGAACTAAAACTCTGAGAAACAGTAAAGGAAGTTGTGTAGAACAAGTTCCCTTCCAGAGAAGCATTCTCTTTCTAATAAGAAGAAATATCTTTGAGAGATGATCAGTTTCCTTCTGGAATTACCCCATTGTGTCCTCTAAGTAATCAGGATCAGCTTGAAGCAAACATCGTGGAGACAATATATGGAGGCCCAGATAGTGTACTGTTGTTGGGGCCAAATTGCTGTCTCCACAGGGGCCAGAGACAACACACTGTCTCCTGAGCCATGGATAAAGGGAGGTCATGGCAAATGTCTATGAGTATAAACTGTTTAGATAAACACTTGTTGACTGCCTCTGGTACCTATCATACTGTCATCATCTTACTCCAGTACAGAGCAGCCAATCTACATTGAGAATGAAATAGTGGTGTTTCATATATTTATTTTTATGAAATGAAATGGAAGTCAGAAAAAGATTTCAAGGAGAGAAAATAACTGAATTTCTCTTTGGGTACCATTTTTCTGACCTGGTCGAATGACAGCAGGGGTAAGACAAGTTTTCTAAGACAAGTGTCAGGATTGATTGAACCCAAAATTTCTGCTATTAATTGTAGGCCTATGTAAAACCAACTGCAAACACACACAAAAACAGACACACACACACACACACACACACACACACACACACACACATGCACACACACAGACTCAATCACTGCAGGCCATAATGGGTCACACCCCTTTTTGTAAATTTTAGATTCCTATAAATAGTATTTAATATATTTTACATCTATTTATTTGCCCTGTCCTTAAGGAAATGAGTTTTACTATATCAACCACCTTTGCTGATCATCATTCATTTTCAACAACATAAACAAGGTATCCTACTATGGGAAGGGCTGTGCTTAATGAGAGCAAGATGTTAACTTGAATGGGTTCCTTTGTCATTAGAATACACCAAAATCATCTTTCAATTTAGACTGATACACAGTGCCTAGTGTCTTCCAGACAATTAAACACTTAAAACTTGAAAAATGCTTGGGGAGAGAGATGTCTTTGGGAGAAATTGTACGTAGTGAGGTGCTAGATAATTTGAAATCTTCAACAGTCTAAGAAAATATACATAGAGATGGGCTTTAGAGCCATATAAGTTTAAATCAAGATCTAGCATTGGTATATGTCAAAAAGTGATCTTGGACAAGTCACTTATCAAATCCCATAGGGTGAGTCCATGCTGGTGTGGTGCTTAGTGCTGAAACAACACACAGTCATTTGATTTTGTGGTGCTTGCAATCCTATCTCCAATAGTATTGATGGGGATCCATGGCATTGGGTTTTAAGAAAATCAGACTGGAAGTGGCAGTATATTTGGATAAAATCTAGATTTGGTCTTTACTGAGGTTATTGGGCAAATTGGTCAATCTTTCTCAAATTTTCATTTCTAAAATTGGAACATCGATATGTATTTCAAGGAGCTGACATGAGGATTGCATTTAATAAGTTACAGATATAAAATGTGATGATAGTTCCAGGAATCTGGTAAGCATCAATCAGTATAAACTAAACATTTAGGCTAATTGATGTGCAAAGCAAATGGATAGAATGTGAATATTCCCCAACCAGTGGAAGAATTGCTTCCTTATCTTAGGTAAGGGATAATATAATAGAGGGATAATAATATACGCTATCCCTGTCTAGAAAGGGTGGAATAGGACTTGAGTCCTATTTTGTCCGATGGCAAGACTGGTGGTAGAAAGCTTTATTCTTTCTGGAAGCATCTCAAGACTAGTTGTAATCCAGAAACAGTCTTTTAGAATAATAGAAATCTTTTTTAAAGTTCACACTTATGAGTGCCTTCTGTTATCTTGCCCATGATGAAATTATTTAATGCTCACAACAATTCTCTGGGGTTGGCACTTTTATTTCCATGTTAAAGAAGAAAACAGTGAGGTTCAGAGAGGTTAACCCACTTACATAAGTATCACCTCGCTGTAGTAAATACTGCAAGGACAGGAATCAAGTTAAGCTACATAAAATTCTGAAATTCATATTTTTCAGCTCTTGGTTCACAGTCTTAAGTCCCCCAAGTATTGAGTCATGGGCAATTTCTTAGTATTCAGTTTGGTACCTTATTTTATTAAAAGTATGAGGCCTACAAATATATGTTCATCTAGCATGGGTATGGAGAGCTCTAGGGGAATCACTGTTTATGGGTCACCTTTCTGTGATTATTGTGATCTCCCTAGAAAGGTGAGTACCAATCCTTAAGCGTCTTTATGGATGAGAAAAATGAAAGTTCAGTTTAAGTCACTTTTTCAAAGCTGCATGCCTACAATAGGAGAGAAACTAAAAATATGCATACCCAATAGTACTACCCTCATTTGAAAAAGATGCCAATTTCTACCCTAATGTGGGGATGCATAGAAACATCAACAGAAAATAATGGAGCGCCATCACTTATCTGCACAGTGCCTCAGCCGGCAAGGCGAAATGAATGCGAAGGCCATTTATTTTACAAGGCCATCGCTTAGGTGTTTACCAGCCTGCCTAACTTCATTAAGCTCCGGGACTGACTTGGGGGGTATTGCCTTGCTCATAAGGTTGTCTTAATGACACACTCAGCTCTGTTAATTGCAAAGTGTTTTGTGAGCATTAGCTGCAGCTGGCATGGCTTTTGATGGGGACTCCAGGGCCCTTTAGGGGGCCTGGAAGGAAACTTGTAGAAGCTTGGCACCTCTGCAGTTGTTGAGAAAAGAAATGGGGTTTCTTTGATCCAAAGCATTGAGGCACTTCTTCGAAGCAATAGTTTCTCATTTGCAGAAACGGGGCTGAGAGTAAGCAGGCAGGCTGTGGTTCACTGTGGTGCCTGTCTAGATACCGAAATTTAGCTAGCATGGTTCTTAAATAGCTACTTCCTGACCCAGAGGACCACTGAAACACCTCCATCATCCCCTCCTTGGGCTCCCCAAGTATGCCCACGATCCAGAAACTGACCTACTAGAATCAGATTGGTTGACTAGCACTCCATCGACCCTCTTTTCAATTCTTTAAGTGTTATCTCTGTCTGAAGATATAATTTGACAACTAGAACCTTAAATGGTTATTCTTAGCATTGCTTTTGCCTTCAACCCACACAAGTTTGTTTGGATGACAATATAATTGGTCTAACCCACCTATTGCATTGCAATGGTGATATATTAGTCAATACTAAGTTTTCCTTGGCTTTTTTTTAATAAAAGTCAACAAGAGTACCTGTCACTGTTTCGTTAGAATCTCCTCTCTGTCCCCTTGTGAGATGGATGTTCTCTGTTTAATTGCTTAGTGCCCTTGTTTTAAATCCAAACTTGGCTTGAACATAAGAAGGAATCACCGGCTTCTCTCCTGGGAATGGACTGCCTCCTACCCACATTCATGCGGTGCCTTTCCACTCTGTATGAATCAGATTAGAGGGAGATACCAGGAGCTCAAATCACCATTTTGAAGTCTCTAAGGAATCAATAGTACCCAGTTCTGCAGCATTTCACTGGAAGGTTGGAGACTGGGGAATGAGAAGGAAATAACACAATTGTAGGTCCCTTGCTTTTCAGGAACTGAACTAATTCATCTCTCTATCCTCCCACTATTTATTTTAATATTTTATGGCATCATTTCTGCCAAATTTCTTTCTTTTGTTGTCCCAGCGACCTATTTTCACTTATTTGCATTGTGTTGCTTGCATACATGAAAGCCAAGAGTTGTTTTCATTTTGTTGTATTTATTATTTGTGCACAATCTGATTATAGTGCTCTCTGAGGAGCAAATTCTTGGCTCATGAACTTCTATATGTTTAGTGCTGTGCTGCTTATACGCACTTGCCTACACACCTAGATACACCAAGGTTGCATACTCTCATTGGCACTGAGGGTCCCAGATAGTAAATCAAGTAAGGTCACATTTGGTGAGTACAGATGACACCTGGTAGCACTCCCATCACCTCATACTTGCAAAGTGGACACATTTATCCACTGCACCATGCCCCCTTCTCCCCTTTATTTATTACATGTAACTGTAAAGATTTAATTAACCTGCAATTACAGAAAGATAATAAAACCTTCTTCTCAATGAGTTGGAAATATATTTGTCTCTTGAAAAAAAGTTCAATTGTAAGAACACAGAGCTGGAATGGCAGTTCTTTATTTCAGGAGAACTTAGAGATTCAGACTCCCAACTTCCCTCCAGTCCAACTCTCCTTTGGTCTACTTTACTACTGCAGACATGGAAGCTACCTTCCAAGCAGTAGTTTGAATAAAGACTCTAAAGCCAGCCCTCCCCTGAGGAGGAACCCTAGTGCTGCTAAAAAATTTACCTCCATGCATATCATGTTAACTCTGAAGTGATCACAAAGCCAGACCCAGCTTCAAAGGTTAGACAACGTAATTTTTATCCTAGGGGACTTAGGAAAAATAAAATAACACAAAAATTTTACCTTCAATATTTTGTTCTTGTAATGTTCCAGATTGCTGAATTTTTAACAGGGAAAAGTAAATAATAATCATTATAATCTACCCTCAATCTTTATGTCCTTGTAATATACCAGCTCCCTGGTTCTGAGTCCTCCCCACCTTCTGACTTCATGACAAGGTCCTCAGAATGTAGTGTCTATGTTCTTTATTATTGTATCTCCATCCCCTGGCACTGGATTGCATTGAGAAGTGCTCACTTGGAATCCTTATAAGCACCTGCATATACTTGTATGCTGCCACTGTTTGATTCTTAAAACCACTTTCCATTGATGGCAGTGGTAAGTCCATGCTTATCACACTAACCTCACAACCTCCTCCTTTTTAAACTCACAACCTTCACCCCATCTATCAATATCCAGCCTAGCTGTCATTTCTGTTTTATATCTTGTTATGTTCTACCTTTAGTCTTTTGTGTATTCTTTTACATCTTCTTGAAATGCTCTCTCCCTACCTGTAACCCTTCACCGAAATTCCTTTTACCTAAACTATCTTTGGAGATGTTAATCCCACCTGGATAATCATACCTGCCCACACCTGGAATTAAATAAAGAATAAAAAAGGGGGAGGAGGGAGATCTGGGAAATTGGTGGTGGGAATGTTGCACCGGTGAAGGGGGGTGCTCTTTACATGACTGTAATCATACAACTATAATCATGTTTGTAATCACGGTGTTAATGAAAAAAAAAAAGAATAAAACCTTAACAGATGGGAATATAAAAAAAAAAGAGTCCTCCATCTAATAAATTATGATATCAAACCTTAAAAAAAAAAATAAAAAAGTCTGGCTGTGGGGAGGCAAGAAGAAGCAGCAGCAATGGCAGGAGAGAGAAGCAACAAAAGGACAGGAAGAAAGACATGACAGGAGCACAGGCCAGGAAGAGCTCAGCAAAGAAAGCAGATGGCAGAAAGACTCATTGCAGAGAAAAAGCTGTGAGGAATAAAGTGAGGTGACGCCAATAAATATTATTGCAAGTCAGCCCTTGATGAGGTTGACTGATGGAGGGATGGAGGATGAGGCCTTTCTCCTCCAGTTCAGACCACGCGTCTGTTACCCTGTTCAGTCGGTGGTTCTGAGGTGAATGCAGCAGGAAGAAAGCCAACAGGTAGTCAGACTTCCAAAGAAAACGCTCTTTATTCCTTATTCCGTGAAGAGGCCAAAGCCAAAAGGCCTAAGAATAGGCCCAGGAAAAAAGCCCCTTGCCTTCCACAGACCTTTGTTTTTATGCCCCAGAATCAGGTTCCACCCAATGATGGTACCACCCAATGGTGAGAGCAGAATCAGGTACCACCCTAGGGTGGGAGCAGAACGCAATGTTCCACCCTAGGGTAGGACACAATCACCTCTCAGGGTAGGGTCAGTAACATAATAATCCCATTGAAATGTTTACATACACAACAAATATCTTATCTGACTTCTTGTGAATTATTTCTCCACCATCACCCCGCATCTTCAGACCCACCTGCCAAAGAAGCTAGAGGCACTGTGCCAGGGGAGGACTCACCTAACACGTGGATCTCTATAGAATTTTAATTTTAGTAAACACCTACCAATGTTAATTTAGCCAGTTTCTCTTTACTATACTCCCATCTGATATCCACCTCTTAATATTGTCCAAAAGTTGCCCTAGCTATGCATGTATCTGTTGCCTCTATGCCACTTGATGTCTTGCTGTGCCATATAAAATCTTAATAGCCCTTATTATAGTGTGAAAATAGTTATAAGTATATACCTATTTACCATTTGTTCTTGCCTCCCAAATTAGAATCGAAACTCTTTGTGGGATTAAATTTTGAAGGGACTGTTTTGTTATTCATGGGTATGTCAGACACCTAAATAAAACGTTAATAAGCACCATGATGTCAGTTATCTAGTTAGTAAAACAGTAAGATTCTATTTTGAGAAGTTAAATTTCTTTATTTGTTATTGTGAATTAAATCCCCCACAAAGTGAAATCTACAAGTCAGTCTTAAGACCTCTATCAACTCATAAACTTGTTCATTGCTTTCATCCCCCAAATCTGCCATCATACCTTATAAATTCCACAAGATAAAAGGAGATCTCTTTGGGGATCAACTCCCTAACTTTTGCCAGAATGTTGTAACCATGTGAGACCAAACATCCCTATAATAAATATCTGCATTGTTACAAAGTAAATAAGATCCCAAGGATAAACAAAAACAAAAGGAATAGCTTAGATAAAAGAGATGTGGGAATTGACCATTTCTGTTTGTTTGTTTTGGTTTTTGGGCGACATCCAGTGACACTTAGGGGTTACTTCTGGCTATGTTCTCAGAAATCCCTCCTGGCTTGGGAGACCATCTGGGAAGCTGGAGGATTGAATGGCTGTCTGTACTAGGCTATCTCGTATAAGGCAAATGCCCTACCACTACACCACTGCTCCGGCCCCTCCATTTATATTTTCAAATATGTCATACACAGCACAATTGATGCCCTTTTCAGAGACAGTGAAACCAAAGGTCAAAGTGGTGACCTAGACCTTGTATTAGAAACAGTATAAATCAGGGAAAGTTGCAGGAAATAAGGTGGAGGAGGTGGCAGTGAAGGAAGAAAGAAAATTTACAATTAGATTAGGCCAGCAACCTGGGAAGGAAGGAAGTAGGGAAAGAAAAATGGGGATGGGGAAGAAAATTAATTCCTAAAGTACTGATAACGGGGAATTTGTATCTTAGGAGACAAATCTCATGGGTAAGGTGGGATATGGACATTCATGAAACACAAGTAAAGGTTAAGAATGATCTTCCCAAAAATATCTATTCTGGGAGTTTACTCAGGGAACTAAAGTCTTTATCATGCATACGGAGTACTCAGTAAATATTTATTGAGCCAAATTCAATTTCTCTCCCTTACGTGTTCTTCTGCTGAGCATTTGCTTGGTCTCAAACTAAATATAAAGTGTTCTGAAATCCAGTCTTATACATATTGTCCCCTTTTTATTACCCCCAACTTGTTGAATGAAACCTGGCATCTCCCTTAAAGCATAGCATGATGGGTAAGCTGCCAGGACCAAATCCTAAGACAGTAACAAATATTGGCAGAGGAGGTCATTTTTGAACTAGTTTTCAAGTGTGCATATTCTCCTGACAGGTCAACAGCCATTTATTCATACTCAGGAGTCCCTAAAAAAAAAATCTCTAAACACACAACTTTGTCAATAAAAAATCTGAGGCTGGACTAGTGATTGGAAGTGCTAAAGACAAGTATAATGGTCAGTCATTACTAATCAACCTCACCCATCCCAGTGATGCCCTTTTGGTGTTCTGAAGCCAGGCTAACGGTCATCTCTTGTCATGCCCAAAGCTTCTTATGCTCATTCACAAGTTCCCATTAATTCTAAGAACAGGAAGTCACGAACCTTCTATGTTCAGTGAATGAACTGAACCCTTGACCTCCAGTAAGCATTTTTCTCCCAGTCCCCCCATTGGCCTCCATTAATATTCGAGACCGACAGCTAAGATTGACTGCCTCATTAGCAGGCGTCTTGTGGAACTCTGACAATAATTAACAACTCAACGGTCTCATTTGCTGGCCTATCAGAGAAGTATTCAATCAAAAATGTAATTTGCCCGATGCCTCCATTTAGCATGGGAAGACTATTCCTTCAAAGTTTTAAATAGTCTAATTAAGAGGGAAGAAATAGAAGGGGGGAAATTATTAACAGTATAGGTTTAAAGTGAAATTGCTGGAGCGAATTAATAATGCAATAACCATTTTGAGCAGCTGTCTATCAGTGTGTGGGCCAGAGTAATTCAATTAGTCAGCAAAGGGCTGTTCTGGTGTAGACAGTGGGGAACTAGGGCCATTCCATCTCCAGACGGTGCTGTGGACTTTATTTCCCTGGGTTGGCAAGAGAGTGCTGACAAAATACTCTAAGACTCCACACAGAGGTCATATCTAGGGAGCCTGTGTTCCTGGTGGTTGAAAGCAAGTCGTCTCGCTTTCTCAGGGCTCCTCGAAAAATGATCTCAATGCCTCTCCTTGGGGTTTACTTCCCACAATTTCCAAGTCAGACCATAAACTTTCTTGATTCAAGGCAAGCAGTCTGATTCAGAGGAATAGTACAGGTGCTTAGAGGGCCCGCTTGCAAGAATATGATCATAAATTCAAATCCCCGATGTCCCACATCTGCCAAGCAGAATCTGTGCAGTTCTACTGTCTGTGATCCCTGACACCACCACAAACAATTCCTGACTACACTGCAGCTAGCTATATGTAAGCACAATGAAAATAAATGTGGCTTTAAGCAAGGACCACAACTAATAAAGATGTGCAAATACGACAAGTAGGAATTGCAACTTCTGGCAAGCATGTGTGGGAACAATATGATGAATCTCAGCACAACTATGATTTGTTTGTCTTGACTAATCATGTGATTTGGACACATGCAACCACTGCAACTAAAGGAGTGCAAACCTTACTTAGCTTCATGAGTAAGTGGGAAAGTACCACGGCCTGATTTATGTTAACCACCATGAGCACCATTGCTTTAAAAGAACACATTGTGAATTCTACTCTATCCAAGTGCAGGGGCGACCCTTAGTCATTGCACCAACAGACACCAACCACAACAGCAAAGGGAAAGAGAAGTGGGAGAGGGCAACTTTTGAAAAAGACATATAGGTAAACACAGGGAATGTCAAGGAGCATATAGAGGATGTACCTTCCACACGACTGACCCAGAACTCCATATAGTCTCCGGGGTCTGCCAGGAGTGACCCCTGAATACAGAGACAGGATTAAACCATGAACACTTCTGGAACTGGCCCCAAATGTTATAAACAACAAACAAAGGCACACGGGCTTCTAGAATCAATTCGGTTCTAGGAGAATGCTGCCAAGATCCCCTTCCAGAAAACTAATGTCACAGACATGTGGTCTGTGTGTGTTTTTAACTCTGGTGTGTAGTTCAATCCACTCACCTCATTCCATACCAGCACTCACATGATCTGTCACTAACTTCTCTCAGGTTCCCAACATGAAAAGCCTTAATTACCCTCCCAAATAAACATTATGATCACCAGATCCATTCCAATGATGAGGTTCTGGGAATCCTCTTAACTTATAAATGCAAGTGACCAGGTATGGTATAAAGCTCAAGTGAGGGTATCAAAATGCAGACAATTGGCCCAATGATGCAGTTTTATAAGAAAACCCAATTTGCTCATTTCTTTTTTTTTTTTTTTTTTGGGCCACACCCGGTGACGCTCAGGGGTTACTCCTGGCTATGCGCTCAGAAGTCGCTCCTGGCTTGGGGGACCATATGGGATGCCGGGGGATCGAACCGCGGTCTGTCCTAGGCCAGCACAGGCAAGGCAGGCACCTTACCTCCAGCGCCACCGCCCGGCCCCAAATTTGCTCATTTCTTGAGAGCCTAATAGTGTAAATAGATATTCAAAACTAGCCCTGGACTGTTGTATATGTAAACATTTTTATGGGATTATTATGTTACTGACCCTACCCAGATCGGTGATTGTGCCCTACCCTATGGTGGGACCTGGCATTCTGCTCCCACCCTAGGGTGGTACCTGATTCTGCTCCCACCATTGGGTGGTATCTGATCCCACCATTGGGTGGTACCTGATTCTGGGGCATGAAAGCAAGGGTCTGTGGAAGGTGAGGGGCTTTTTTCCTGGGGCCTATTCTTAGGTCTTTTGGCTTCGGCCTCTTCACGGAATAAAGAGCTGTTTTCTTCAGAAGCCTGACTGCCTGTTGGCTTTCTTCCCACCGCATTCACCTCAGAACCACCGACTGAACAGGGTAACAGACGCATAGTCGGAGCTGAAGGAGAAAGGCCTCATCCTCCATCCCTCCATCAGTCAACCTCATCAGGGGCTGATTTGTAACACTGGACTAAATGTATTTGCATCAGTTTGACACATGTCAATAACTTAATATGTTTGTATGCATTGCCCCTTCTCTTTATCTCTTAGGGAGTAGTCTAATAGCGTGATTTATTATCTTAAGTATAATATTTTCTTGTATTCATGCCCCCCTTGCCATCACACAACTATTTCTGTCATCTATATGTTGCACACTGAGTAATTCCTTCTGCCTTGTACATGGAAAACTTGACTATCTGCTGTAGAAGGTAGAGGCACATATAAAGGGAAATCAGAAAGATCTGTGACCATGAAGGGTTGTTAAGGGCAAGTGCAGGGAGGTGATACTGCCCCCTTTGCATTCAGGTCTGTCTGTATAGTTTTCCTTGGATATTTGAAGAAATCCAGCAAAGTTTTTTTTATATATAAAGATATTCTATTGTGTCATGGTTATGCCCTTAAGCTTTGGTGTCAGTCATAACTGTTTGCATTTCAGCTATTTCTCTTAGGTTTGGAAAGCCTCCCCTGTGAGTCATAGTTCTATCACCTATAAAAGCAGCAGTAATAGGCTCACCCTTAGGACTTTAGTCTGCTGTGCATTGCTTATAAAATAGCTTGAGTTTCTTCATAAGCGGTAGCTTTTTGAGAATCATTTGAAAGAGACGCAGTTGGGGAGACCAGAAATACTCTTGGGGAAGGGGATCTGTGTTTTGACCCAAACATAGAAAAGAAATAGGAGATAAGGTGGTGAAATTGCATATGTATAAAGAACATATGGGAAGAAAGGTATGTAGACACAGCTAAATTGGCACGATCTTCCCAGAGGACAGAAAGCCATAGTAGGCTGTGAACTCCAATAGGCAGTTGTCTATAGCAATAGGACAGACAAGTAGTAACTTTCACTGCTTAATCATTCATTCCCAGATCCATCACTTTGTACCTGCCACAGATACTGGAGGAAGAGTTACATGGGAAACAAAGATGCTTCTGGAAAAGCCCCAACTTTGCTCCAATCTGAGATGCTCAGGCTTAAAAAGAAAGCTAGTACCTGGGCAGACTTACAGGTAGAAACCTAAACAATCACAGGTATAATTTCTTGAGAGCCTGCAAGTATTAGAGGAAAGCTGTATGGTAAAGATTTTAGGGCATAGCTATGTATTTTCTGTGGCCAAGACAATTCTAAGAGGTGGAACTAATCAATCTGAGAGTAAACTTCATCAACACTCAATGGCGTTTTATGACCACACTGTTTGGAAATGAACCACCATTACCATTCTACGAGAGAACACAGCCCATTGTTCCCTTGCTGACAATAAATATGAAGTCATAAGCCTCATACTTATAAGGTCTAACAGTTCTACACATAAAGCTATCTAACATGTCAGGTCACATGCCTTATATGTTTTCTGTTCTTCATCTGTAAGGATCATCTTTTGGGAGGCAGGAAGCAGGGAACCCTGAGGAGAAGTGGTACTGGAAGGGAAGAAGGGGTAGACACCTGGCTCAGCAAACCAAGTTCCAGTGGAAGTTAGGAAAACACTCTTCATCTGTGTATCTCAGTATATGTTCAGTGTTTTCTGAAAGATCTTCACACAATGAAGTCGAGCTTCTTCTTTCTCCTGTTTATCCTGCACTAGAAAAAAGTGTTCCAACTGACCAATTTATTATGGTCTAACTTATCAGTTGATACCAAATTTATTATGGTCCAACTTATCAGTTTATACCAATTTTATAAGCCATAATTCATGGTTCTTGAAACAGCTCAAGCTGTTCTCTTTCTTCCTACTCTCTTATAAATCAGGTTTTGCTTTTATATCTAAATAATTCATGACTAGCTCCCTCTTCTATAATAAACTTGCTAAATACCTCTGATTATTCTCAAATTAGGTTTCACATCTGTAAAATAAGAATTACAAATGATAACCAGATCATAATTCCTGTAAAAGATTTAAGTAAAGCAATAGATGGAGGAGCCAGAGAGATAGCATGGAGGTAAGGTGTTTGCCTTTCATGCAGAAGGTCATTGGTTCGAATCCTGACATCCCATATGGTCCCCCGAGCATGGCAGGAGTAATTTCTGTTTTTGTTTTGTTTTGTTTTGTTTTTCGGGCTACAACCGTTTGATGCTCAGGGGTTACTCCTGGCTAAGCACTCAGAAATTGCCCCTGGCTTGAGGGGGGAACCATATGGGATGCCGGGGGATCTAACCGCAGTCCTTCCTTGGCTAGCGCTTGCAAGGCAGACACCTTACCTCTAGCACCACCTCACCGGCCCCCAGGAGTAATTTCTGAGCATGGAACCAGGAGTAACCCCTGAGTGCTGCCAGGTGTGATCCAAAAACCAAAAAAAAAAAAAAAAAAAGAAAGAAAGAAAGAAAGAAAAAGCAATAAATGGAAAAATTATAAAATGATGTTTAATAACCTCATGTTTAACTATCTCAATGGCTAGACTAATTATTGTTTGAGTTGGACAAGTAATTTTTTGTTTGGTTTTTGGTTTTGAGGTCACACCCAGCAATGCTCAGGGGTTACTTCTGACTCTGCACTCAGAAATCGCTCCTGGCAGGCACGGGGGACCATATGGGATGCCGGGATTTGAACCATTGTCCATCCTAGATGGGCTGCATGCAAGGCAAATGCTCTATCACTGTGCTATCTCTCCGGCTCCTGGACAAGTAATTCTTATATAAAAATTATATAATATAGGGGCCTGAGCAATGGCAGAGGGTGTAAGGCATCTGCCTTGCATATGCTAGCCTAGCAGAGACCAAGGTTTAATCGCCCTGCGTTCCATAAGATCCCCCAAGCCAGGGGCAATTTATGAGCGTATAGCCAGAAGTAAACCCTGACTATCACTGGGTGTGGCCCAAAAACCAAAAACCAAAATATAAAATTATATAGTATAAGATATATATCTACATATGTTTATATATATACATATGTCTATAGATATATATTCAGAATCTAAGAGAAGCCTGATATGTGGCCTTTACACAATGGTGTCCTTTGTTGTTCAGAAACCAGGACTCCACATCTCCTCCTCCTCTTCT
This sequence comes from Suncus etruscus, assembly GCF_024139225.1. Taxonomy (NCBI): domain Eukaryota; kingdom Metazoa; phylum Chordata; class Mammalia; order Eulipotyphla; family Soricidae; genus Suncus; species Suncus etruscus. The sequence goes on from NC_064852.1 coordinate 6,961,034, forward strand.
TATGAATCTGAGTCAAATCCTTGACTCTCCTTGAAGTTCCTCAGCCCTGTCCTTGCTTACGGGCACATACTGGGGCCTTAGCACTAGCATCTCAACTGCACTTATGTGTGCCTAAATAAAGTGGGTGAGGAAATTAATTATGCAAGAACCTACTAAGAGCATCACAAAAAAATTAAACAGTGGCCTAGCCAGGACAATTATCCAGGGAGATTGAGTGAAACAATGTTCATAATAGAGGCAGAATCTTTCCATTCCTGCTACAAACTGTCCTTCACCTGCTACAGCACACACACTCCAGAATACCCCTGATCTGTCCCTTCAAGGAGGGATGCATTTTTTTAATTTTTATTTTGATCATAGTGGCTTACATATCTTTCACATTAGTAATTTAGGTACATATTGACATTGAATCAGGGGAATACCCACCACCAAATTTGTCCTCCCCCCTTCCTTGTTCCCTTTCTGCAACCCATATCCCCCACCATCATCCCTCACGCTGCTAGAGTAGGAGGTCCCCTCTTTGTCTAGCTTACTATCAGTGATCATACATCTGTTTGGTCCTGGTGCCCTCCCTTGTTTCTCTCTCTATTTGAGAGGCTAACCTAGATAAATCGAGTTATGTGGTTTTGTTTGAGGGAAAGAAAGGCAATAGAATGGGGTAAATATTAAGCAAAATAAATGTTTAAAAATTAATTAATTAAAAAATATGCTGAAAATGGACAGAGTCCTTCTAGTGGCTATCAGCCTCAGTTTGAGAGAGGACATGAAAAAGGTAATTGAAACACCATAACAATACAAAAATAAATGCCAAATTAAATAACCAGTGAGCCCTACAGCAATAAAGAGAAGCACCACACAATAGTCTCAGTTCTGAATTCAAATCATGCCGGAGTGCAAAAAGAAAGAGAAAGATAAGATAAGATAAAATAATATAAAATAAAAAAGGAGACATCAACTTCAATATCTATACCAAAATAAAGACGTCAAAAAAACAATCAATCAATCAATAAATATATATGTGTAAAAATGATTATTTTGTGCTTTTTTTTTCTTTTCCCCCCTGCATGGGCACAGTAATTAATGGGGATATTATAGAGGGAATTCCCTTGGCCTAGGAGATACAGGGTTTCTTCATCTCTGAAGTATATGTCATGGGATTAACTATAGACTCCTTGCATGATCATTTACTCTCCCCCTCGGTGCTTTTGTGGTGTATGGAAGACTTCTGCTTTGTCATGGCTGGTAAAATCAGTCCTCTGTATCTAGAGATCTTGGTGACTGTGCAGCTCAAGGAATGGAGCTTATGATGAAGTCTTTCTTTGTGGTTCTAGCAGTTCTGCTTCTTCAGTGTCGTTTTAATTCATCTTCTGTAGTTGGTGTTCTTGGTCATTATGTTGCTCCTAGGATGGAGCCTGGGACAGAGTCTTTTGTTATGTTTCTGGAAAACCCATTCACTTGCGGTTGTTTCAGTCAGACCTCTGGAATTGGAGATCTTGTTCGTTGAACAGATTGTAGACCAAAAGGTAGGTTGAGCTTTTTGTTGTTGTTGTTGTTGTTGTTGTTGTTGTTGTTGTTGGTCCCGGGATATGTACTGTCTAGTCCTGGTTGTAACAACCAGTCATCTGTATATAGCAATCTTGGTTTTTGCACAGATCGAAGGGTAACAGGTCTTCTGATTTTGTCTTATTGTTGGCTGGTGAGGAAGGATAACTTGCTCTTAGATCTAGTTATTCCCATTTCCTCGTTGTCAGGTTGTCAATTTAGAATTGGTGTACATTGGCATCAGAGCAGTATTATGAATGCCCTGGAGGAGACTTGGTTCCTGGAGCAGTTGTGGAGAACTCTGTCGTTTCTATGTCTGGGTTCCAGGAGTCAAGGCTGGATGGTCGGTGCCTATTTCCCAGGAGTCTAGGTTGGTTCCCCATGACATATATTCAGGGTGGGGAGATGTCCCTGTGTTGTAAAAAAGTATAAGTTCTTATCCCTAGAAGATAAGAGCTTGTTTTTACAGGTAAAATTTCCCCTATTTTAAATATGCCTTTGCAGGAAGAAGTATAATAATAATAATATAATAATTATAATTATAATAATATAATATAATAATAATACATTATTATATTGCTGGTGGATTTGGGGGTGAAGAGAGAAGAAAAGAGACCCATGACAAAGACTAAAAATATATATGTTCAGACATATCTAAAGAAAAAAAGAGTTTCTTAAAAGAAAAAAAAAAAGGATTAAATAAAAGACATAATTAAAGGAATAAAGTGGAGCCAGAAGGGATAGCATGGAGGCAAGGCGTCTGTCCTTCCTGCAGAAGGGATAACAGGAGGGATGCATTTTTTAAGAAACACATATTGAAAGCCACATGCTAGGAATTCTCAAGCCTATTTTCATTAACACCACCTCAAGCTACCTGGCCATATCAGGTAGCCTATCTGGTAAGGACACAAGTGGTCAGTAGGAACATATCCTAGACAACAGCCAATCATTTTAAAGATTGTCAGAAGCTAGAACCTCCCAATATCCCCTCCCTCCCTATATAATCTCATTCATGACCTTGGTCATCTTTGTCTTCTCTGGGAGACAGCCTTCACTGGTCAGTATGGGGCTTGTGGCTTGCGGAATAAAGATTTGCTCAACTTTAGTATATATTAATATAATATAATTGTAATATAATAGAAGATATATTATATTTTACATATATGTTTAATATATAATATAATATATACATAATGTTCTATGTTTTATATCACCAATGTAAAATAATACCAATGCTAAATTACACACACTTATTTTGTGAAAGCAATCATATTAAAATATGATATGTGGATTGGAGCAGCAAGCCAATGATATCTAACCTTGAATGTGCTGATCAGGGTTAGATTTCCAGCATCACATATGGTACCCACCAGAAGTGATCTCTGAGCATCACCAGGTGTATCCTAAAAAATGTAATGTGAATAATTAATTAAATAAAACATAATATGATTACATATAAGCAAGTACAAAAGTAAGATAGGGCAGAGATTCCTGAAAGACTTGAGACATTTTTGCAGATTATAGAACCATTTAAAGAGAATTCCCATCAAAAAACCAACCTCTGGATTGAAGAATGGAGTGGAGAAGTATGGCTTCTGCATAAAATGTTGTTATCATTCTTCGTCTGGAGAAATTTTTGAAAATGACTCTCAGGACTTTGATGAGAGAGATTATTTACATCAGAAATCCCTGATTCTTGACTTTTGTAGTTATTGAACCTCAAAGCCTTGTTACCCAGAGATGACAAGGACTGTAGATCACATTGGATGGACAATTACCAGCATGAAGTAAGTTTTGCAAGAGGGCTTGGGACTTCATCATTCAGGAACTTACATTAGACTAGAGAATATTAAGTTGACTGTGACAAAAGAGAGAAAGACATTAAACACTTTTGATTATATATGCTCATGCCTCTGTGTTTGTTTGTTTGTGTATGTGTGAGTATCTATGTGTGTTGAGAGAGTGAAAAGTAAAATTAAACAAATTGTGAAACCACCCCACATTTTTCTAATCCCTTAGGCAGATGGGTCTGATGAAGCAGGGTAGTCGCAGAGAAATAATACACCAAGCAGTCAGGAAAGGACAAAAATGGCATCCGTAGTCTTTTGCCTCATGCTTTCTGCCTTGGCCCCAAGACAGAACTGCCCTTTCTTTATTCAAACCAATTCCCAGTAACAGGAGGAGGAAGGCCAAGTAATTCAGGTGGACTTTTATATACCAAAAGAAGAGGTTTAGAGAAAGAGGAAGTGGGAGGAACACCTTTGTTTAGGGTTGTTGGCTAATTTCATCTCACAAGGGAGGAACAATGGGAGTTCATAGTGAGGCATTTGTGACCCAAGCTGGATATTAAGAAGCTTTGTATCTCTCAATCATTCATCATAACTGTAATATGCAACAAAGAAAGAGATCAGGGCCATGCTTGGGTCTGTTTAAAAAGCTGAAACAAGTATTTAGGGGCTATAAATAATTTAAATGACAAAGCAATTGCAGGAGGCAACTCTAGGCTCCCTCTAATGTATCTGTACATAGATCTAAGCATGCATGTGTTTCTGTGCGCATACTCATATCTACACTCCCCTTTGAAACAGAACGTCATTTTGTTCTAATAAGGTGGATATTTCTCCATTCTCCGGGAGGTTCCCAAACATTCTATTAAATGTAAAACACTTTACAGAATACCTAGAATATAGTGAACATCAAATGCATAGTTTGTACTTCCCTGACGTTGGTCATGTTGATGATGACAGGATGATGATAATGTTTGTGAAGGTGGTGGTGCTGATTAGAAGTGATGGAGGGGTCGGAGAGATAGCATGGAGGTAAGGCATTTGCCTTTCATGCAAAAGTTCATTGGTTCAAATCCTGGCATCCCATATGGTCCCCCGTGCCTGCCAGAAGTGATTTCTGAACATGGAGTCAGGAGTAACCCCTGAGTGCTGCCAGGTGTGACCCCCCCCCCAAAAAAAGGAAAAAAGAATTAGAAGAAGAAGTGATGGAGAGGCCAGAGCAGTGGTTCAGTGGTAGGGCATTGGCATTGCATGAGGCTGACCTAGGATGGACCAAGTTCGAGTTCGATCTCCTGGAGTCCCAGAGAATCCCCCAAGCCAGGAGCAATTTCTGAGTGCAGAGTCAGGAGTAACCCCTGAGCATCACTAGGTGTGACCCCTTCCCCCCCCAAAAAAAGTGATGGAGTCATAAACAGACTATTTTGGAAAAATGCCTAATAGTTTCATAATCGGGTTTAAGGTGATTACTTCTTGTATTGTTTTGTATATTAAGGAAGTAAATATTATGCTAGTATTGAATTGAGACTCAAGAGACTTATTTCTTTTTTTATCAAACATGCTTTCTGGAATTCACATTTACTATAAATAAAATAAGAGGAAGAATTTGCTCTAGGCAGGAGTATAACAACCTGACCTTCCCCCCCCCTTTTATTTTTCAGATTCATAGCAGGGAATTTTCTGCATATTCAGGTCTCGGCAGATTCAGCAAGGGCATTTTCCCTATGATCTTTTTCTTTTTTCTTTTTTTTGTTTTGTTTTGTTTTGGTTTTCTGTTTTTGTTTTTTTTTTGAGCCACACCCGTCGGTGCTCAGGGGTGACTCCTGGCTGTCTGCTCAGAAATAGCTCCTGGCAGGCACAGGGGACCATATAGGACACCGGGATTTGAACCAACCACCTTTTGTCCTGGATGACTGCTTGCAAGGCAAACGCCGCTGTGCTATCTCTCTGGGCCCCCTGTGATCTTTTTCAACAGTGAAACTGTTTCTTAGTTAAGTGGGGGGTCCCTCTCACTAGAACCAGACTCAGTGGAGCTGTTCTAGAGAGAGCCATTCCTGATTTCCAAGACTGACAAATCGCCCCTTCTAAGGTTTGTCCCCCAAGTCCCAAATTTAATCATTCAAATTCAGGGGCTGGAGTGGTTGCACAGCAGTAGGGCATTTGCCTTGCATGCAGCTGACCCAGGGTGTATGCATGTTCAATCCCCGGCCTCCCATATGGTATCCCAAGCCTGCCAGGGACAATTTCTGAGTGCAGAGCCAGGAGTAATCCCTGAGTGCTACTGCTAGTGGCCCAAAAAAATGAAGAAAGAAGGAAGGGAGGGAGGGAGAGAGAGGAAGGAAGGAAGAATGTTAAATTCAGAAGCTGGGCACTTGCCTTTTATGAGAATGACCTGGATTTGATCCATAGCACCACAGTTTTTCCCCTTATACCCCAGGAGTGATCCTAGGACACAGAACCTGGGCACAGCCCTGAGTACCATGAAGTATGACCCCAACAGTTTTTATAGTAATAAAATAAAATTTTATTTTCCTACTATTTAGCTCCTCCTGATATGACCCTACTTCCTTTTCAGACTCACCAAACATTTATATAGACCCACCAAACATTTTAACATTTTCAACTCACCAACCAGGGGCAAAAGTTGGTAAATGACTCTGCCAACCAGATCAATGAAGACTGGGATCAATAAAGCAGCTTCTTGAAACTTTTATTTGCTTATCTTAAAAAAAAGAAAAATTTAGTCAGTATCAAAAATCCCTTGTCAAAAATGTCATTCTTCCAGGAAAGCCTTCTCTGACAAAATCGAAAGGGTCAACGGTTGTCATATGCTAAGTGGTAACCATGTAAACAGCAAATACTTCATTGTGATCAGCCCAGATGTGTCGACTAAGAAACCAGATGTCACATTCTTGTCCTCTCAAGAGCAAATTATGGCTTGACGTCATAACCTCCAGATATGAGAATCCATGAGAGGGGATACAGCACAGAAGAGAGCTTTTGCCTATTGACCTGCTGCCCTTGCACAGCTTTTCAACCACTGATTGCACTGGGAATGCAATGGGATTAGGATTGCAGAGTTATATCTTTAGAGAAAACAAATTTAAGAGACAGGCTGTGTTGACTCCAAAATACTATTCTCATCTTCAAAGTAGCTCTACTGATCCATTCCTCATAGGGTTTTTAGGATGCATAAATGAGAAATGCATGCAGACAGCCTGATTCCCTTTCTCTGCAAGTCTCAATGGATATTATGTGAAAACTCGATGAACATAAACCCTTTCCTCTACCTCCCCTGCTTCTGTAGATCCTTTCTGATCTTCACACGTTTGAGTCTATAGTTTCAAGTAATTTTTTTCTTGCTTTTGGGGCCACACCCGGTGGTGCTCAGGGGTTACTCCTGGCTCTCTGCGCTCAGAAATCGCTCCTGGCTTGGGGGACCATATGGGACACCTGGAATCAAACCAAAGTCCCTCCTGGATCAGCAGCATGAAAGGAAAACACCCTACTGCTGTGCTATCACTCTGCCCCCTGTTTCAAGTAATTTTTAAAAGACATATCAGGGTCAAATAACGGACACCTTCACTTAACAATAATACAGCTCACTTACAAGTCTGCACTCCTTAGAAATTTCATGCACATGCTTCCAAAAACAGTTGATATACATTTACAAGGAAATATTAAACTCAAATAGGATAGCACTATATTTTATCTGATGCTTGTATATATTCTTTTTAATATGATGTTTAAAGATGTCTCCAAGTCGTTCATATAAATCAGCAATATTCTTCTTCATGGCTGATTAATATTACACACACAGAACATTTGTATTGTGATCTATTAAACTGCTCACTGCAATGAACCTTTAAATTATTGTATTTCTTTTACAATTGTTAACAATGCCATATGACAGAGCCTTGTGAGTGTATTTTTGTGACTTAAAAGTCTTTCAAGTGGAATTATATGATAAATCAAGATATTTTTTTATTTTGATAAACATGGCTAACTTGCACTCCACATCTATGCTGCCAAGAGTTAAACTACTCACCATTAAACACATTTCAATTAAAAACCCACATAAAATCAGACATTGATCAGTACTTAAATAGAATGGGTATAAATCAGAAAGTTATGATTTCTACTAGTCACTTAATTTGTAGATAGCAGTAAGTCCAGTAGAGTTCAGTTCTTCTGAGGAAGGGAACTTGAACCTTGGAGATCTTAGAGTTATATATTTTCAAAGAGGAATCTTACCTTCGACGAATTGAGCAAGGAAGCTCTCTGGAAGGGCTATCATATTAGAGGAAAAATAAAACAAAATAGTGAAGAAGAGGTTTAGTCTTGTTTATGGACCTAGGACCTGAAGGAAGGCCAACTCTGAGACCCTTCCCCAGTAGCTACATAACCCAGGCAAATCACAGCCAGCAACTATTGTCCATCCACTTGTCCAAATAGTAGAAGTAGTCAACCTGCTGACCTTAGAGACTTCATTCAAGACATCATCACATAAACAAGTGGTCTTTTCTAAAAAAAAAAAAAAAAGAACAAAACTGTTAATAAACTCACGCAAACCCTTCTGTAACTCTTCTAACCTGGTTGACATTTTGTTGAACTGAACAAGACAAGCTTGATGTGGCTAAAGCAGCAGAGCCTAAGCTTCACATGAGTGAGAACCTAAACTATCCTGGCACCCTGTTTCCTCCAGTAACACCCATGAGCAGCACATCACCATGAAAAGACTTTAACTTACTGTCTGAACATATCAAAGTATTTTTGCTACCCTATTAAAGTTAGAAATATTATGAGCTTAAGGGAGCTGGCAACACACAGGTGGGATGTTGATATGAGAGCCTCAAAGTTGGTTACTCCTGTATTTTTCTTTCTTTTTACTCTTTAGATATGAAAAAAATCTTAATCTTTCACATTCTCTTCTTTAAAATATTCCCTGGTAATGATGCTTTTTACTGGATATAGAGAACAAGGATTTGGCTTTTATGCCATTAGAATTATTTAGAGCTTCCATGCCAAGCAGAGCCTGCTGGCCTGGTTCCTCTAAGCCTCCTAATTTCACGGGGGGGATGCAGAGAGGAACTGTTGTGGAGATGGGGTTACATGCTCAGAAAATGGTCTTTTTTCATCTGAAAATTCTGCTGCTCAGGAAGGAGACTTTTGAACACAAAGGTTCTTTAGAAACTTGTGATCATCCCCTTATCTCCAGTGTAAAGATTGGGGAATTAGTATTTGAAACAATACTTAATGACTTAACAAGGCCATTCTCACAGGTGAAAGGGGCTACAAAGGTTACACAGAGCAGAACTTGAGATGCCACTATGGGAATGGAACCTGGTTTCCTGTGCATTCCTGGCACATATTTCAACACTTTAATCCACCACTTGGCTATCAAGACATGTAAAAAGTGAACATGTCAACCAAAAAAATGGGTTCCCTCAACCCAATTTCCAATATAGTTGCTATAGTCCAAGCATTTTTTCTGTATTCAGCAGGATAAGTGGATTCTTACAGCTTTTAAGATACAAAAATCAGATTCCTTAACCATATCATGGAACTGCCCAACTAAAAGGACTCAATGACATGAGAAAGAGGCAGAAAAATTTATTCAGTAGAGTCTCTAGGACCCTTAAATAACTTATACATAAATTCCAGGAGAGTTGATACAATTCACATTAGACATTATACAGATTATAAAAGTATACTGATCTTAGAGGTTATGTTCCTCTTCAGCATCTAGACTCAAAGGTGCAGAGACTGAAGCACATTGAACTTAGGCACACAGAAACAAGTTTAATTTCTAAATTTAAGACATGGTAAAGATGGATATCTTGTCTCCAACTTCCATTTTACATCATTCTTTTTTTTTTTTTTAATGGAACTGCTTTCCTCTGCAGTGATTAGAGGCTACTTCTGGAGCTATCCAACTCAATTGTGCATCTTGTACAGTTCATTATTTGGACCTGATAGTGTTAGGGTCATATCTACGCATGCTGGGGGACCACCAATGCTGCACTTACTTATGCTTAGGTAACCCTGCAATACCAAGACCAAATCCAGTTCTTTGTGCATGATTTCTCTCCCTTGCCTTGTTTATAAGTTCACACCTATACAAAACTGATAAGAGGTTGGTTACTCACAAACCAAGATGATAACAATTGCTGTGAATTCAGATTTAACTTTCCTGCCAAGTTCTATGCCGAGCAATCAGGGAAAATAGCCTGTGTACAAAGCACAGCCTTTGGTCCTATTTGAGATAGGAGGCAGCTAAGATTTGTGGAAATAAAATTGCCTAGAGTGAAGTGAATATCAATTTTTTTTAACTTACAGCATTTACTTGGTTTCTCATTTCTTTTTCTTGTTTTTTGTTTGTTTGTTTTTTCTTGGGCCACACCTGGCAGTGCTCAGGGATTACTCCTGACTCTGTGCTCAGAATTCTCTCCTGGCAGACTTGGGGGACCATAAGGGATGTTGATGCCGGGGATCAATTCCAGATCTGTCCTGAGTTGGCTGTATGCAAGGCAAATGACCTACATCTGTGCTAGCTCTCTGCCCTCCCCGCTTTTTTAGTTTTCCATTTCTAAAGGAGATCTCTAGTCACAAATAAAAGGAAAAAGAGAATTTTAAGCAACACATTTGAAAATACTATGGAAGCACACATATTATTTCAACATATTCTAAAGTTTAACTGTTTTAAAACTATACATAGTGTTCTTGTTTTTGTAAAACTAATCATGTATGTCCACCTGATATTTCATCTAAGTGTGTTTCATGTTATTGCACAATAAACATACCTTCTAATGGCTACATAATAGTCAGAGTAATAGATAGGCCAAAGAGATGCATAAAAGAGAAGAAGTAGAGGGGGAAGAAGTGGAGGGAGTTGAGAAGATGGATTGACCTTTGAAGACAAATATAGACAGTAAAAGAACAAGACAATATGAGAGAAATTCTGGATATTATTTGTTTCACTGGAAATTTTGGCATGTATTATGGAAAGGAATGTAGCAGAGTGTGGGAAGAGGTATGACAGTGTATATACTTGCTGGAATTTCCAGGTACAACCTCCTAACCCATTTGCCAGACTCTACTGAAGTGACTGACATGTCGCAGAAAGTCCCCATGATGAAGACATCTCTTCCCCTTATCTGCCACTCCCCCAACCTTCATGCAGGTTGTCATCTCTGCCACAGAACAATATACATCTACATTTTCTCCTCTGTAGTCTGGCTTCCTTAGGCAGACACTTAGGGTAGACTCTTTCACACCTGAGTCCCTAGATGAAACAAAAATTTAGGCACATTGTCATTGGTCAAATAATTTTACCAAATTAATTGGTTAATAGCTGATTAACGTAAATTACCTTACGCTTCCTGTTCTCCATTGTGGCACCAGTCAACCTGAAAACTAAATTAAAATGAAGATTCTGAATCAATGAATTTGGACTTGGGACTACTTTTCTAATAAGTCATGCTTCTTTAGGCACGTATTAGGAAAGTTTATTATCTCCAGCCCCCAGCCTGTACTTTAATGCATGTATGCATTTATTTAGTAAATATTAAATACTAAATCTACTCAACATCTCCAGCCCTGTGAATTAGAACTGAGGATTCAGTCATGATACAATTATACATGGATTCCTGTTCTCTTCAAAAATATGATCTAGTGGAAAATTCTGAAACTCTAGTCCCTATCATTCTCATGTGGAAACCTACTGAGAAACCTGTTATTAGGTTACTTTTGTCACGGCATATCACACATATTGTTAAAAGTAACTATACAAACCTACATGTCACAACCTACCATGCATCTAGGCTATGTGGTACATTCTGTTGGGCCAATCACCATTGAGTCTATAATTCAACATCAGTACTTACACACTGAGTTACTAAGACAAAATAAATTGTCACTAAGACAATTTTATCAAAGTTTGGAGTTGAAAAATAACCTCATTAGAAGTCAGAGCAGTTTCTCTGAGAAAGTCAAATGATCTAAAATCTGGGGCTACATGGGAACAAACCTTTCTGACATGTGTAAAGACTGTGGGTCTCTTAGGGATGTAATCTAGAAACACAAAAATGCAATACAAAAATGCCATCTTTATGCCTATATTCATTGCAGCAATATTTACAATAGCCAGAATCTGAAAACAACCAAGGTGCCTGAGAACAGATGAGTGGCTAAAGAAACGTTGGTACATCTACACAATAGAATACTCTGCAGTAGTCAGGAAAAAAAATGAAGTCACAAAATTTTCTTATACATGAATATACATTCATGTATATATGGAAACTATTGTGCTGAGTGAAATAAATCAGAAGGAGAGAGATAGACACAGAATAGTCTCACTCATCTGTGGGGTTTCAGAAAAATAAATGACAGCACTGTAATGATACACAGGGACAATAGAGATGAGCGCTGGAAGGACTGACCCATTATATGAAGCTTATCACAAAGAGGGGTGAGTGCAGTTAGAGAAATAACTACACTAACAACTATCATGACAATGGTAGTGAATGAGATAAATAGAATATCTGTCTTGAATACAGGCAGGGGGGTGGGGAAGGAGGCAGACGTGAAAGTTGCACTGGTGAAGGAGGGTATTCTTTTTTACAACCGAAACTGAGCTACAAACATGTTTGTAATCATGATGTTTAAATGAAGGCATTATTAAAAAATATAATGTAATAAAATTAAAAAGGCTATGGGTAACAAGAACATGCAGTGTTACTTGATTCTTAAGAATGTATAGGACCCCAAAGAATCCTAGATCACATAGAAAGAATAGCAGAAATAAAAATAAATTATCCTAGAAAGTCTTGGCACCTTTATGATTCAAATGGTTGAAGAAATGACATTTCCAAAGTATTAAGAGATCTTGGGTTAGTGAGAAGAATGAGAAAGGAGAGCCAAATGTATTTCCTCCCTAGTTTTAAAGGTTCCTAATCTTCAAGGCAACAGAGCTAACAGAGTTATAGGTTATTGATATGGGGAAGAGTCAGTCTTTGATTTAAATCATGCTGAAATCATTTACTCTGTATCTTGGAGAACTCATTTAAACCTTTTATCATGGTGATGATGGTGGGATTGCACCTAGGGCCTCTCTCATGTAAGGCATCTGCTCTATCACGCATTTGAGCACTCCCTCGTTTAAAACTTGAACATAGTTTCCTCATCTATAGAATGGGCATAATGATAGCATAGTACCTTCTGTGCATGGTTGTGATTGGATATGTTTTCCTAATTTGTACAAAATATTTTTTCAGTCCACTTTTCCTTCTGCCCTTTACCTCCCAACTTTAGATATCCTAAAGTGATATTCTAAAGACTTAATTGTTTTTCTACTGCAAGTGGGCCATCAAGAGTAGGAGAGGGGCTGGAGAGATAGCATGGAGATAAGGTATTTGCCTCACAGGCAGAAGGAGAGTGGTTCAAATCCCAGCATCACATATGGTACCCCCATAGTATGCCAGGAGCGATTTCTGAGCATAGAGCCAGGAGTAGCCCCTGAGCACTGCCTGTTGTGACCCAAAAACAAACAAGCAAACAAACAAACAAAAAGAGTAGGAGAGATAGCAGTATGGAGCCCCTCCATAAACTTAGGTGATATCTGCTGGTTAATAGAAAACTAGCCTCTTAAGCTTAAGTTCATGTGCTGGTCTTCTGATCAGAAGCAATTTCTTCAAAGAGAAGGTAGTCACAAATAGGGAAACTTCAGAGCTTTCCAGCAACTCAAAAGTAGCTGGTTTTGGTTTTCGGTGTACTCTTTTTTTTTCTTAATCATTTTTGTACTTTTTTTTTTTTTGTTACTCTCTTATTGGTTTTTTGTTTTGTTTTATTTTGTTTTTGTCTTGTCTCATTTTATTTTGTTTTGTTTCTTTTTTCTTTGTTCCCTTTTCTTCTTCCAAAGGGATACTTACAGCACCTAGATGGACTCCTTTCATATCCCTTCTTATATCTCCAATAGAGCCACATTACTGGAATCACCTTGAACAGCAATGGATGGTACCAAGACCAAACAGTTGTATGTCCACTTGGTGGAAATAAAAAATGATCAGACTTGAACACAAAATCCAAAGTCAATGACAACAGAAATGATGCCCAATCACATCAAGCTGTACATGGGGGGAACAGTTGCACTAGCTTTATGGGGAGGTAGAGGAGGGGAAAGAGGAGTGCGTGCTGGGAACAGGAGTGGAGGGAGGACAACACTGGTGGTGGGAATGTCCCTCATTCATTACTATGTACCTTAAATATTACTGTGAAAGATTTGTAATTCACTTTGCCCACAATTTTAAAGAAAGCCTTTTAGCACAATGAATAGAGAATAAAGAATTTGAAAACTTAAAAAAAAAAAAAAGGTGCTGTTACCGATGTGTAAAAAGATTAACCTAGTTATACGCATTCTAATTTAACAATGACCTTGGTATATTCACAGAGAGAATGCTTCCGTCATAGTGTGTGCTGACTGGAAGTTAGTATAATGAAGTATCCTTGAAAAAAAAACTTTGCAAAGAACATCCCAGTGGAGTTGTGGGGGGTGTGCAGGGAAATATTTAATTCTTCCCATAATCCTGAGTTTTACCCATGTAAATTTGAGCACAAAATTATCACAAGGCAGCTTTGTATTTGATGTCTCAATCTAGCTATGTCACATAATTATTTGGTGATTTATAGTACTGGTAATTTCTTCTTGAAGAATCATAGTTCTATAAAATGGGGCTAGGAGATAGCACAGTGGTGAGATGCATATTTCATATGTATGTTGGGTTGACCCTTGGTACTACATGAATCCTCTACTACCACCATATATGACATACAAGGCCCAAAACATCAGCAGGGTCTTTGGACCATTGCAGGAACCACTGCCTCAGTTGACTAAGATTTTCTATAGGACCTCTGGGGCCTGCTGAGCACTGCCTGGAAGGCTAAAATAAGTAAATAAAATGGTAGCTTCAGATTCCCACAACACAGAAAATTTCTTGAAAGGATTAGATTAGACCGTAGGCATTGAATATGTCATCAGTCTTGAAGTACTTTTATTGCTATAACAATGAAATTGACGATACGAAGGCCACTGTAAGAAATGATGTCTGCTCAGCACTGGGGATGAAGACAAGCACTTCCTCTTCAAACTCCAGGTTTAAAGGGGGTGGCAATCTCTGCCTGAGGGGCATCTGGTGAAGATGATCAAGGTGCATATATGTTTGATAAGTATTTTACAGTGCCTAGAGGAAAACAAGCCCTCTGTGAAATAAAGTACTGTTTTATAAGAATTTGTATTATTATTGTAACAATAATTATTAACCTCACCATTATTATTTATCAAACAATTGAGATTGGGATTCATTTAGATTGAGCTATACCGAAAGTGTCAATTATGTTCAATCGAACTTGAAATCTATAATTTATACTCACTGTTAGTAAGAATGTAAACTGGCTCACTGTCCATAAAAAGAAGTATGGAGACTTCTCAAAATTTAAAAATAGAACTAGCATATGGCCCACTGATTCTACTTTATGGAATCTGCCCTCAAAAACACAAAACATTAACTTGACCATCTATAGGCATACTTATGTTGATCACATCATTTAGAACTGTACCCAAGGTTCAGAAACAGCTCACATGCCCAATGACATTAAATGTATAAAGATGCATAGATCCAAAAATTGTGCCATATATATATATACACACACACATACACTATGGAATACCACTCAGCTCGGAGAGCAGAGGAAATCTTGCATTTTACTAACATTTGGATGGAATCAGAGATGATCATTCAGTGAATAAATCAGAGGAGAAGAAAAAAATTGCAGATGATCTCTCTTGTCTGAAGAAACCCAAGAAGTGACTAGTAAAAAAAAATTCAAAAAACATGGACTCTGACAACAAAACTGGAACAAAGTTATTGAGTGTTTACTGAGGATTATAAGGTGAGGTTGATTATGGAGAAGAGTTTGGGTGGATGAAAAATGATTTTGGATAGTGGTGGAGAGATTGGAGCATGTTTGTGGTAGTGGAGACATAGTACAATGAAAGGATAAACTGATGTTACTCTAAACCATCTGACCTCAAACATTTTAAAAAGACAAAATGATAAGAAAAGAAAACACTAAACATATACAAGATCATCTATTTTTTTCCATTTATAGATGGAAAACTGAGGTCCAATATTTCTTTTTACCCCTTTTCTTTGTCAGATACTGTAGCAATATCCCAGCTGTCCATGGTACTTGCACACAAGCAGCCTTCTCAGTGGGCATTGCATACTTTTATTGAGGTGCTGGCACTCACCCCTGGTTGCAGTGGACTAAAAGTCACATACCCTGTTGAAGAACCAGAAGTTCCAAAAAAGCAGAGTTGTTATTGGAACAGCACCTAATGGTTAGCATCCCAGACTCGTTTGCAGATTCAGTGTTGCAATTTGGGTGTTTTTATTTATGGTTGGTTGTTTATGTTTGTTTGTTTGTTTGATTGATATTTTGGCATGTGATTCATCCCCAAGGATCTCTGTAAAAATGTCTGTCCCGTGTTCATATAGCTGTTATCAACAATTCAAAGTGAACTTAACTCAGACTCTATCAAAAACAGAGCAACGCTTGTCAACAGTTTTCTGGGATCTCAGGAACTATATCCCCAAGACCCAATTTTTTGTAATTTCCTTCTCGTGCCTTTCCCAACAAAAGATCTATAGGCTGAGCTATTCCCTCAATCCCTTACTATTTATTTCAAACTATCTCTTGTCCACAGTCTATACCAGGGGCCCTGGCCACCTTGTCTTCACCACACCTTTGTAGGAAGGAAACATTCGTCCCCATCTGTTCTTCTTCTTATCTTTGGCACCCTGAAGCCAGAGATTTCCCCCAGACAGATGCTATGAGAGGGCACAGATTTTTCAGCCCATACCCAGGCACGAGGCCGCCATAATTTCCACGTGGGATGGATGGAAAGGAACTTGGCCCACGTGTCTCCACTCACCTTCGTGCACACGCCAGAGACTTACGAGCTGTATAGATTATTTTAATGGTGGTATTACTTCCAACTGCGCCGCTCCCATCTGTTCTCCCCAATTATGGATGCAGAAACCCAGCATGTGTCTCCATTCTGGCAGTAGAGAATGAAATATACGTGCTATAAAAAGGAGTATATTCTTTGAACAATACGTTTGGCACCTGGAAAGCTGGCCTGGCGCTTCAGACTCTCCTGTAGCTTCATGAGGGAACCAGAGCCTCCTTCAGGATAGCATCCCAGCAAGTTCCCCATCATTCGTCCTTTTCCCTCAAACCCAGGCTACAGAAAATTGGCAAAGCCAGTGGGGTAGATCCCAAAGGGTGCCTAGAATGCTTGTGGAAACAGCCCAAACTAAGGTGGAAAGAAAAGTGTAATTGGTGTCTTTGTTTGCTGCATCAAATTATGAGGCTGGTTTTGAGATTGGGCTGGAGCTGATATAATCCAATCCAATGAAATTGGTTGACTTTATGGATCTATCAGAATTTCACACAATGTCCACAATGTTTTTGCTGCCATTTTCTACCTGAAGAAAATAGGGCTCAGAAGGTTTAGGAGACCTATCTGAGCTTATAGAATAAGAAATAACCACAAGCTATATACAAAGGGGACCTGTTACACGAGTAGTCCAGGGCAAATGGGGGAAAGTATAGGATGCATGCTGGGAATGGGGAGAAGGGGTGGAGGGAGGACAACACTGGTGGTTGAAATGAGCCTAATTCACTGTCACTATGTACCTTAACTCTGACTGTGAAAGACTTGCAATTCACATTGGCCATATTAAAAATTATTTTCCAAAAGGAGGAACTATTAGTAAAGGATATAACTATATTAGGGCTAACATCAGAAAAAAGTGGTCCCTCAATGCACATGCCTGTGTACTGAGAAATCTTCCTGATGTGCAGCATACTTGGCTTTGAAAAAAAAAAGAAATGGCCACCCAGCTCTTAGTAGGAAGTTGATGTTAGAACCTGCATGCAGATCCAATAAAGCAATGCCCTCAAACTGCCTGTCACCCTTTCCAAAAACCTCAGTCCACCCCACCTATTTTCCTAGCAATGGACAGATGGGAGTGAATATGGAGAAGAAAGGAAAAAAAAAGATGCTGAGTTCTAGATTTTAGAAAACAAATCATTCTCCTAGGGAGCTACACATTAGGGAGGAAGAATGCCCTGAATGTTTTATTAGAGGAATTCAGCAACTACAAATATTAACAGTGAGGCAATGAATTATTTAGAACTTGCCATTCAACATGAAAGGTTCTCATGAGGGAAATGCAGGTTGGGTTTGCTCTGGGTTCTTGGTTCCTAAGACAAAAGGGTGAACCTGCTTAAAGAACACCAAATGTATGCTGAATGCTATGTTGTCCTCTTTCTTCCCCTCCTCTAGAGACTCATGCAGAGCTTAAGAGAGGGAGATGTAGCTCACAGAGGGAGGGGACCAGTAGATTGAACTGAAGAGTGATTTCTGTGCAGAAGCATGGCTAAGAGAGAAGCCAGAATTGGACCCGTATGTGCCTAGATTCAAAAGACATCTCTTTCCACACTCCCAGCTGCCTCTGAGCTTTAGTACATGGAGAGGTACAGAAGTAGAAAGAAGCGGCCTTCTCCACATCACAAGGAATCCAACTTAACAGCCTCCAGGGCTCTGAACATCACAGAGAAGCAAAACTTCCTGAGTTATAAAGCCAGAGTTAGAAACACTGTTGTTGCTGGCTGCTGCTACTACTACAGCTGTTGGGATGGTTGTTTCTAGGTAATATTTTCTTTGAACAGATTTGATATTTCCAGAGATAACATAGTTTTCATAGGCATTGCACCTAGTTTCTTCTACTGTCAACATCTCATCCCTCACCATGACATTTCTCAGAACTCAGAAACCAGTATCCATATGTTGCTAGGTTATCTTTGAATTTCCCTACTTTCCTCAGCATTATCTTCTCTCTGTGCAAACTGCCATAAAAAATGTGACTCCGGATTGAGTAATCATGCCTTATGAGCCTTCCCTGGTAGTGGGGTGGATGCTATCTTTCCTTATTCCCTATAGCGTGGCCAAGAATGAGGAACCAGGGGCAAGCCTTTGGTAGACTGTTCTTCAGTTTGAGTCATGTCATGCCTGCCAACTGTGTGATGGGATTGAGTGACTTAAACTCCCTTAGTTTATAAGTGAGATGAAGCATTGGAGAAATTCCATGCAGAGTGAGGCACTCAACCAGCTCTTATTTCCTGGGTTTGATCTTACCCCCTTGTGTGGGAAATACGTGAAATGACTGTAAGTGCTGTACTCTAAGGCTTGGAGCTGCTTAGATGGACTACAGAAATCTAGAACAAAGAGCACTAATGGGATCATTTGGTCTGACCTGGCATTGCTGCTTGAAAGGCTCTTAGAAGGTGGATGGCTTTTCTGACAAGGCAGGAGTTGCTTTCATGAGCACCTGTGCTGTCCTCGAGCAGCAAAGTCAGCTTCTTTTTTCCAGTGAAGTTCTTCGAAATTTTGACACACCCATTCTTTAACCACCACCCCCAAAGCCCAATTCCTTCTGCCTCTCCCTCCCAAATCTGAAGATGAGTGAGAGATGTGGACTCAGCAGTTAATGCATGAGGCCAAGTGCTTTATCTCCAACCTGGTTGCTATTTGTGTTTTCCCCATACTGCGAGCACATGACATTTCTTGCCATCTTGCAGCCAGTTAGATATGAAAACCACAACACAAAAGTAAGATACCAGTGAGCTCTGCAGCTAAAAAAGGGGTATATGATACACAATGGTATAATATATAGGTGTAAGGAATGATGCCGTTATGCAAGTCTCTGCAACATGGATGGAACTGGAAGATTTTATGTTAAATGAAGTGAGGCAGATGAAGAAGGATGGTATCACTTAGAGAGAGTGATTTCTAGATGATATCACTTATATAAAGTATTTATAGGGTATTTGGAAAAACTACATGAAGAAATGCAATGTCTTAAGTAGGGATTGTCAAGAACATTCTAGGCCCCAGAACATATAGAGGAGAAGGAAAGAAATTGAGTGGAGAAGAGAAAAAACACATATGAAATGATGGGAGATAGGGGTTAAGGGGGCCTCAGGTACATTGGTAGTGTTAAGAAAGGACATAATAAAATATCCAAACCAGAGTCAATAACAATGAAATCATGAGATCTGATCTTTTAATAACCAAACTTAAAAAAGATTCCCGTTGTGATGGCAGGCTGAAGCGATAAGTATTGGCATGAGATAGTTTCGGGTAATATTGGTGGATGGAGATTAACACTGGTTGTAGAAGTGGTCCTGAAACATTGCCTGTCTAAAACCCAACTGTGAATAATTTTGTAAATCACAATGGTTTAAATGCAAAGAACTTTAAACGGATATATGAGTACTATGACTAGGGGTGTAGGACTTGTGTATAAGCAACTCAATTTGACGAATTGGACCTCAAAAGAATACACTGCAACTGAGAGTGTGAATATTGTACTCTGGTATGCATACACACTCCAACCCAATTAAATATGCGCTGTGAGTTTCATAGCTACACAAACTGAAACCATTAGTTAGGCTTTCTAGCAGCTGTGTCAACAGAGTAAGGAAAATGGGGAAGAGAATAAACTTAGGGACGTTTTCTATCCTTACCCTCCATTAGGATAGCCTAAAAGTTAAGAGGGATTCATGTCTATTATTGTTGGTAGTTCTGCGTCAATATCTATTTATATCCATATATTTTACACATTGACATGGGCGTATCATACCTGTTCTGCTTCACCTGTGCTGGGTGCTCTCCCTGCTCCAGGGCAGGAGCTGTTCATCTTGAACAGAGGTGTGTGTAGCTGCAGCCACTGAAGCCTGGGTCCAGTCTCATGATTGCCTGGCCCCTGTCAGTGCCAGTGGTTACTGAGGTGGTTGAATGTTTAAGAAGAGAGTGAGCCCGGGGCCAGAGAGATAGCATGGAGGTAAAGCATTTGCCTTGCATGCAGAAGGACGGTGGTTCGAATCCCGGCATCCCATATGGTCGCCTGAGCCTGCCAGGAATGATTTTTGAGCATAGAGCCAGGAGTAACCCTTGAGCGCTGCCGGGTGTGGCCCAAAAAACAAAAAACAAGAAACAAACAAAAAAAAAAAAAAAGAAGAGATTGAGCCCTAGAATATTTGTATAAAATGTTCAAGGCATTTGAATGTAAAGCATGCTCCACATGGGTAATGTGTTTTTATTTTACTGTTTTATTCTCTTTTTTAATTAAATGATAGTTTATAAGGTTGTTTATAATACAGTTGTTTATTCCAAATGATGGTTTATAAGGTTTTTGTATAATACAGTTGTTGTTTTTTCCAAATTATAAAGTTGTTTATGGTTGCATTTCAGTCATATAATGTACAAAACCCTTCACTAGTACCCATATCTGGCCACCAAGGTCCTCAGTTTTCTTCCTGCCCTCACCTCTGCCCTCTACATGGGCTACATCTTATGGCTATTCTGTATTGTCACAATTAGGGCCAAGAAGTACTTCTGATCTTTCATGAGTAGAGATCACAGATACAGATAAATTAACTACAGGTAATAGGACAGTGTCTTCAAACAAGACATCTCTGTCCCAGCATGTCAGTCTTGTTGATACTGAGAGATCCAATAGAAGGGGATTTTAGAAGAAAGAGCTTTGCATCTCTGAAGTGCCCTTGATATATTATGCTCTTTTTTCTCTTACTAAGGAAATAGTCACATATCTACATAATTTTTGAATCTGTAACTTTTGCATTCTCTTTCTCCAAGAAGGCATTTCATATAGCTTAAGCTCAGGTCTCACAAAATTTGGACTGTCCAAGCTGAAGAGATAGCTTAATTGGTAGCTAAATCACTTCCCTCACATGTGCAAAGC
This sequence comes from Suncus etruscus, assembly GCF_024139225.1. Taxonomy (NCBI): domain Eukaryota; kingdom Metazoa; phylum Chordata; class Mammalia; order Eulipotyphla; family Soricidae; genus Suncus; species Suncus etruscus. Next base: position 6,982,251 of record NC_064852.1, read on the forward strand.
CCCAAGTTTGATCCTCAGCACTGTACATCCCAGGAGCCCTTCTAAGTGTGGTCTGGTAGGCTCATGAACATTGCATTTCACTCTCCCAGAGTGCCACGTCCACACCCCTGGGCCAAGAATCACCAAGAATGAACATGAACATCCCAACACCTCCTGTATGTGTCTCCTATAAACATATGGGGTTGTCTTTGCCTCAAGACTCTGGACACTCTACCTTCATTGAAGATTTTTTGCTCTTGCAATTATTCCTCTCTACTGCAGTTTGGTTATAAATATAACCTGTTTTATGATCTCTCATTTTATGAAACAAAACACATCTCTTGATCTTGTAAATGAACTGTCTTCAGCTCCAATGCATTGCTCTCCTGATCTCCTTTTCTGCTTTACTTTCCATAATATTGCAGAACACTTTTATGTCTGAATTGGTTCTCCAGGGCAGCCTAGGCTCAATTCGCTAGCCTCCTGCTCCTCCCAAAGTCCCAGCCTCCCTAAGTGTTAGAAGGAACCCTTTCATCAGCCCTCTATTCACTCTACAATAATGTCTCTCAGCACAGAGGCATAGGACTACCAGAGAACTGTGGCTCCTACTCCAGAAACCCTGCTGTTTTGATGGCTTATGGCATTTCCAGTGTTCCATGTCTGAAACCAACCTTATGCTGCTCTGGACTGGTTTCTTCTACTATCTGTCTTATCCTGGAAATGGCCCCCTGCATGCCCTGTTATTCAGACCAAATTTCTGCATGCAGTCCTTGACAAATTCTGCCTCTCGGATCTGCATCCAAACTTCCAGAGAAATCTGTGCTCCCCACCTTGAGTTTGTACTCTATTTTGCTAAGATGAATGCATTTGTGTTAATTTTGTGCACCAAAGTCAAATATGTTAGTCCAATTACAACCCTGCTACCTAAACTATCAAAAAAAAAAGCATTTTAAATAATATATCGTATTTTTTTTAGAAAAGAATGCAAAACTTAAGCCTCCACCAATCAACTTCCTCATCCGCACAGGCATCATGATGCCAATGATAAGACTGGCCTATACTCCCTTCATATCTGTTCTCACCACAGGCCCTTCTCCACACAGTAGCTCGAATAATTGTAATATTTTTTAATAGAGGTCATACTGTGGGGCCACCAGGGTCACAGTTAGCAGCTTCTGTGGCCCCTTCTTTCTTGTACCTCCCTGTCTCAGCTTCTTTCCCTGTCCTCCCATTTTTCACTATTTCCACCACCACATTCTGTTTTCGAGTGCAAATGGTAATGATCTTGCTCTTATATAGCCCCTCTCTGCCAAATAGATCCCTGCACATGGGACAGGTGTTGGTAGCGAATATTTTCCACCATCCATCTTTCTTAATCACATTGCTCTTAAAATATAACCACTTGAAGGGTAAAGCACAGCTCACATTTAGTCAGGTGGAACTCCTACATGAGAGCCCGGGAAGATGGGTCTGCTTTCCAGACCAGACTGGCAAGATCTTCCTTGTAGAATAAAAATATAAAATATAAAGTCTACATGGGGCTGGAGAGATAGCTCAGTGCTAGGGCATTTGCCTTGCACACAGCAGACCCAGGATGGAGGTGGTTCGAATCCCAGCATCCCATATGGTCCTCCGTGCCTGCGATGAGCAATTTCTGAGCACAGAGCCAGGAGTAACCCCTGAGTGCCTCCAGGTATGACCCCAAAACCAAAATAACAACAACAACAACAACAACAATAATAATAATAATAATAATAATAATAAAGTCTACGTGGTGGGTGAGGCCACTCCAGGCACCATGTTTCTAACTCCTTAGGCCAATGGGTATGATGATGCAGGGTAACGGTGATGGAGAAATAACTCACAAGCAATCAGTTAAGATATTCATTGGAGTCAGCTCGCTTTATTCCTCACAGCTTTCTCTCTGCCATGAGTCTTTCTGCCATCTGCTTTCTTTGCTGAGCTCTCCCCTGGCCTGTGCTCCTAAGCCTTGTCTTTCTTCCTGTCCTTTTTGTTTCTTCTCCTCACCTCCTCCCAGCCAGACATGTTTTTTTAAATTATCCAAAACCCCACCCCCCAGGGTTGGGAGTAGGCCCTGTAATCTAGGTGTGGTTTTACATACCAAAAGGGAAACAAGAAGTTGGGGGGAAGGGTTCACTTTACCCTCCTGAGTCTGGGATTGATATGTACTGGCATATCAATCAGAACCTGTTTGAAGAGCTTTCCGTGGAGCAAGTTCTGTGAAGTGAGCTCACTGCAGCCTGGCACCCTCTAGCATCTGACTGAGGACTGAAATAGTTTGGATCCAAGCAGAGCCTGTGACACAGATTATCCCAACCTCCATGTCGCTTAGCTTCAGTGAAAAAAAAATGCAGCACCCAGCTTCAGGATTGTAGGTCAGGAGAAAAGGAATGTAGGATCCATCACCTACTCTTGCAAGTTCTCAGGGTACACATTCTGTGGCTTCTACGCATGTTGTATACCACGGAAGGAATCCGCCGAGTCTCTTGCCTTCCCTGTGCTCTTGGATGTGCAAGAAGAGTCATTTTCTTAGCTGAAAGGACTGCTGAATGGTTAGATTCATCACCCTATGAGTAATGTTTTATAATAATTGCCCAATAAATATGAGTGATTGTTACTGTTCGTAACAGAACGATTGATGCTAAGTAGAGAAATGAAACAAATACTCAACAGAACATGTGTTTGGCTTATGAACATAATAATACTGATGACGACAGCAATAATAAAAGATTTACATTTCAAAGTAATGCTAGCATTTTACTGATCTTTTTTATCTCTCTGGTTTCTGTTTTTCTGAGAATTCGCACACATTCAAATGCTGGGCTGACATCTATCCTTTAAGTCATATCAATTCATACTCTTGAGTAATTCACTTATGCCAGGAGGAAAATATGGGCTGCTCCCCACTACCACCAAAGCTACCACCATGGGATGGTAGACACCTAAGCAAGTCATTCTCCTCCTAAAGAAACAGTCTGGACTAGGACACCATGTAGAAAATGGGGTACAACAACAGATGAGCAGATAAAGAAGCAGTGGTTTATATCCACAATTATTACTACTGAGCTGTAAGAAACACAGGATCTGACTATTATATAAGGTTATGCCTAGTGAAATGAATCAGAAGAAGACAGGCAAAAATAAAAGAGAGAGAGAAAGGAAAATACCAGATGATTTCACTCATTTAGAGATACAAAGCAAGGAAACAGACTATGTGCCATGAAAAGCAACCTTTAGAGCTGCCAGCAAAATTGAGGTTACTGGGGGTGGTGTTGTCAGCATTGGCACCTTCTTTACTGGGTGTCCACAGAGCCAGGAATATAGGGTGTCTCTTCTGACAAAAGAGGCTTTGTTGAATAGTAGGGAACCAGGCCCTGCTGCTGTTTTGTGTCCCAAAAGGCCAGAGTTCAGAATGAGAGGAACCTGGAGAGAATGGGTAGAGGGAGGTTCTAGACCAGAAGCCAGTTATGTCCCCTTATGAAGACATGATATTTTCCTCACCCCAGAGAACTCATTTAACCTTCTGCTTCCTGTCTCCATAGGTAACCATGCCTCTGGTTGCCCTGGGGAGTGCAAAATCTGGGGAATCATTCTTAGGCCTTCTTTTCTCCCAATGAAAGTTCATTCAAACCTGCCCTTCAAAATAGAGACCTTCGTTAAGTTCAGAGGCTAAGAAACAATTAGAAGCTGCCTGCTACATTGAGTGAATAATGGCTTTTAAATCCTGTGTCTTGTTTGACTTGGCTTTCTATTTGTGTTCCTGCCTGTGTCACAGGGATGGGTCTATATGCATAGGAAGACAAAGGGAAAAGCTTAAGAGGTTACCTACAAGGAAGTCAGTCATGGCCATCCCACCTGCATTCATTCAAATGCTTTCTTCTAGATTCAAGCAGCCACGGGTGCCTGCAGAGGAGAAAGATCATCTTGGGGTGCCCGGGGGGGGGGGGCCTTCCTACATTCAGGGCACGTTGCTTTCTTGGCGGATGTGTTGAGCCCAGAATCTGCTTTTATATCCTGTGCATGTCTTGGTCAAGTGCTAAGTGTTTTGTGCAGTTACAAACATCCCTTTTGTATCACACCAACTCTGCTGGTGTCTGCTCGCAGCCTACAATAGGTTGTACATTTATTTCTGCTAGAATTTATCAAAGGAAACATGCGCTCTTCAGTACAGGGAAATCTGCCTAGCCCTCCCCCAAATATCCTCACCCCTAGAAGTGAAGTCCAAGATTAGTTACTGGAGGGGAGGGGGTAGAGGGGTGTCTGAAGCAGGGTGGGTATTTTTTTCCAGATTCCTGAAATAGCTATGGTTCCCAGAAAGGAAGCAGTGGTGACAGTCTGCGATGTGGGAAAGACCCTGAAGCCCTAAGCCTGCAAAAGATAGAGCCTAAAGGGCTCTTTAGAAGGTCTGGTAGGGATTTGAGTGCATTGGAGGGCCCATGCCTAAACCTCTAAGCCACAAAGGGCTGCAAATAGTATGTCAACATTCACCACCCACACCGACCCCTCTATGTAATTCTGGAGCAGACGATCTCAGATATGTGCTGCAAGAGTTAAAAGATGTTCCCTCCATAGTCCTCATGGGAAGTGGATTATATCCTGTTCATCTTGGAAATTGTGCAGGAATGGAAGTGATCCAAACTGTTCAACTGAAGAGAACAGAGAGGGGGCCAGAGAGGTGGTGCAGTGGTGGGGGCGTTTGCCTTGCACACATCTAACCTAGGACGGACTGTGGTTTGATGCCCCAGTGTCTCCTATGGTTCCCCAAGCCAGAACTTACACCTGAACACATAGCCAGGAGTAACCCCTGAGTATCACCAGGTGTGGACAAAACAAAAACAAAAGAGAACAGAGAAAGGACTCACTCAAGGGCAGGTCCACAAGACACTTATCTGCTCCTTGAACTCTTGTCTTTCTTGACTATTTCCATCTTACACTTTTGAATCTATATTGCACCAGTGAAACTTTCTGGGCTTTTCGTGCATGGTACCCTTGAATCTCTACAATCCTGAAACTGTGAGACAGAATATGTCTCCAGCGGTAACCCCTGAGCAGAGCCAGGTGTGGTTCAAAAACAAAACAAAAGAAAGCAAATGAAGATTTCACTATTACATTTTAGTTGACAAGGAAACAGAGCCTCAGAGGACCCAAAAGTTGCAGCCACTAAGTTGTAAATTCAAAAAATAAAACAGATAATTTGGCTCCTGGGATGAAGGCTGAAGTCCCGCACAGCATGGCCTCTTGTATCTGAGCAGAGTCAAGGGTAGGACTGGGGAAGGCAAGGAGAGATAGTGAAATAAATAACACACTCTTTCCTTGTACTTTGTGGTCCTTTAACATCACCAAGGTCCAGAACTTCACTCTGAAATCAGAGTTTGGAATAGACTTCCCTCCTCTTTTGGGTGTGGTTTAGTTCCAAAATCAACTATAAAGTAGGACTGGTCCTCCAGATGGCAGCTACTCTAAGTTTCTTTATGGCCCTGCTTCTGGTCTAGGTTGCCTTGTTCTCCTGAGGAAGCCCAGCTGAGCATTATTGATTCAGTGTACTGATACCTGTGACAAAATCAATTCATTCATTCAACAAACATCAGAGGATTGCTTCATCCTGTAGTGGATAAAAATACACCCCATCACCGAATGCCACAAAAGAGCAAATGAGAGCCAGGTGGGGTGATGAAGGAGAATGCTCAAAGAGCTAGAGCACAAACTTTGCATGTGGGGTCCCAGGTTTGATCCTAGCACCATATGGTTCCCGGAACACCACATGCTCCTGCCTCAAACACAGAAGTGATCTTGATTTTGTTTGCAAAACTCCACTTTGAGCTGGGCTGGGCAGCAGGGGTTCATCTGGTTCATCTCAGTTCTGTGCAGGCCAGCTAGGGTAGTACATCATGGGCTGGCAGGTTAACATTCAGAATATGTGCCAGATGTCACAAAGGGTGGTGGCCCACTGGAATTTCTTTCTTTTTTTAAAAAAATATAATATTAAAGCCCATGATTTTCATAGTTAAGTTTTAGATATACAATGTCCTAACACCAATTTGTCTACCAGTGTCACCTTTCCCCAATCAGGGTTCCCAGGTTTCCTTCCCTCCTCACCACCTCCAGCCCTCACAACCAGCCTGCCATCCTTACAGAAACCCTTTAAACTTCTTTTTTTTTTAATTAATTTATTTAAAGAAATGTATCACACAGTTGACATAACTTATCATAATACATTCGTTCCAAGATGACAGAAAGCGAAGTTATTAAAAAAGAGAGAAAATAGAAAAAAGAAAACATATAATAAAATAATAATAATGTGGAAAAAATGAAAGAAAAGTTTATTAATAAGTACATTCGTGAAAATTATTGTACCCCCATTAAAGCCATTATTATAATAGAAGAGAATTTAGTAAGCTCCCCCCTCGCTATTTTTAAGCTAAGAGATACAAGAATACACTAAAAATGGTGTGTGTGTGTGTGTGTGTGTGTGTGAGAGAGAGAGAGAGAGAGAGAGAGAGAGAGAGAGAGAGAGAGAGAGAGAGAGAGAGAGAAAGAGAGAAAGTTAGTCTCTAGACCACCATTAACTTCCAAACCTGTATCTCTCCAGTGTTCTGGTGTTTCAAACTGAGGACTTTATTTAATATAATGGTGCCAGCTCCATGCAGGTCCGGAAATACAAGATGGTGACTTCTTCCCAAATCTGAATATTTAATCTAAGGAAAATGGGCATACCAGGAAATGGGATCAGGTGATCTCTACACCAATCCAAGGTGCTAGATTCAAAGATGCTTCCAATCAATGAATAATAAGGCATAGACTGAGTGAGGCAAAATCAGATCAACCCAAGTCACCCCACACCCACCATCCCCTACTATTTCACACCAACACACTTCTTGAGCTCCAATGCACCCCTAGCTTCTAGCGTTGAGCTCTCCAGACCAGTTTGACTGAGTTTTACTGGAAGTGCTTTCTCAACTCCCTGAGCATTGCCTGGGAATTGTGTGTATGAGAAAACATCATTAACAGTATTGTAACACATACTGTCTCAGTCATTTTTCAAAAATACATATGGCATAAAAAATATTGTTGTGGCTATCTTTGAAGAATACAGTCTGTTGCAAATATGTCCTATGTCCCAGCTATTAAGTGGGGTGTTAATTGTACTGCAGAAAATCAGGCAAAGACCCATGGCTGCATGGAACATATCTTCTAGGAGATAAAGACAGCCAGACATATCTTCACATGTGATTACAGCACGCATTAGAAGGGATAGGTGCTATAATAAAGAACAAAGGAGGGGGCTGCGGAGTTCTGAAAGTGGGATAAGATCTACAAAATTAATAATAATAATAATAATTGGAAATGTAGGTGTGCAGGGATTGAACCCAGAGCCTCATGAATTCAAAGAAAATGCTCTATTGCTGAAGTTTGCTCCCAATTCTATTGTTGAAATTTTTATTTTATTTTGTTTTGTTTTTTGAGCCACATCCATTGACACTCAGGGGTTACTCCTGACTATGAACTCAGAAATTTGCTCCTGACTTGGGGGACCATATGGAATGCTGGGAGATTGAACTGCGTTCCCTCCTAGGTCAGCCGCATGCAAGGCAAACATCCTACCACTGTGCCACCACTCAGGCCCCTCTATTGTTGAAATTTTAATTTATGTTGTTGTTGCTGTCTTGTTGTTTGTTTTCGGACATACTCTGTCCAGGATTTACTACTAGCTCTATCCTCAGGGATGATGCCTGGTAGTGCTTAGGAGACCAAAAGTGGCACCAGGGATTTAATCCATGGCAGCCATATGCAAAACGAGTGTTCTTTCTGCTGTACTATCTCTCCAGTTCTAGATGAAATTTTAAAAGTAGACAATTAGGGCAGGTTTCTGCAATAAAAGGGCATTGAGAGGGTACAGGGTGGTGATGGGAGGGCGGGGAATGGAACAGCTAGAGATTCTGAGCCAGTGGAGCTAGGGAGAAGGATTTAGGTTAGTTAATTTGAATTCAGATTTTTTTTTTTAGAGCTTCAAGAGAGAAATACAGGTGTCAGTCAGATCTCCATTAGGACTGCTGTTTGGTCCTTAAAACTGGGGAGTCTTTCTGGAGAAAGAGGACAGATATCTTATTGTTGACTGCCACTAGGAAACTGTTCCTAGAGCATTATGTCTGATGGTTTCTTTAGAATTAAAGCATTCAAAATTAGTTTGTCCTATAACCTTTTTTTTTTTTTTTTTGGTTTTTGGGTCACACCCGGCAGTGCCCAGGGGTTATTTCTGGCTCCAGGCTCAGAAATTGCTCCTGGCAGGCACGGGGGACCATATGGGATGCCGGGATTCGAACCGATGATCTCCTGCATGAAAGGCAAACACCCTGCCTCCATGCTATCTCTCTGGCTCCCCTCTTATTTTTTTATTATTATTATTATTATTATTATTATTATTATTATTATTTGGTTTTTGGGCCACACCCGGCGGTGCTCAGGGGTTACTTCTGGCTGTCTGCTCAGAAATAGCTCCTGGCAAGCACAGGGGACCATATGGGACACCGGGATTCGAACCAACCACCTTTGGTCCTGAATCGGCTGCTTGCAAGGCAAACGCCGCTGTGCTATCTCTCCAGGCCCCCTATAACCTTCTAAAAGAAAAAAAGGTTTAGAGGCTGGAGTGATAGCATAGCTGGAGGGCATTTGCCTCACACACAACTGACCCAGGTTTCATTCCTGGCATCTCATAAGGTCTTCCATCCTGCCAGGAGCAATTTCTGAGCACAGAGCCAGGAGTAGTTCCTGAGCATCCCCAAGTGTGGCCCAAAAACAAAGAAGAAAAATTCAGTACTCACATGTAAACTATTTGGACCACACCCAGTGGTGCTCAGTAGTGATTGGGGTCCCTCTCAGCATTTCCCAGGGGACCAGGCAATGACTAAATCAGGGCTAGCAGCATACTAGGCATATAAAGGCATTGTACTATCTCTTTCTCCCCTATCTTTCCAGCCCCAAACTTACTGGCCTTTTTACTATTTAAATTACTTATGTTTTAATAATTTCTTTCTTTAAGCACCGTAGTTACAAAAATGTTCACAGATGGGTTTCAGTCATAGAATGTATTTCCAGTGTAACTTTCCATGACCACCACCCCTATTTCCCTCCTCCCCCACCCTCTGCCGGACTTTGATACAGATATCTTATTTCTCTCTCTCTCTCTCTCTCTCTCTCTCTCTCTCTCTCTCTCTCTCTCTCTCTCTCTCTCTCTCTCTCTCATTATCATTGTCCAACCCACTGACACCCAACTCACACCTGCTTCTGGGGCAGGTATTTTGCTTCTCTCTCTCTCTCTCTCTCTCTCTCTCTCTCTCTCTCTCTCTCTCTCTCTCTCTCACACACACTCTCTCTCTCTCTCTCACTTTTGTCTTGATAGTTATCAGTGTAGTTATTTCTCTAACTGCACTCACCACTCTTTGTGGTAGGCTTCATGTCATGGACCCATCCTTCCAGCCCTCATTTCTATTGTCTCTGGGTATTGTCTCTTCTTCTTTTTCTTTTTTTTTTTTTTGGTTTTGGGGCCACACCCAGTGACACTCAGGGGTTTCTCTTGGCTATGCTCTCAGAAATCGCTCCTGGCTTGAGGGACCATATAGGACACTGGGGATCAAACTGAGATCTGTCCTGAGTCATGTACAATGCAAACGTTTCTACCCCTGCTCTACCGCTCGGATCCATATTGTCTTTGTTGTTGTTGTTATGTCCCACAAATGGGTGAGCCTATTCTGTGTTTATCTCTCTCTCTCTGACTCATCTCACTTAGCATAGTAGTCTTTGTGTCATCTTATTATTTACATTTTTATTATAATACTATGATTTACCAGTTATTCATAATACAGTCATTCAAACACTAACCCTTTCAACAGTGTGACCTTTTTACCAGTGCCAGCCAATTTCCCACCCACCACTCTAGCCTTGACGGCACAAAGAAATTTGCTTTATCATTTTTACAACACAAAGACAAATGGAATTATCAAAATTGTAGATTAACGAGTGGCAGTTTGACCTAATTCCTATACTTCTCCATGGTGTTACTAAAATCACTGTCTAAGGATTTACAACTGTGGTTGGTGCCAGTTTAGCCTTCGGTGTTACTCAAACCTACTTTTGTTAAGCAAATGGAAAGCTCACCCAGATGGCACCCAAGGTTACTACCACTGCCCTAAATCATTGTAGCATCCCCATGGGAACTATATTCCCAATTTGGGGATCACAGTTTTAATTTTTGTGGGGGGGTTTTGGAGCACATTCGGTGATGCTCAGGGGTTACTCCTGGCAGTGCATGGAGACCACATAGCATGCATGGAATTGAACTTTGTCAACCAGATGCATGCATGCAGGAAAAGGGTCTTATCCACTCACTGTACCATTTCTCCAGCCCACTACTTTAGATGCTACTATTGGCTTTGTTTCCCCCTGCCTTGCCATTTAAACACCTGCCTGGCATGTCCTGTCCATTTCTGGCAAAAAGGCAGCCTCGTGCAGTGTCCTAGGCTGCCATTTCTCAAGTCACACACATGAGGGAATTTCTCTGTTAAAGATTTGCCATATGCACTTGCTCTGGAAAGTACTAAAGGCAAAGAGCTTGCTTCACTCAACTCAGTACAGCAATTTTCACATACCACTGGCCCCAGGAACACTTTTCACAAGCAGAACAATTTGAGAAATGCCAGATCTTTTGCAGTGACCTTCTCCCTGGGAGGAGATCATCAAAGCAGCGGGGTCTCTGCATCCAGACTTGGAGCCTGGCATCTCCTGCCTCCTGTACACAACCTCTTTATCTTTGAGGTCATGCCGACATTTCTTGTTACCTGGATGATGTGACCACACCCACATTTTTGTCTGTACAAAAATATCTGCACAAAAATGTCTTGGAAAGCAAGGATATAGGGGTCCCTGATACATTTCCCACTTAGGGAATTTGTGGGGAGCTTGGGGCAGTACGAGACTGTGCTCAGAACTTACTCCTGGCTTGTACTTAGGGGTCACTTTTGGTAGTGGTTGGGGGGCCAGGTGCCAGGGAAAAAAACTTGGGTAACAAATCTTACTTTTTTATTTTTAGGGGATGACATATCTGATAATACTCAGGCCTCTTCTGGTTCTGTGATCAGGGGCCACATTTGGCAGTGCTTTGTAGACCAAAACATTATCAGGATTCGAACCAGTGTCATGCTAACAGACACATCCTAGACAAGCACCTTAGCCTTTGTACTGTCTCTCTTGCTCTGTTGCTCCCTTTTGATCCACCATCATCTCCTCTACTGGTTCTAGACCTGGTACCATACTATTTCCACCAGAAGATACAGAAAGACAACTAGGTCCTGGTCTCGATAATAATGACTGCAATAGGCCCCCAAATTATGTCATTTCTTGAAACGTCATTTCCTTCCAGCACTGTGAGGTTACTCTCTACATGAGATTTACATGTTCTCCTTACACCCTGTCAACATGGCTGGCCTCTATGTTTTCCTCTATGTGAGCAGGATTATGTGTGTGCGCACACACACACATTCCCATGATGGAGTAGGTCATAAAAGCTGGGGTCCTGCAGGGGAATAGACTATAGGTTTACCTCTGACCCTGAGCTGGGGTGAGCAGATTGGAAACTGCGTGAAAGCACAGACAATGGTTTCACATTAGAAACACTTGGAATCTTTATTTAGAAATTTGGTGATGTCCAGCTCCAGAATGTGGCTTAAGTGGCCCACCTCATGCTTTGCCCTATTCTGTGACACTGGCTCTCACAGTAATCCAAATCCAAACTGGTTCTCATATTTTTGTGACCAGAATGATGTCATAAGATAATGATATCCGTTCATCTCTGGGAACATTGGCTGGATTCTGATTTCATTCACCTAAAGTTTCAGTTTCCCCAGCTTTCTGAGGGCAAAGGGAAGCTAAGGATTTAGCTTCAAAATTTTGTTTATTTATTTATCTGGGGGTTTTGAATCACACTCAGATCAACAATACTCAGGAGTTATTCCTGAATTTATATTCAGGAATTACCCCTGGTGGTGCTTGGGGGACCGTTTGGGATTTTGACAATCAAATCTGGGTTGACCACATGCAAAGTAACATGTAAACACATGTAAAGTACCTTCTGTACTGTTGCTCCTATTCTAACTCCTTATCAGTTTAAACAGATCCATTTAGGTAGAAGGAAAAGTGAACTCTCTCTCTCTCTCTCTCTCTCTCACACACACACACACACACACACACACACACACACACAATCAGTAATTAGAGGAGGATTTTGGATGCAAAATTGAGTTCAAATTGCAGCCATGATTGTCAGTCTTTGACCTTGGCAAACTTCTTTATCTTCATGTTCCTCTCGAGCTTCAAGAAGTCCAGTTTTTTTTTTTTTTAACTTTGATGTGGTAATCAGTTTTGCCCTCTGGCAAGCCCAGAGCACTCCTAAGGCAGTGAACACCTGAAGCAAAGGGGCAGACTCTAGGGTCCTTCATTGAACAAATATGCCCTCTTCCTCACTTACTTCCTACAGAGCCTAATGAAAGTGAAAAAGAAGGAGACAGAAGTTGGACAGCAGAGGACCCACTTAGGACAGTGGGAGAGACTATCTCACCTGGGGTAGAGAAAGCTCAGAGAGAGTGACCTTCCCAGTGGGTTCAAATGAGGGATCCCTGGCAGGGGCCACTTTGACATGTGCATTATTTCCAATTTGGAGATCACGCTCTGAAGACATTAGCTACTCCATTAGCTCCTCAAAGAATGAGAAATGGAGGTATTATCCCAGATAAGGATTATTACCAGAAAGAACATTTCTGTGGGCAAAAATCTCTCTAAGAGACCAGCTAAAGGCAGATAGATATGGCACAACTGGTCTGTATCCAGGGGCTCCCCCTTGCCATACTATGAGCCCACTCATCTTGAAGCCTGGCCTAATTCTTTTCCTTAGTTCAGGAAATCAACCCCACCTGCCTGTTTAGATTCCACTTGTAATTTCTCCTACACTTTGTTTTGTTTTGTTTTTGTTTTTGTTTTTGTTTTTGGGGGGAGGCAAACCCAGCACTCAATGGTTACTCATGGCTGTGTCCTCAGAAGTCACTCCTGACAAGCGTGGGGGACCATATGGGACGTCAGCAATTGAATCTGGGTCTATCCTGGGTAGTCTGCAAATGCCATATTGCTGTGCTATCTTCCCAGCCCCTGTGAAATTTTGGGTGGTGTGGGGGGGGGGTGGTTTTTGGGTCTCCTACGCTGTTTTTCTTTTAATGTGAATTTGTTTATTTGGCCACCCTGTGAAAAAAAACGTTGGGTAGTGGAAAAAAATGTCTTCCTTTTCAGATAACTCTCAAGGACTTCATGCTGGGAATTGGACAATGTTCTGGAAACTTTCATAGCTCCAGGTCAAGCTAAAGGCTTCTGCTACCAGACACCCTCTAGCCCTGAGTGGTGGCATTGTGGTCAGACGGCCAGACTTAGGATATTATTCTCCTTATCCTTGGAGAATCTGTGAGGAAGAATAGCAATCAATCCCCTTGCTCCATCAGCTTTCCAGCTCTCCTGCCTGAAAACCTGGATTTTCTTTTAATCTACTGCACCGGATTCTATAAATCTTATATAATATGTGCTTGGATTTTAAAATGGTCTGTTTAAGAGGCTTCAGTCCAAGAATACCTCAAGTGGGAAAACCCCTGAAAAATTATTTCTCTCTTCGCAAAATACATAGAAAAAAATCTTCAGGGAAAAGACTTTAGGGAGCCAGGGACATTTTACTTCAGTTCTGATCATGTTCTTCTCTTTTCTGACTTTCATACTGACAACTTTGCCTGGGCCTCATTAAAGTTAAGGTAGCATGGGGTTTCACCCCTTAATTAGGCAGGGTCTACAATTCCTTTACCAGTCCCACTTTTCTTTTTCTTTTTAATCATTATTTTATTCAGACACCGTGGCTACAAAATTGTCCACAATTGAGTTCCAGTCATAGAACGTATACCGCCCTTCACTAATGCACTTTTCTCTCCAATAATGTCCTCTCTCTCTCTCCCTCCCTCCATCTGTTTTTCCCTCTCTCCCTCCCTCCCTCCCTTCCTTCCTCTCTCTCTTATTCTCTCCCTCCCTCCCTCAATCTGACTTTTCCTCTCTCCCTCCCTCCCTTCCTTTCTCTCCCTCTCTCCACCCCACCCCCCCCCCACACACACACATTTGCTTCTTGGCTTTATAACTATAATCAAGTGTAGTATTAATTCTCCTGTATTAACCCCACTTTTCTTTTTTTTTTTACAATATTTTTATTTTAATTTTATGTATTATTTTTTTATTTAAACATCATGTTTACAAGCATGTTCATAATTGGGTTTCAGCTATAAAATGTGCATCCCTCTTCCTAGGCTTCCAGTGCCTTCGACGCTGCCCCCCTGGTGTTGGCCTTGTGGAACAGCCCTCATGAGTACTGATTCCTTCCCGGTAGGCCAAAGCCCAGGGTCAGAATCTGCTGATCATCTTGCTCAGTTCCTAGGTTTACTGACAGGATGGCAACAAGAACACACTTAAAAGCTCATTAAGTCGAAATCCATTAAATCAGATTCCCGATTCCGTGGCGATTAAGGCAAACCTCACCTTTCAGCTCAATACAAGAATGGTTTTGTATTTTGAATTATAAGGAACTCCTCAAAACAATGCCTGGCCTATTTTCCAGTGAGCCAGGAACAAACAATAAATAGACGAATGCAAATTGGGTTTCATAGGAAAGACACTGTAGGCCACTTTGTTGAGTGCTTGGCTCTGTGAAGATGATAACTTTGTCCATTTTGCAATTGGGGAATCAATGCATCGCATCAGAGAAGTGATTTGCCCGGATTACTAGATTGGTTTCTATTTTCTGAACTTCTTTCATATTCTATCATGCAGTCTTCTGTATACTGAATATTTCTTATTTCTAGAGCCTGCTGAAAAGACATGAGCCAATGCTGCTTGTGTCAATTAGAACCATGTCAACAAGGGTGATATTTCTCTGCCTCTCTCTCCCACTCATATGTAAGCAAGCCCTGTCTTCCTGTCCACTTTGCCTTCCTTCCTCAGAATAACTTCTCATGTACATGGAGCTCTAATTTTTGGGAGGTCTTTCCAAAATAACATGAAATAAGACTGTGTTGTCACTTTTCACTCCCAAAAGATGTTTCCCATCTATGTAATTTATCTATAGGAAAGCCATACTAGATGTGTGTTTTTCTTAAATGGTGTCATACTATATATAACATTCTGTGCCTTGCTTTTTTTTTCCCCAAAAATAGTTTTGGGCTCTACTCATACTGCTTTGACTCATTCTTTTTTAACTACCAGATAACTTTCCAGAACTTTCCATTTGATTCAGCTGTGCCCAGATTAAAAGGTCTTTAGGTTGTCACCAAGGATACCCCCATTTTCACTTTGTATGTAGACTTTACTTTGTGTGTTTGTGCACTGGAAGAGTTCACACTTAAGAGCTAGCCAGCAGAATGCTCAGAATCAATCATTTTTATCTGTGTGAGAAACAGCTTCCTGAAGGGGTTTACTCCTCTGTTCTTTGTGGAACCATCTGGTTTTCAGAGTTACTGACATTCCATCTGGGAGGAACGATAAAGAGCCAGCTCCCACTTTTCAGAGTTAGATTTGCATGGTACAAAGTGAAGAGACTCACCCTTGATCCTGCAAGCTTTCTGCAGTCTTCCAACCTACCCCACAGCTTCTTTCCCCCATGCCCACTCCAAATGATCACCCAATCACCTGTAGTTTTGCTAGAGGGCGACCCTGAATCTCTCTGCTTTGGGGTTTACAAAAGGTGGAAGGCAGACCGAACAGATGAAGCTTACCCTCCAAGAAATAAGTGGCAAGAAACAGATGAGAAAATAACTCAGGCTCTGTGCCTTTTGCTGGAAAGATTCTGGGTATATCATCCCTAAATTCTGCAGTAAGAATGAACCCTCTAAGGTTCATTTCTACAATTATTCTATAAATTTCCTACAAGGGGGACTCTTTCTCTCATTTCCCAACTCTCACCTTCTTCCAAGAATTAGCTCTCAAATCAGCCACCTGAAGCAAACTACCTAGAGCAGGCTTCCAGCTCTCAGAGGTATCACAAAGGAGTGTTTCACAATTTTTCAAAGAACTCAGCTGCAGATTCGATCTGCATGCCTGGGGTCCGTGTGAGTCAACGGGGGACACTGAACATAAATCACAGATGACTTTTTTGCTTTTAGAAAGTCACAGGCCAGTGACCCCGGTTGTCTGATTCCCATCTCAGTGGTCACTGTGTCTTTCCTATTCATGCTTTCAAATTCATTGACTTTCCTTTAAAAAAAAATAATAAAGGCAGTCTTCCCAGCAGTTTCACTGTCTGATGGAATTTTATTGCAATAACTCAGTTCCATGAATTTCTTTTTTTTTTTTTTTTTCTCCTTCTCCTAAAGACCCAGCGGCTGTATTAATCCTTAAACACAAACCCTAACTGGAAACCAAGCAACTGCACTCTCACTATTGGCATCTCTATTTTCCTGATATATAGGTTCTCCTCCCTCTGCTCTTAGTAAATGTTGATGTTTGGCTCACCCTGATCAGTATTTAGCTCTTCTGGTCAATTTATCTTATTTATTGATTTGAGCAGAAAATCAATGGAGTCTTCATTTGCCGTCCTGTTTAATTTGGGAGAATTAGATTCGGTAGAAAGTGCCCACAGTCCAAAGACCTCCCTTGGATACCACTCACTTCAGTGTTTCATGAGGATTCATAGTCCTTGAACTTCCTCCCACCCCTTTCTCCTTCCATCTATAGAACTTGAAAATTAGAGGCCATCAAGACCAATTCCTCATGTGCAGTGAGCACCAACTACTGAATTGAGTTTGTTTTCAGATTGAGTTGGGTCTTCCTGCATTGCCCAAATATTCTCTCTTCCAGGGCCACTTTTATAAATGCTCAGGGAGGTGAAAGTGCTTTTGCAATAAATAAATAACACAACCTAGAATACTCCTGAAAAGCCCATTGCTTTCACATTCTAGCAACAGCTCAGAGCTATTCATCCTTGCTGGGGCAGCCTTCAGCTACACAGAACTCAGATTCCGTAATACCTGCTCTCTTCCTGCTCACTGAGACCAGAGCAAATCTTACTTATGCACACTCCCCTCTAGCAGGTATGTTTACTCACCAGAAAATAAGGATTCAGGAGTGTCATCAACATAAACAGAAAATGCATAGTTGCTCCCATAAGTTCCCATTATGACCTGATCTCTGCCTTCTTTTCTTTTCTTTGTTTTAATTATAACAGTCATTATATTTTTGTGTCTGTTTGTTTGGGGGGCCATACTTGACTATATCCAGAGCTTTTTCACAACTGCACTCAGAGATCAATCATCCCTGGCAGTGCTCAGGGCCAGTTATCCAATCCTAGTCAGTTTTTTACCAGGTAAACACTCTATCCCCTTTATAATCTTTCTAGCCCTTGTATTTTTATTTTCATGGTCATCTTCAAATAGCAATTTTCATTCAGCCTATATCTGCTTAGCACTTCTTTCAAGAAAGGAAAATAATTCCCAAGGTAGTTCCATGTGGAGGGCAGAATGAAAAGGGGGAGTTTCCTGGCCTAGCACTGGCAGGCCAATGCCTGTGCTGCTGTTGGTATAGTCAGGCAAACTCTGGTCTGAACAGGGCCAGTGTAGAGATGCCACACTCTCCTGCTCACTGGACATCTTTGGAAAAGGATTCAAAGATGATGGCGGTGGCTACTGGAGCTGTGGGTGAGAAGCAAGAGGCCAGTCAATTCGTTGTAAAACTTATGGGGCACAGAAGTACCAGGTCAATGGGGAGGTGAATGCCTAGAGGGGTCACAGGTTCATGATATAATCTCAGGGTCTGAAACATAGGCATTAACCTGCATTTATGACTGAGGGCAAAAAAAAAAGGGCATTAACTACTTAAGAAAAGCAACTGGGACAGCACTTTGGAAATGGCTCTGCTGAGATAGTAAATTGAAATTCTTACTAAGGGGAGGCAGGAAAAGAAGAGACAGGGGAGTTGGGGAGAATAGGATTGTGCTATTTGTCGGTGTTCACCCATGCCAGGTACCTTCCCTCCAGTCTGCAGCCTCATTTCATTGTCTGCCAGAAACTTCTGTGTGGACCTATGAACAACCCAATTTATAACCCAACATAAACTGAGGCCAAGGGAGAGCTGGCTTGCCCAAGGTCATCTGGTCCATGAAAGGGTGACCCCAGAAAGGAGCTTAGATCTCAAACCTCCCATGGCACAGCAGGCTCAATTGTATGCAATTCCAGTCTTGCCAACTGTCCAACAGGGCATTAATTACACTGAATAAAAAAAATGTTGAAACAGCCAAATGTTCTCGAGTAGGGCATTGAATAATTTCCTCAGGCGATATTAAAAGAAAATATGAAAGTCATGAGAATTATGTCTTTGAACAAAAAAATATATGACTTTGTCCCCATGTGTCCACGGACTAGTGTTAAGGACAAATAATGAAGTGACAAAAGGAAACATCCAGTGTGATTCAACGCTGTGTGTGTGTGTGTGTGTGTGTGTGTGTGTGTGTGTGTGTTTGTGTGTGGTGGGTAAGTGTATATTGTTATCCTGAATCAATACTGGAGATACTTAATAAAATAGAGCAAATAGCCATGCTTTTCCACAATTGTATTCCAATGGGAAGAAGAAGTAAATAGATAATAAACACGATAAAATGGTGGGTATTTAAATTAGTTCTGCATTTGAAAAAAGCAAGTAAGAAAAACTGGGAGTACTAAGAAAGAAGAAAAGGTGAACATAGTGCGGCTGTGGGGCTGGGGTGGGGGACATGCAAAGTATCAACACCCAGTAAAATTGCAAACAATGAATCAGAATTCTGAGGGCATGATCATACACGCAAGCGTGCTCGCGCACACACACAAACACACACACACACACACACACACCACTATTTATCTCAAATCCAGGCTTAACTAAGAGTCTGGTATTTTTATTTGCTGAGTTGTTTAATTATCACCAGGTGGCCTCTGGTATATTGAATAGGGGACACCTGATCCCAGAGGTTATCTGGGGATCATTCCTGCAGAGATCAAATATGAAATATGAAATAATCACAGTTCTCTCTGATCAGCAGGCTCAGTGGATTTGTCTGTCTTTTTCATTTGTCAGTGGTTTTTTAAATACCTCTTACCAACTTTATGACTTTATAGATGGCTATATCTATATCTATATAGATATCTATATAGATATATATATATGACTTAATTTTAAAATAGATTAAAAGTCAGTGGTTAGGATGTAATAACAGTCAGGCCTAATCAGGCCTGTCATGGCTGTCACTGGCCCCTCTGTGGATTGTTTTCTTTTTATTTTGGAGGGTGCCAGGGTCCATCCCAAGATTTTGCATAGGAGTCAGGCACTCTACCCCATCCTCATCCCTTGGTTCTTCTCTATGTAATTTCTTTGTCTGTTTCTTTGCTGCGTTTTGAGGCCATATGTGGCTTATTGAGGATCAAACTGGGATTCCTGGGCAAGAAAGGTGGCACAGTAGTAAGGAGCTTGCCTTATACATGGCCAACCAGGAACTCCCTTCGTAAAAGTATACTCCCCAGTCCTTTAAGCCACAAACACATCCCAGATCTTCTCTTATACTTTTATTCTTTTGTGTGTGTGTGTGTGTGTGTGCTTGTGTTTTTTGGGTCACACCCAGCAGTGCTCAGGGGTTACTCCTGGCTCCATGCTCAGAAATTGTTCCTGGCAGGCACGGGGAACATATGGGATGCTGGGATTCGAACCGATGACCTTCTGCATGAAAGGCAAATGCCTTACCTCCATGCTATCTCTCCGGCCCCTCTTATGCTTTTTTTCATGCCCTTTCTGAGTTTCCCACCAACCTTGTTCCTTGTCAACCTATCTCTCCCCCTTGTCCTTTTAACAGAGCTTCACCAGACCCTGTCACCATCAATGTTAGCCTGACACCTGTAAGACACCCCTCCTCTTGCCCTGAGAAGCCATTATCAGACAAGAGCCTGTCAGCTGGGTATGGTGGTTTATTCTTGGTAGGTGTCTGTTCAGTGAATGTCACAAACACACTAACTGCAGGGGGAAAGCACGTATCCTGCATTAAGAATCAGAGATGAGGAGCTAGAGCAATAGTACAGCGGGTAGGGATACTGGCCTTGCACATGGCAAAGACAGGTTCCATTCCCGGCACCCCAGTTGTGCCCTCAGCTTCTCAAGGATTAGTCCATCCAAGAGGAAGCTTTGACTACTTCCAGAAAAGAGGAAAGATGGAACTTGCTTTCTCAGGCTCCTGTTTTCTCTGGAACACATATCTCATTTGCTTATCTCCATTGTCTCTGCTTACTCTTTCAACTTCTATTTACTTTTTGGAGGAAAGGTATGTGTTTCCTTCTCCCTCTCTCATCCCTGCCTGCCTACATCTTTCTAGGCAAGTTTTGTTTAAAACAATTTCCTGGTTTCAGTATTAAAAAAAAAAAGTAAGGAAATGAGGGAGGGAAGGAGGGAGGGAAGAAGGAAATCAGAGGTAGAATAGAGGTGAAACATTGATTTTAAGTAAAAGGGAAGAAGGAAGGAAGGAAGGAAGGAAGGAAGGAAGGAAGGAAGGAAGGAAGGAAGGAAGGAAGGAAGGAAGGAAGGAAGGAAGGAAGGAAGGAAGGAAGGAAGGAAGGAAGGAAGGAAGGAAGAAAGGGAGGGAGGGAGGGAGGGAGGGAGGGAGGGAGGGAGGAAGGAATGAAGGAAGGAAGGAAGGAAGGAATGAAGGAAGGAAGGAAGGAAGGAAGGAAGGAAGTAAGGAAGGAAGGAAGGAATGAAGGAAGAAAGGAGGGAGGAAGGGAGGGAGGGAGAGAAGGAGGGAAGGAAGGGAGGGAGGGAGAGAAGGAGGGAAGGAAGGAAAGAAGGAAATCAAAGGTAGATTAATGGTGAAACACTGATTTATCCAAACCCAAAGGCAAGCACATAATCTGGTGATTTGTGTATGTTTATGTATAACATATGAATTTTAGATTGCTCTGAGCATCATTAAAGTAATAAACAAAATGACCTGAGCTTCTTTTAAATCTTAAAATTTACAGGCAGCTCCATTAGCTCTCCAAATCTCAGGAAGATGTGGTTTGTAAGAGGTGGAGGAATGCCTGATGTATAGGACTATCTGAAGGAGCTTCCTTTTTATTGCAATTTCATAATGAATAATAGTTATCACCAATTCAATACTCACAAAGTGGCCAGTCTGGAATTCATAGTTCTAGTTTATTTTATCTGCCTATATATAATCTAGCATTCTAGTGATATGTGTTTTGTTTTAGAGGGCCCACACCCAGCAGTGCTCAGGGCTTACTCCTGGCTCTGTGCTCAGAAATTAATTTGCTCCAGGCAGGCTTGGAGGACCATATGGCATGCCAGGATTGAACCCACGTCCGTCTTGGGTCAGCCACATGCAAGGCAAATGCCGTACCATTGTGTTAACACTCTGGCCTCAAGTGGTGGCTCTTTAAGACTCAAGGTCATAGGAACACAAAAATACAATACAAAAACCCCTTCCTTACACCTATATTCATTGCAGCACTGTTTACCATAGCAAGACTCTGGAAGCAACCCAGATACCCTTCAACAGATGAATGGCTAAAGAAATTGTGGTACATATACACAATGGAATATTATGCAGCTGTCAGGAGAGATGAAGTCATAAAATTTTCCTATACATGGATGTACACGGAATCTATTATGCTGAATGAAATAAGTCAGAGAGAGAGACATGGATGTACACGGAATCTATTATGCTGAGTGAAATAAGTCAGAGAGAGAGAGAAAAACGCAGAATGGTCTCACTCATCTATGGGTTTTAAGAAAAATGAAAGACATTCTTGCAATAATAAATTTCAGACACAAAAGAGAAAAGAGCTGGAAGTTCCAGCTCACCTCAGGAAGCTCACCACAAAGGGTGATGAGTTTAGTTAGAGAAATAACTACATTTTGAACTGTCCTAATAATGAGAATGTATGAGGGAAATGGAGAACCTGTTTAGAGTACAGGCGGGGGTCGGGTGGGAAGGAGGGAGACTTGGGACATTGGTGATGGGAATGTTGCACTGGTGATGGGTGGTGTTCTTTACATGACTGAAACCCAAACACAATCATGTATGTAATCAAGGTGTTCAAATAAAAATAAAATTAAAAAAAAAAAGACTCAAGGTCATAGTCAGCCCAGCTTTCAAGGCAAGAAAGTAGAGATTGTTTATTATGGAAGATGTCTTATTGTCTTTCATCAGAAAAAAATGCTCCACTCACGTTTATCATTGTATCCACCAAAAACCTTTTCAAAATGTAAACAGTCTTTAAGAGTAAGTATATGCTAATGTGAATGTCAAGATTCCTGCCAACCGAACCCCTGAACACTAAGTACATTAGCCATACCTCAGGGCCAGGCATTTAGATTCTAAGAATTTGGATGACTTGGAGACTGCAGAAGTATTTCTAGGTATATTGAAATGCCTTGGTTTATGGGACGCCCTGCAGAGCACTGAATTTCCCCCCACTCACCTCACAGCCACAGTGCCAAATGGAATTGTAAGAGTAAGCATGGAGTGAAATAACTAATAAGAAGAAGGGCAAGTTGCCTCTGTGAGCAGCTGCCTCTGAGGGTGCTGTTTCTTATCACACCAGCCTGGATGGGCTCACCTGTTGTTACCTCTCCCCCAACTTCCTGTCTATCTCACTGGAAAGGGAGCCTCCCCCCCCCCCCCCACACACACACAGCTGGGAGGGATCTGTGATTGGTAATTAAGAGTGGCCTGGCAGGAGGGGTGAAGGTAGATGCAGCAATGGGACAAAGGCAGAGGCAGCAAGATGGATGGAGGGCAGCTGAAGGAGGCTGCTTAAAAAGCTCAGCATAGAAGCAATGTGGAAAAATGCACATGGCGGTTAGGGCATTGTAATAAAGCTGATGTCTCCTGAAACTTCATCTGACTGCCTTTGGATCATTTCCTCAACATTATCCTGAACCTACAGGTGTGCCAGGCTATAAGGACTGCAGGCGCCAGGCTAGGCCAAGAAAGGCCTTACCATCCATTCATCCATCCACCATACAAGGACTTATTAATTAATATTTAATACAACAACCTGTCTTCCTGGAAACATTCGTTTTTTGTCTATAAGATGGAGAGAGCATTCTTGGCTTGTCTTAGAAGAGTTTGTGAGAGAAAGTACAGGTTTTCTACCCCTTTACTTTCTCTTTCAGCATAGTTCTGTGAACTCATGCCTCTTTCTTTTTTAATTTTTTTTCATTTTTGTTGTGGTAAAAGTGAATTACAAATCTTTCTTAGTAATATTTAAGGCACATGGTGACAATGAATGAGGGGCATTCCCACCACCAGTGTTGTCCTCTCTCCATCTCTGTTCTCTGCATGCATCCCGCATTTTACCCCCATAATGTTAGGAACTGTTCCCTACTTGTACAGCTTGTTGTAGATTGGGTATCAATTCTGTTGGATTTGGTATTCAAGTCTGATCATTTTTTTTTTATTTCCACCAAATGAATATATGACTGTCTGGTCTTGGTATCGTGGGAGGGGGGAGTCATGCCTCTTTCTTATCCACATACCATTCATAATGGAGTCACCTTCTCAGGAGAAATCCTGGAATAGGAAGAAGATTTAAAGCACTGGAACATATACCTGGCAAGTGAAAATCCTGAATATGAATTCTACAACTACACAATCCCATGAGCACAGATAGATATGGCCCTAGCAAATCCAATCTGCATCCTGTATGACTTGCTTACCATGCATCACTAGAGGTGAACCCCCTGGGTCCCCTAAGGACTGCTGGAGAGCCCCCCCCAAATATGCAATGATGGAAATTTAAGAAGAAAAGCTAAAATTAAGCGAGGTCAGAATGATATGTTTTCAAACTACATCTTTCAGTTTAAATTTTAAAGGCTGTGTGTCAACCACCACCCATCTCAGGGCTATGTACTCAGGGTTTATTTTAAATTGGTGTCAGGGGCAACCAATAGGCCCTCCTCATTTTTGTGCCCAGAATCTGAGTGCTTGAGCTGCCAGGGACAGTGGGTTGTCTTGATTATATTGTACAGAAACCAGATT
The DNA here is from genome assembly GCF_024139225.1 of Suncus etruscus. Taxonomy (NCBI): domain Eukaryota; kingdom Metazoa; phylum Chordata; class Mammalia; order Eulipotyphla; family Soricidae; genus Suncus; species Suncus etruscus. The sequence continues at coordinate 7,006,366 of NC_064852.1, forward strand.
TCCTTTAACCACCATGTGGCTCTATTGCTGGCAATTTGAAATGTTTATGTGAGTCCCGAGTGGCCAATCACCCGGGTGGCAGGTGCAGTTAGCAACACGGAATAGGAAGGGAGTTTATTTATAAAAGGCCTGATGAATCCCTAAAATGAACTTGTCAGTCAACCCAAGAAATGGAACTGTGAAGGCACAGGAAATTAATGATTGTCCCCCTTGGCAGACACGAGCTCTTCAGAATCACGGCTATGATTTGCTGACTGTCAGCACATCGCTTCCTCCCCTCGCTTGGTTGGTAGTCATTTCTGTCCATGGAAATTCAGTTCAATCCCTCCGAAAAGGTGATCAGTTAAATAACTGTACTTGCTGGTGAAACTGAGCTTTTGCATCTTCTAGAAAAGGGAGAGAGAAAAGACACATTCTTTTCCTTCCTTCCTCCATCCCCTCCCTCCACAGTTTTTTTTTGGGGGGCGGCAAACACTGCTTCTTCTTCCCTCGTGAGCTCAAAGCTTTTTCATCTGCTCCTGAAGTTCACTGAGGACCCAGGATCCGGGACAGGAAAGTGGAAAGTCAGTCTGAGCAAGGAGAGTAGTGGAGTGGGTAGTTTAGTTTTTATAATCTTTCATTTAAAATATTATGATTTACAAATTTATTCATAGATGAGTTTTAGTCACAGAGTATTTCAACACCAATTTCACCACTAGTATCAACCTTCCTCCACCTGTGTTCCCAGAGTATATACCATGCCACCACCTCTTGCCCCAGCCTGCCATCATAACAGTTCCATTTATAAGTCTGATTGTTAAAATTTGGGTCTCATGATCTCATTGTTGTTGACTCTGTAGCTTGGATATTTAGTTTAGTCCTTTCTTAACCCCATCAATACACCTGAGTTCTCTAGGCTCCTGTTTTCCATTATTTTACATTTGTCTTTCTTCTACCCCACTCAATTACTTTCCTTCTCCTCGTTATATTCCAGGGCCAAGAGTTCTCTTGACAACCCCCATTTAAACAATTGCAATCCTTTAAGAAGTTATTCTATATACCACATATAAGCAATAGCATCCTTTATTTATCCTTCTTCTTTTGGCTTACTTCATTTAATATCTTCTTGTTCCACCCTGTTGTAGCAAATTGCATGATCGCATCATTTCTTATTCCAATATATATATGTACCACATCTTCATGATCCGTGAAGTGTTTAGTTTTGAACTGGACTCTGTGTTTGGGTTTTTTTTGTTTGTCTGTTTTTTTTTTGTTTTTTGGGCCACCCCTGTTTGATGCTCAGGGGTTACTCCTGGCTAAGCACTCAGAAATCGTCCCTGGTTGGGAGGACAATATGGGATGCTGGGGGATCGAACTGCGGTCCTTCCTTGGCTAGCGCTTGCAAGGCAGACACCTTACCTCTAGTGCCATCTCACTGGCCCCTGAACTGGACTCTGGAAGGTGAGAATCCAACTGGTGCCTTGGGATGGTCATTTGAGAGGAAGATCATTCAAAGAGAGGTGGCATTTCTTCTTGCATTGTTTCATCTTTCTCTTTTCTCCGGCCTTTGCTCACTTTTGGTTTTCATTTGTTTCTTCTATTTCATTCTGAAGGAGGTTCTACAAGAAATTCACACTACTGCTTTAGAAATAAGAGTTTTAAAATGTTACTAGTAGGTCACTCTTATGGCAGAGCATATTATAGCATAATAGCACAACCCAGCAAAGATCATAGCCAAGCAAAGCATAACATATATTGCATATATATGTATATATAGTATATATAGCAAAGCATATATAGTTAAACATAGTATAGCATAGTGACGCATTTCATGCATAGCATAGCAATGCCTCATATAGTGAAGGGAAGCAAAGCAGAGCTTAACACAGCAGAGCAAAATGAGAAGTACAAGGAATGTTTCACAAAGCAGAGAAGAATATAGTCAAAGCAGAGCTTTGCTGAGTAAAATAAGTCAGAGGAAGAGAGATAAACACAGACTAGTACAGCAGCAGGGTGTTTGCCTTGCACATGGCCAACTCTGGATGGAAGGTGGTTCAATACCCAGCATCTTAAATGATCCCTCAAGCCTGACAGTAGCAATTTCTGAGTGAAGAGCCAGGAGTAACCCCTGAGCATGTCAGCTGTGGCACAAAAACAAACAAACAAAAAAATGTCTCATTTGGGCCTGGAGAGATAGCACAGCGGCATTTGCCTTGCAAGCAGCCGATCCAGGACCAAAGGTGGTTGGTTCGAATCCCAGTGTCCCATATGGTCCCCTGTGCCTGCCAGGAGCTATTTCTGAGCAGACAGCCAGGAGTAACCCCTGAGCACCTCCGGGTGTGGGCCAGAAACAAACAAACAAAAAAAAGTCTCACTTATCTGTGGGATTTAAGAAAAATAAAAGACATTATGGTAATAATGCCCAGAGACAATAGAGATGAGGGCTGGAAGGACCAGCCTTGATATGAAGCTTAGCACAAAAAGTGGTGAGTGCAGTTAGAAATAACTACACTAACAACTATCATGACAATGTTAATAAGTGAGGGAAATAGAATGCCTGCCTCGAAGGCAGGCAGGGGTGGGGGAGGAGGGAGATTGATGTCATTGGTGGTGGGAAGGTTGCAATGGTGAAGAGGGGTTGTTCTTTTTATAACTGAAGTTCAACTACAAACATGTTTGTAATCATGGTGCTTAAATAAATATGTTATTAAAAAATAAAAATAAAAAAGCAGAGCTGAGGGAAGCATAGGAGAACAACACAGAGAAACATAAGAAATCAATATAACATAACTATCTATTGAGTATCTATACTGTGCCAATGCAACCATCAGAAGTACCTTGAAAACTAAACGTAGTCATTGTGTCTACACTGCTGTGCCTGGCAGAAAGTGGATATATTACTTTAGAATCAGTGCTAGCCACTTTGCATGATAACCTATGATTACATGATACATCCAAGAATGAACTCACATCCTCTGTAATCTACTCGGCATGACCAGAGCTGTCCTTTCGAGCTGTAATTCATGTTATTGCAGCCATTGCTCAAAACCTTCTGTCTTTGCTGTATCTTTACTGTCACCTCCAACATGCTCTCCGCTCTGGCCCCTGCTGCTCATGGGAGAGCCAGTGCTAGCCCTGCCTCTGGACCTTTGCACTACAGTTTGTCCTCCTCTAACCTGCTCTTCCCACCCTGGTTCTCTAACACTCACTTCCTTCATTCTTAGCCACTTAGCAGGGCACAATCTCTCTGACCTCCTTCCTGCCTTCACAATCACTCGCGTTTTATAATCTGTATTTATGGGTTTGTTTGTGCCTGTCTCCACTGGAACAGAACTAACTCTGATCGCTTGCTGAATTTGTCGTGTGAACTTCCTGTGTGTTTCCAAATGTGATCCTTCAAGAAACCTTATGAAATGCGCAATTAAGGCTTCATATTTGGCTAAAGAACCTTTAGAACATAATTAACAGTAACAAGAATTGTGGGGTGCTGGCTCTTGTGAATGTTTTGTTGATCCTCTGCATTTGTTTTCCTGTTGGATTAGCTCTAGCATCATCTAAACCTTCCTTGAACCCTTTACTAAACCAATGGAAGGATCCCAGGACACCCTGCCTGGGTCCCTTCTGTCCTGGTAAGGGTTTAATGTAGGGTACCTATCTGAGACCCACCCATTTCTGGGAGGGGTCTTGGGAACCGGATAATAGGTGTGACCTTACCTGCAAGACCCGACCCATTCCTGGGAGGGGTCTTGGAATAGGTAGATAAACCCGGAAGCCAGGGGATTAGGGGCTTTTGCCTTTTGGCCCTGCTGGGCTTTGAGGAAGATGGTTGAATTATAAGATGCAGGGCTAAGAATGGCCGAATGCTTGAAAGGTTATGAGATAGGCCACACACCTGTGGTGGTCAGGGCATGAATAAAGATAATGCTTCCTGAGGCCAGCCTGTGAGTGAGTCTGTTTACGCCATTCACCTGGGCCTGGAACCCGCCAGCTGGATGGGGGATGAAGCCACGTGGCTGGGGCCTAAGCACAAAGGCCTCCATCCATCGCCATCCAGCCCCATCATTAATTATTTAATACAACAGTTTAATATTAATATTCAATATTGGTCCTTTGATGTCTGCCTCCCTCTCCCACCTAATGACTATAAACACCATGAGGGAAAGGGTTCCTTTTTTTAACTGTCCCCTTCATGACTACACTTATATCAGTGGAATAACTGCTCAGCAGGTAGACATCTTGATATTTCTCAAATCTCAAGCCAAGTGCTTTCTCCTACAGAAAATGAAAGCACAATCTCATGGATTGCACTCTGTCTGCATTTTCCTGCATTTCATACCCTGTGACAGTTCCTCAGCCCTGCCTCCACTGCCTTTTCCACCACACACTTTCTTTTTCAGCCTCCCAGCCCACCAGATTAGGAGCTGGTACCTGACAGGCAGGGCAGGCCCGTAGGCAGGTAATTGCTACTTCCCCTGTGGCCTTTTTCTTTCTGACAGTGGGTGTGTGGCCAGGACTAGATTCCTTGCTGCCTGCTGTTGCTGATTTGCCCAGATATCTGTAAGAGGGGAGAGCTCAGGGAATAAGCTATGAAGTGAGGAGCCCAGATTTTCCTCATTCTCCTGGACATCAAGAAGAAATTAAAAAATAATTTTCCTACAGTTGCTTGAACTAGAAAAAAAAATTCTAGTAGTAAAGAGTTATAAAATGAATGGTTATGTGAATAAATGAATTAGATGAATGAATGAATTGAACAAATGAATGAACATGCTGGCAAAAGAATGGGAAAATTAATCCCACTGAAAATCCTAGTCATTGAGGACTGGAACTCTCTTACAGTGAGTAGAGTACTTCTTTTGTAGTCCAAAGTAGGATCCCTAGTCCAAGTAGGATTGCTAGTCCAAGTAGGATCCCTGATACCACATAAGGTTCGCTGAGCCCACCAGGAGTGATGCTTGGAACACAGAGCTAGAAGTAAACTCCAAGCACTGCTAAAAGTGGCTCCTCAAAAACAAGCAAACAAACAAAAAGCATACATAAAAGCATCATTGAGACTCAGAAATGGAAAGTGCTTATACAATTTCCCCTAAGGACTATATCATGATATTTCAAATATAATATATCATTATATTTCACAGAAGTGAGCATGCAGATACAGATGTGCATATAATAAAAGTGTCCATCACCTTATGATAGAAATGGAAGTCTGTCACAGTAGAGCATAGCGGGGGATTTGAAGCTACTTCTGGATCCCAGCTCAGTGGTTCCTAATAAATTCCATGATCTCCCAGGTAGTACAAGTTACTATGCATAAGCCTTGGAAGCATGACTTCTAGATAAAGTTTTCAAGCCTGGTGGACTAACTGTCGGATTTTACCAAGCAAAACTCCAGCAATAGCCTCAAATTCTTTAATTTTAATTTAAATTCTTAAATTTTAATTTAATTCTTTAATGCTCCATATTTTAACAGATGAACATAAATAATCATGATTTCATCTTGTCTTTTGCCCTCTGCTGGTCTCTTTGAGGAGCTACAAGACAGGCAGGAGTTTGCCTAAACTTCATTGTTTGGACTCTTCTATTGTAGAGGCTTAGACTATACTGAAGCAGTCCAGCAGTTCTAAATCAAAATATCCCTTAACTATTAAGACACAGGGTACAAATTAGGCTGTCCCTGTTCAAAAACCACCAATGGACAGCTTACCTTATGACAACATTCAGCAAGTAGACAGAAAAACATTCCCTGAAGACCTTCCAAAGGAGTGTGACCCATTGATTTCCACGTCCTCAACCTTCATGCCTTTCTGTTGAAGAGTCAAATTCCCAGGAGTGTGAATCTGATTGGTCCAGTTCACTTGCCCAGCATATACAGTAAAGGTTAATGAAATTCCCCGTGACTGAAAAATCCATATGGTATATCCAATGGTTGTATAAGGAGAGAGGTGTAATACTCACAGAGCTAAAGTGGGTGCTGTCCTCCAGGAGGAAAATTAAATAAACATATAGGAGGGATAGATAACTCTGATACTTACCCCCACTACTATACTTCCAACCTGGCAAAATGTTGTTGTTGTTTGTGTTAGATTTGACCCCCGCCAGCAGAGCCAAATGTGGCCTAAGAAAGAAAGAGGCAGTAGCCTCGAGAAAGAAATCTACCTCTTCTCCCACTACCCTTGATCATGCCTGTGGAAGTGCCTGTAAAATTTAGGACTAATGAAAGTGTGTAATGAGCCCCTGTAGGGCACAGGCCCTCATCTTATACCAACCCCATGAGGCAGCTTCCAAGCTGCACCTGATAACCACTTGCTCTGCTTAGCATGGAAGCTGATTCCTGCCACCCGATGTCTCAGGGATCCATGAAGGCAGGCTAGAGAGAGGAACTGTTCTTCCCAAGAAAGAAAAATAAGCCTAAAATCTTACCCAGCCCTTTTGGTTTCACCACCTATTCCACTCACAAAAGAATATAGATGGATGGATGGATGGATGGATGGATGGATGTAGGCATATATGGATGAATGGATGGATTAAACAGATAGACAGACAGACAGGTAGATAGGTAGATAGATGATTGATAGATGATAGATAGATAGATGGTAGATTAGATAGATAGATAGATAGATAGATGATAGATAGATAGATAGATAGATAGATAGATAGATAGATAGATTAGGAGACAGAATGAAGTGAAACAAATTAATTGGGGGCATAAAGGGAGGGAAGGAGAGAGGTAGATCAAACTACATGTTCAAGAGAGAACATGGCTTCTCCAGAAGATGAATAGCCAGACACATTACAAGCTGAAATGGGTGAGCCATTGCCCCATGCTGGGGAAACTGGCCTTCAAGTATGAAAGTACAGATCCCAGTGGAAAAGATGTAGATGCCACTTGTGTCTCTTTTGTCGTAAGGTTAGTTTATATACAGTGTTCCCAAACTGTCCTCTCCCAAACTGTCTTCAGTTCATCACTAGGGTGTTTGCCTGGCTTGGAACAGTAGATGATCTTTTGCTTTTGGGGCAGTTGATCATCCTTTGCTTTACTTTTCATGGCCTTTGATCCAGTACTGATCCCTCTTCTTTCAGGAGGTCCAGATACCTATTCCGAGGAAGCTTCAGTGCACTGTGGCCTGGAATTCTGCATCTCAGTGGTTTTCCAGGGTCCTGAGAGGGATCTTTTGTGTCACTGGCCTTTAGGCCTTTTGACTGGTTTAGTGTTCAGACACTGTTTTCCCAACATACATTACTCCCTCCTTCATTTTCCCTATTACTTGTACTGTGAGTTTATATCTATGTATTTTCCTTGTTTTAAAATAGATATTAGTAGTATAAAATTTTCCATGCAATTAGTTATATCTGGAATCATGGTTTTTAATTTCCATCTATATTATTGCATGGCTGAGCCATAATGTTCATAACCTTATTTCACTTATTAATTATTTAGTTGTTCCTACTTTCAACTGCATTATAGACTGTGATGAATATTTTTATGCACATATCTTTGCTTACATTGCTCATTTCCCCCTTTGAGTATAATATGATTATTAGGTCAAAGTATGGACTCTCTAGGAATTGTGATATATATGCCAATTTTTTATTACTTTTGGCAATTTCTGCCAGCTTAGAGAGAATAAAAAAATAATAGTTCATCTATTCACTTGTCAATGTTGAGAAATATAATTTGACAAAAATACCTGATTGATGTAAACTGCTACCTTCCTGTCAAGTAAATTCAAATTAAGACGTAAGACAGTTTTGGAAAATAGCTTGCATATATATATTTTCTTTCTGCAAGCCCACTTTATTTGTTTCTAGTCTATTCTATTTAACCTCTTGCTTTAACTCTCATGTTTCAATTCAACTACAATGACCCATATGAATTGTATTGTCCAGTTTTCTTCTCTTTTCTCTTCATTCTCTCCCATCAGTTCTACTATTTATGTTTAAATAAAATATGCAATTTTTTTTTCTTTTTTTTTCTTTTTTTGGTTTTTGGGCCACACTCATTTGACGCTCAGGGGTTACTCTTGGCTATGTGCTCAGAAATCGCCCCTGGCTTCGGGGGACCATATGGGATGCCAGGGGATCGAACCGAGGTCCGCCCTACGCTAGCTCTTGCAAGACAGACAACTTACCTCTAGCACCACCTTCCCGGCCCCAAAATATGCAATTTTTGAATAAGAATTTATATAACTACAACTCAAATTTCCAAAAATACATGAAGGTTGAAGTATATCTTGATCTTCATACTCAAACTCTGATCCCAGATTAGAAGTTAACACTTTCCCTTATACAGAATAGTTTCCTACTTTTCAAGTTCACTAATTATTTTAGTTTGATTTTGGGGCCATACTCAGCATTTCTCAGGGGTTACTTCTGGCTTTGTACTCAAGGGTCACTTGTAGCAGGACTCCAGGGAACAGATGAGATGCTAGGAATCAAGTCCAGGTCAGCTGTGTGCAAAGCGAGCACCCTACCCACTGAATTATCTCACCAGCCTTGAGGTTATTGTAGTATCAAATAATTAAAGAATGATGGTGGATGGCGATGGATGGTGAAGGATGGAGGCCTTTGTCCTTAGGCCCCGGCCACGTGGCTTTATCCCCCATGAATGGCGGGTCTGGGGTCCAGGAAAGCGACGGGTATTGAACTCACTCACAGGCAGGCATTAGGAAGCATCAACTTCATTCTTGCCCTAATCACCACATGTGTATGGCCTATCTCATAACCTTTCAAGCATTCAGCCATTTTTAGCTAGCCCTGCGTCTTAACTCCTTTCAGCCATCTCCCTTTGACCTCCATGCTGGTCAAAGAAGAGGCAAAGACCCAAAAGCCAGAGCGCCCAGCAGGGCAGAAGCCCTAATCCCCTGGCTCAAAGGCTTATCTACCTTTTTCAAAACCCCTCCCAGAAATGGGTGGGTCTCAGGTAGCTACACCTAAATCCAGGGTGGAGTTACAGTTATATTTTTTATTTTGCTGCTATTCTTGAGGATAGACTAATCTAGTCTTCTCCAGTACTTCTATTTATAGCACATGAATGTACATAGGTACTCTAATAATATTATTGCAGTAAAAGGCTAGATGGACTAATGGGTTAGAGTAAGGTTGGTAGACATGTGGATAAATGAACAGACATATAAATAGATGGATGGATATTGAATGGATGGTCTGACAAATGGGTGCATCGGTAGATGAATAGATCTGTGAATGGAAATATAGTTGGATCATTAATTTGTTGTTCAAAAGAAAATGAGAATCATTGTTTCAGGCTTTTTATACCTAACAGTCTTACAATTAATGGTTCATCAGTGGCCAATTACCTGATTTTCATTACATTGTGGCACAGATAACCCTGGTACTTGAAAGTAGCAATTATTCCATTCATAAAAGAAGTAGCTAGAGTGTAAATATCTTCATAACTCACTATCCACAACAATTTTTATATAAATAGCTGAGCTGATAGAAAAAAACATTGCCTTTTCCAGCATAGGAATTTCTAGCCTTTAGAGGAAAGAAATTCTTTGTAGGCAGATCAAGCTGCCTCGTGTTCTGCATAAGCTGGAGTCTCTTGGAAAATCGTTCTTTCTTCTAACCTCCCATAATCATGCAATAACAGCAGCACAGAGCTGATTGAGAAGTATGGGCAAAGGAAATTTATACTGATTGAACTCTTGTGCTGTACTGGGCAACATGTGGGCTTACTGAGATGGCTTTATCTCATTTTGTTTTTATATCTGTCCAGGAGGTCGGTGTTATAATATCCATTTGACAAGTACAGAAGCGAACGAATCACTCTCCGGACAGACCAAGAGTCTTTCTGGCAATAAGGTCCCAGAGAGAAGTGGGATTTCACTTCTGGGCTCTCTCAGTGGGATTCTCAACATTGTCTAATGTTTCAAATAATAATCTTTTCACATTTCATTCCTCTTATCTGAAAAACTCTTAAATTTTTTTTCTTCTCTGCACCTCTGTGACATACAGATTTCCCTACAGTATGGACTGGAATTTCAGTCTCAGAGTTCCAGTGTGTTTCCCATCCCTCACATCATGCACATCTTACCCAGGTTGCACTGCTTTCATCCTGGGTACAGATTCAAAGACTTTCAGAATCTCTCTTCTCCAGCTGTACCAGCCTGATTGCTGCTGACTATGGATATTCTCCAAGAAATGAAGGAGGGGAATATGAGATTTTAAGTAAAACATCTACTTTCTTAGGGACCCAATTTACTCATCTGTGAAAGGCAACCAGCAAGATCAAGAATAACTAAACCATCAGACAAAATGATGTGTATGTTGTTATCTGGAAAAAGTAACCATATGTATGCGTGTGAGGTTACGAATGACATGCTATGCTTCCTAAAACTGGTCTGCGAGTCCTTTTCACACATATCTGCAATTAATTCTTTTCTGTGTACTTAAAGGGCCTCTCTACAAAAATACAGGGTTTGGGAAAATAAGCATATAGCATGAACATCTCCTTTAACTTAGCTAGTGCCTGTGCCCAGTGACTGCTACAAAGACCTGACCCGAACGTTCCAATTCCTGGGTCTGAGACTCCAGGGCTCTTCCACCCATTGGGACACTGGAGTAATTCCATATGCGCTACAGAAATGAGGGTCATCTGGTCATCAGAGTCTTATGACCTGCCTCACTCAGGAAGCCTGTGTGCACTGAAGCAGTTCTTTTGTTTTTTTGTTTAAACTTTATTTATTGATTGATTAATTGATTGAGTGGTTGTTTGGCCACACTCAGAGATGCTCAGGGTGTTCCTCCTGGCTCTGCACTCATAAATAAACCCTGGCAGGCTGAAGAACTACATGGGTGCTGGGAATCAAACTGGGTCCCTCCTGGGTTGGCCACATGCAAGGCAAAGGCCCTACCAGTGTGCTATCTCTCCGGCCCCTGAAGCAGTTCTTTGGATAAAGAAATTTCAGGGAGGGTTAAGTCCAAATTGAAAATCTGAGAGTTTTTAAAGGGACTGACCTCAAATCAAAGTGAGGAGGAAGACCTAATTGCATATCGAAGTCTCTAGTCTCTCAATCCAAACACTTTTGACACTAACCCCTCCAGTGTGAGCACTAAACCAGGATTTGCTGAAGGATTATAAATGAACAGGTAATCCCAAAAATATTTAGAGGTTTCAGCCAACTTCCTTTCTAGAGCTGTTATGAATTTCTCTTGCCATTCCTGCTCACTGCCTGGAACTGGCCTTGTCTGAGGGCAGGGATAGCACGACTGTGGCCATTATGGTGTTAACAAGATACAAGGGAGACAACATGGAAACTACTTGAAAAAACACATGGACAGATAATTTCTAAGCTAGTGGCTCTTCTTGGAAAGATGAGATGTAGGAGAAACACCCGGATCTTTTCAGGGATTTGGGATTTCAAGGGGTCTTTTTTTATTTGAATGGGAGAAACTTTAGTTTCCCCTATAGACTAATTTTCTAAAGACAAGACTCAGAGCCTAGTGCAGGGACACTGAAGGCACAAATTAGCTGAATATTTAAAGGAATGAGTAAATGTGTAAACAAACATGAGACTGAGCTCGGCAGCGATGAATGAATAATGAATGCAGCTGGCCCCATTTCCTGCTCGATTGGTCTTTGAGTCTCAGTCTTTTGAATTATTTTTCAATAGATGCTCCTCTTGCTGTAGATGTTTTCCTTTTGGAAATTCAAAAAAAAAAATCATTGTGAGGAAATGAGAAGATAAAAGTGAAGATCAGTAAGAATCCCTTTGCCCACAAAGATTCCTTGAACTGTGGACTGGATCAGTAGGTTTAAAATTATGACTGAGTGCTCAAGGTCTGTTGTATAATATTGTACTTATTGGGGCTCCAGAAATAGTACAGAAGGTAAGGCACATGCTTAGGTTGCAGGCAGCTGAGTTTGATCCCAGTATACTATATGGTCCTCCAGGCATCACCAGGAATGATCTTTGAGGGGGCTGGAGAAATAGCATAGAGGTAGAGCATCCCATATGGTACCCAGAGCCTGCCAGGAGTGATTTCTGACCGTAGAGCCAGGGGTAACCCCTGAGTGCTGGCGGGTGTGACCCAAAAGCCCCCTCCCAAAAAAATACGAAAAACAGAAATGATCTTTGCAAACCACTAGGAATGATCCCTGAGCACTAAGCCAGGAATAAACATTGAGCATTGCTCTGTGTGTGTCTGTGTGTGTGTGTGTGTGCCCAAAAACAAAAACAAACATTGCACCTATAATTAAGAAAAAGATTTCTTGCTTTTAGAAATTGGTCAGGAAAGGCCTGAGAGATGAGGCAAAGAGCTAAAGCACATAACTTTATATGCAGGAGTTTGCAGGGTTTGATTCCTAGTATTATATAATCCCAAGTATTGCTAGAATAATCATCCTCCCATTGCTCAAAAAAAATTGATCTTGAGGGAAGATCGCATGCCAACTGCTCTTAAAACTAAACAATACACAAACACACAAGCACACCAAAGGGCTAAGAAGAAACTTCTAGAAATGATGAAAATCTTAATCATCTTGACTTAGGGATGGTTCTCCATGAAATGCCTATGCCTCAAGTCAACAATGTCTAGGCATTAAATATGTGCACGTTGGGAGGGAGAACATCAATAAATTCTTCCTCTCTCCTCCCCTAACTTTCCCTAACTGCTTTCTCTCTCTACTCAAAAATCCATCAGGTCTTCTTTAAAACAGCTCCTGGACCACCGGTTGGATACTTAATTTAGGATTTTTGGCTGGAAACACAGACCTCAGGAAACAGGTGGAAATTGGAAGTTGAAAATAGGTTTTCAGTTTTCGACACCAAGAGCAAAGACAAAAGAAGTCAACATAAACAAGCAGGATGACACCTGGCCAATCAAAACATGGCCACTATCAACAAAATGAAAAGACAGTCTAAGAAAGAGACGAGCAGAAAACTATGGGAGGAATTAGTTATAAGTTGTGTATATGGTAAGGGGTTAAAACTCAAGCCTCAAGCTATAGAAATAACTTCTGTGACTCAGTAGAAAAGGAATCTTAATTTTAAAATGGGTAGAGGACCTGAATAGACTGTCTTCCAAAAAAAAAAAAAAAAAGTAGAACATGACAAAGTAGTCAATAGCATTAATTATCAAGGAAGTGCAATTCAACACCACAATGAGGTAACACCTAATACCTTGTGAGAAAGGCTATTATCAAAAAGACAAGACGTGCTGGTGAGTGTGTGGAGAGAAGGGAACTTTTATTCTCTGTGGGTAGGAATGGAAATTGGGAGAGCCTCTGGGAATACAGTGAAAAGAATCTTCAAACTTTAAAAATGAATCTAGCTTGTGATTATGCAACTCTACTTCTGAAATATTGATTTAGTCAAAGGAAACAGGATCTTACTTTCAAAAGTCTCCCATGCTTCCATCTTGACTATGGAATTATTCATAGTAGCTCAGCCATAGAAACCATTTAAGTGTCCATTATGAATAAATGGATAAAGAAGTTAAAACACACATGGCCATGGAAGATTACTTCATCATAAAATGGATGAAATGGTGCCATTTGCAAAGGATGGATGAAACTTGATGACATTCTCCTAAATGAAATCAATTCCGAAATGAAAAAAATCCCATTACCTCATCCATATTGGCATCTTGTAATAAAAAACAAACACACATTCATTAACATTAATTGATACCAACATCCAATTATTAGTTGCTGGAAGTGGAAAGTTGGGACTGGGGGACTAAATAGACAAAGACCACCAAAAAGTGCTCAAATATTCCATGATAAGATAAATAAGATATTTATTTTTTAAATGGCAAAAACATTGTCATTTTTTTTGTTTTGTTGGTTGGTTGGTGTTTTTTGGGGGGCCCACACCTGGCAGTACTCAGGGGTTACTCCTGGCTCTGTGCTCAGAAATTGCTCTTTACAGGCTCAAGGAATCATTGGGGATGCCAGGAATTGAACCTAGGTTCGTCCAGAGTCAGCCATGTGCAAGGCAAATGCACTACCAATGTGCTATCGCTCCAGCCCAAGCATTGTCTTTCTTCCAGAATGTCTTTCCCTACTGGCCCAGGAAGAACTCACTGCTGCTTCTTAAGATCTTAATGGATGCATTGATGCTGCACATATCCAGTCTACTTTATGTTATAAGTCTGTGGTTTTCTCTGGCCCCATCCTATGCTTGTCATGAGGGTATAGGAACTATCTGGACTTGCATATACTGAGCTTTAAGCAGGAGATTTGGCATTTGGGAATTTGGACACTGAGAAGTACTGCCAGTTATTCTCAATTTTAGTTTGAGTGGTGACATTCAACCTTTCCCATCCCAGAAGAAAGAGAAGTGGGAGACAGAGCATTTCATCTATGCCAGGGACACTGTCTCTCACTTATTTCTCCCAGCCTCTACATTTACATAGAAATAAACTAAGATTCAGAGAGGAGCCAGTCCTTGTCCAAGGAGACTTTCTTAAGAGCTCTCAGAATTGTATTGCTGATGCCCATGTCTGTCCTCTTTTCTTTGTACCACATGTGTCCCTCTGGGAAGAAATAGTTCTTATGTGCTCATAGTAAAGTTTTTAATTTCCTGTCTCTGTGCCTGGAGCCAAGTTTCTGCTGATCCTCACAAATGAGTAGATATTTAAAGGGCAATGTTCTCCATCAAAATTTCATTTTAGGCAAAGAATCACAAGTGAATGGGGCAGGAGTGATAGGCAGTGGTAGGGCGTTTGCCTTGCACGCAACTGACCCAAGATGGACCTGGATTCGATCCTCAGCATCCCATATGGTCCCACAAGCCAGGAGTGATTTCTGAGAGCATAGCCTGGATTAACCTCTGCGCATCACAGGGTGTGGCCCAAAAACAAAAACAACAACAATAACAACAAAAGAATCACAAGTGATGAATTCACAAGGTTCATGGACAAGGTGTGCGTTTGTGTGTGTGTTGTTTGTTTGTTTGTTTGTTTTTGTACTAGGGATTAAGTTTAGCACCCACTTCATACCTGTACAGCAACTGTGCTACCCCCATCTACAGTGCTAGGACAATGGGCTTTGACTTTTGCTCCCCTCCTCCATTGAAGTTTAACTTTGCCTTCACTTAAAATGTGGGCGTGTTAACAATATCTGTAACTTTGACACCAAAAGAAATCACATGTAGTCTGACATCAGGTTTCATTTGTTGTAGATGTCTGAAAAAATACACGAATTCCGCTCATCATGCCTTTCAATTCATGGTTGCTATTATGTGTTACTAGATCTTTTTATTTAATGTGTCAGTGAAGAAGCTCATATATTATTATATCACAGATCACTTTTTTTAGAAAGCGTTTGGTGTGTTGAGGCAATACTTTTTGCAATGGACTTTTTACATTCAAAACCAGGAATCTAAAATGCAGTCTAAGGAAAAGGACTACAGCTGTGGTGGAGGAAATTGTTCAACGGAAGGAAGAGGGGCTGCTGAAAAGTGTCAACTATTATGTTTCAAACCTTATTGGCATCAAAGTGCCAAATCAAAGTGTAAATCAAAGTGCGAAAGCTTTTTTTTTTTTTTTTTTTTTTTTGGTTTTTGGGCCACACCCGGCGGTGCTCAGGGGCTACTCCTGGCTATCTGCTCAGAAATAGCTCCTGGAAAGCACGGGGGACCATATGGGACACCGGGATTCGAACCAACCACCTTTGGTCCTGGATCGGTTGCTTGCAAGGCAAATGCTGCTGTGCTATCTCTCCGGGCCCGTGAAAGCTTTTTTAAAAGTGTCTCTCATAGAAACAGATTTGTGCAAAGTTTGGGAAGGGAGTAGGCATTAGTGGAAGAAATAAATGGACACTAGTAAAAAACATATGCCTGAAACCCAATCATGGATAGCTTTGTAATTCGTGGTGACTAAATAACTTCTTTAAATGTGGTCCGTAATTGGCTTGATCTGACCAACTAACAGACGCTGGTCCCTGGTACAAAACACCTGCTCTCCATGCTGGAATCATTTCCAGTTTCGATGTGAAGTAAGCTCTTTAGCAGCCACCACCTTAGCCCTCGGCTCAAGTGGCAATAAAAGGTCTTTGCTTTGAGATCTTTGAGTTCGCTCAATGCATGGTGGAAAACAGTATATTTAAGTTTGCATTTATTTGCTTAATGCAAAAAAATTTGGGGTACCTGTAGTGCTCCAGACACCATGGCAAGTTTAATGAAGCTCCTGCTTTCATCAACATTTTATAACTTCATGATCATCCAAGATACCCAAGGTGTCAATATTCATGATCCATCCACTGAAGCTCTTGCAGACCTACAGCTATCTGCATCCATCTACATCCATGGACTAACAGTTATGGCCACTGAACTACACCTTTAGTTTTTTGCCTTTCTATACCTGCAAACCAGTACCATGTACTAGTTCATGCACTAGTGATTAAAGACACTGGTTTATACAGTGTTCTCAGTTCTTCAGGTTCTGGGTTTGAGCCCAGAAATTTCCTAAGTGCTACATAATTCTATTGAATTCTGATTTTTATACTGATTGGATGATTATTAATTCCCAGAGGTGCAGAATAATAAGAACAAATATATCATTTTTCTATCTTTACCCTGCTTATAACTACTACCCTATATTGTATTCTTTTCTTTTTATTATTTTTATTTTTTGACCACTCTCAGTGGTACTCAGAGATTAGTCCTGCCTCTAAAAACATGAATCACTCCTAGAAGTTCTTAGAAGATCCTATGGGATCCCGAGAATTAAATCCAGGTCCGTCACATGCAAAGCAAGTGCCTTACCTGCTGTACTTCGTTCCAGCTGCTATTTTTCTTTTTAATTTAATTTTACATTAAGCACTGTGAGCCTTCTTATATTCTTACTTGTGAGAATGTATCAGGTTTGAAATCCCAGCTGGAAGTGCGAATGGATATCACCAAATCATTGAATAAGTGTATGAGGAACTGAAACCCAAAGATGGGAGAGGAGTCTCTGAAGGATAGAGCCGAGCAAGAGCAAGATAGAACCAGATGCAGATGGGGTACCCTGGGGGTCCCATGGAGCCCCCATCCAGTGTACTTGCAGCTAGAAGACCCTACAGGGGTCAGCACTCTGGGTTCCAGACAGCTCCCTCCATCTTTGCAGCTCACCATGTGTCCCTTGCCATCCCTGGCACAGGACCCCACTACCAGGGCTTCCTAACTAGCTGTGTCTGTGAACCCAGGCCCCTCCCACCTCAAAACTCATCTTAACGAGCTTCTTTCTCTGAGAGATGAGAGCTGGAAGGAACTCTCAAAACCTCCTCCAAGTGGGTATTGCATGCATAAATCATGCTCAAGCCTCAGCATTTGTCACTGAATCTTTTGTGTGTGTTTGTTTCCTTTTTAGTATAATGATGGGATTTGCAAGGACAAAAGAAATGCAGGGGTGAAGAGAATTGTCAGCCTGAGAACTCCGAACAAACGCAGGGAGGGAGGATATGTGACTTTTGCCAGAAGATTGATGGCCTAGGAGATGACAGACTCCACAGTCAGTGAGTGTGCAGAGGAAGGGACAGGAGAGGTGAACCTCTACACTTGTCAGGGAGCCCCTAGCATCACAGTATTTCACCAGTCCTCTGGCCAACTTGGCTTCTGGCTTTGACCCTCCCCAGGGAACTCTCTTTCTCTCAATTCACTTTTCAAACCCCAAATCCAAAGGCTAAATTGCCTCCCTTTGCCCCCCTTTACCATTTGCTGTCCTGATGCCCTGTATTCCTGAGGCACCATTACACCGTTTGTTATGACAGATCCGGACAGAGACATCAATGCAGATAGATATAAATAGAGACACAGGCAGAGCTACACACAAGCATAGAGACATCACCAGAGACAAACAGATGTTTCCACAGACCCAGAGACTTAGATACACACACAGAGATGCAGACACAGATCCAGACACTGACAAAGTGATTGACTACAGACACGGCTAAAGCCAGACACACACGAACCTGACAGACACAGACAGGAATTTGATGAGTGCCTGGTCCATTAGCTAGACTGTAAGTTCCAGGAGATCAAAACCCTCATCTGTTCTGCTCCTCTCTTTGGACCTAACCTCTAACTCCCATGAAGAATGATGAGTATGTATTTGGGAAGTGAGCACATACATTTCCAGAAGACAGTAACCCCTTATTAAAGGTCATGCTTGGATCTAGTGGCCAGGAGGAGCCATCTTGTCTTTTATTTTGTTCGGTTCTGACCACAAACTCTGAATGGAAGAGCAGTCGCCCCATTGCACGAAGGCTACTGGGCACTCCCCCTGGAATTAGCACTGTCCCCAAGACCACATAAATGACGGACTTCCGGTGTCCCTCTTCTTTTCCTTGTACTGCTTGGCTTGTTCAGGGCATAGCTGCAGTGCTCAGTGCATGGGGGGAGGTGACGAGGGATCTTAGTTCATATCTGGTGGGATTCTTACAGGCTTCTCCAAGGCACAGACACAGGAAACATCAGGACCACTTTGCACAGCAGTAGAAACTCTTGACCTAAATTAGTGCCAGCCCTAATTGCAAAGAGAGAAGAATGATGAGTGTCAGCTGGAACAGCCCTCCTGGCATCTCAAGGCAAAATGGCATCAAGTATGATCATTTTTTTTTCCTTCCCCCCTCTCACCTTCTCTCTTCTTCCTTCCCTTCTCTCTCCCCTTCCCTTCACTATTGCTGTGATGACCTGAAACCACACACATATGCACACACACATGCCAACTCACTGGTGCTTATCACTGGTGACCATACTCCTCAAGCGCCACACTCTTCTTTTATATGCACGCATCTGATGATGGTCTGAGGTCACACACCACTGTGGCACCAGGAGTCACAAAGAGTAGCACTTCCCAGACCAGAGTCAGCACATGTGAGCTGCACTGGGAAACAAACATAAGGCCTTATGCTTGCAAGAAGGCATCTTTGGGGCCCGGAGAGATAGCACAGTGGCGTTTGCCTTGCAAGGAGCCGATCCAGGACCAAAGGTGGTTGGTTTGAATCCTGGTGTCCCATATGGTCCCCCGTGCCTGCCAGGAGCTATTTCTGAGCAGACAGCCAGGAGTAACCCCTGAGCACCGCCGGGTGTGGCCCTAAAAAGAAAAAAAAAAAAAAAAAAAGAAGGCGTCTTTGCCACAGAGCCACTCCCACCCAGGTCTTTAGGAAGGGAGGTTAAAAAGGAAATTGGAAACCTAGAGGAATTGCAATCAGGCAGTGGCCATTATGTAGGCTGGCCATCCCCCACCTCTATAAATCCTACATGTAGCATGTGTGCATATTTCTTGCTCCGTGAGCAAACCAGAGCTAAGAGGAGCACTGTCCCAGAGGGCTTGTGTGGGTGTTAAAGATGATCCCTCTAAGTCAAGTTGTCAAGTTGGCATCTGTTGAATTGCTAGACATTGTTCCTATGACCATGGTGTGGTATAGGCCTCCCCAGGAGAGCAAGACTCTTCCCAAGTACCCCCAAGAAATGATCATACTTTCCTCCTGAGCCTTGGGAGAAAGTATCCCCACTCTTCAATAGCTCTGACTTGAGAAAAATCCCAAATCAGCCTCCCTTTGATTTGTGCCAGCCCATGTGTCCTCTCACCAGCTTGTCTGTATGAAGCAGCTGCCTGCCTGCCCTGTCCTCATGCTACCCCAGACTCATCTTCTGCTGCTCCCTAAAAGGTTTAACCTGAAAATGGTGTTTTTTGTGTCATCTTTTATCAGATGAGATGATGCATGTCATTAATAACACCCCAGTATAGTATGGGGGTCAGTTGCCTGGACACCTGTAATGCTAGCAGCAGTAGGAGCATATGATGAATGCTCACTGTTAGCTCTTGGTGTTGTTACCACGAAAATTTTAAGAGATACTAATCTTACTTATTCATCTAAGTCAAACTGATTCTGCATCTAAGTCCTTTGCTGGCCACTCACTGATCCTTTTCACAGTAGAGCCTCTCACTCCAGGATCCCACCTCTAAGACCTCACACATAATGGGGCTTCCTCAGGGAATACCCTTACCATGCTTCTTTCCTTCACTTGGGTAATTTCTGCACATCCCCTTTTTTCATAGCCTCCTCCAAAAAGTCTCCACTGAATCCCACTTCAAAGATCTGAGTGTTGCTGAGACCCAGAGTCAAAGGATAAGACTATACATTAATACTTTAATTTATTTGCCAACAATGTCCCCACATGGCCAGCCAGGGCCACCTTTCAAAGGAGATGAGCCCTGCCCAAGGTCATGAGGAAGATTATATAGGGAAGGGATATAGGGGGGATTCCAACTTTCTGCTGATTTTTAAAATGATTGGCTATTGTCTAGGGGTGCCTTTCTACTGCTCTCTTGTCCTTTCCTGATAGCCTACCTGGTATACCCAGGTAGCTTGGGGTGGTGTCTTTGGAAATAAACTTGTGAAGACCTACACAAAACAGTTCTTAAAAAATGGTGTCATCTCTTCCTGCTCAGAACCTGAGAAGGCAGCTATGTGGCCTTTACAAAATGGCGTCCCTCCTTGTTCAGAGTCCAAGTCCCAACAGTATGGGAGAGGAGTAGGGGCTCTTCTTTATAGTCCAATGTCTCTGGTTAAAGTCTTTTTCTGACCTGTATAACACATACAATGTTTCCTCTCTTTCAATGGCCCCCTGGAATCAGCCCAGTGCACAAAACCAATTACAGCTTCCTCGTGGGTATTGGAATGATTCAGGAAGTGAATGCAACTGGGGATTGTGTTTGGTTTGCTCCCTTAAAGATGTTGGATTTGAGAGGTGGGGGAATCACGAGTAAGTTGTTTTTTGTTTGTTTGTTTTTGAAAAGGAAACAGTAAACCCAATTAGTTTGGAAGTTTCTGAATTAGCATCATAAAAAATAATTAAATCATCACCTAAGGTTCCAAGCCTTCTTTTCCTTCTACATTTGATCTCCTTATGCTCTCCTGCTTGAGACTTAAAAACTTTGAAAGACTGGGGCTAGAGAGATAGCACAGCAGTGTGGCATTTGCCTTGCATGAGGCCAATGAGGGAGGGACCCGTTTTGGGACCTACTCAGGACCCAGTTTGCTTCCTGGTGTTCCAAATTATCTCTCAGCCTGCCATGGTGATTTCTGAGTGCATACCCAGAAATCTGAGTGCCACTGGGTGTGGCCCAAAACCAATCAATAAAGTTTAAAAAATTTTTGAGTAACAATTGATGTTACCGGTCAGGCTGGGAAAATCTACGAAACTATGCCTGCCCAGTGGTGCCCAACCATGAGAAATTGTGAGTGCTGCCTGTGTGTGTGTCTGTTTCCTGTCCTGTTGCTTGAACCTCTTGGGAGTGAGCCGAAAAGAGGCTCCAGAAAACTCACTCTCCCAGAGGCTCATTCAAGGGCGGGCACATCAAGGAACTGCTTCACAACGTGAAAACCGGCTATAAGCAGTAATTTGCAGAAGTCAGGCCCCCTGTTTGTGACATCAGGCTGGGAAAATCTATGAAACTACGCCTGCCCAGTGGGGCCCAACCGTGAGAAATTGTGAGTGCTGCCTGTGTGTGTCTGTCTCCTGTCCTGTGTCTTGAACCTCTTGCTACACGGTCATGCACTCTTTTGAAAAAAGAACGCCATTGAAACAAGAAGAAAAAAATCACACTAAGAACTGTACTGGAGGCTGAACTCTGCTGGAACTCAGATGCCAGCACCCCTATCTGCCTGTCTTCTGTGCTGTGCTTCATTATTGGCCTGATTTCATCCTGTGTGTGGCTCATCTGCGGGCAGCTCGCCTTCCCTGGAGCCTTCTCTGGAGCAGAGCTTACACGCCCAGAAAGGGGAAGCCACTAAACTCTGCTGGAACTCAGATGCCAGCACCCCTATCTGCCTGTCTTCTGTGCTGTGCTCCATTTTTGGCCTGATTTCATTCTGTGTGTGGCTCATCTGAGGACAGCTCGCCTTCTCCTGGAGCCTTCCCTGGAGGTGAGTTTACAAGCCCAGAAAGGGTAGAGCAAGAGGAGCACAGCCTCTCCGCTTTGCTTCCCGGACATGCACATCATTTAGCCAATAAATACAACCACAACACATAGAAAAACCCACAATACAAGTGTGACAATGGGAAAACAACACGGTTTTTGTTGTGCCAGATAGAGAATGAGGATGGCAACTCTGATGACTTGAACATGACCAACCGACTAGTCAGTCTCTCAGATAAGGAGTTTAGAGTCGCAATATGGAAGATGTTCAAAGAACTCAAAAAAAGTATAGAAGAGAACACTAATAAGAATCAAGAGAATATGAAAAAGAAATCAGAAAACTCCAAATTGAAATTTCAGGTCAAATAACAGGTCTGAAAAATTCAGTAGATGAATTGAAGAAAAACATGGTTGAGCTTTCCCACGAGTTAACAGCAGCTGAGGATAGAATTAGTACACTGGAAGATGAGATGAATAACAATTCCATACAGCAGAAGAAATTGGAAAAAAAGCCTTAAAGCAAATGATCAAACAATGGAAAAATTACTCAAAGAATGGGAACAGATGAAAATTGAAGTCTATGATAAGCTCAACAGAAACAACTTAAGAATCATTGGAGTCCCAGAGACCCAGGAAGAAAATCTCCAGGAAGAATCAATGGTCAAGAACATCATTAAAGAGAAACTACCAGAGCTAATGAATACATGTGATTAAATCCTGCATGCCCAAAGAGTACCAACTAAAAGAGACCCCAGAAAAAACACCCCAAGACACATCCTAGTCACAATGACAAATCCCACAGATAGAGACAGAATTCTGAAAGCAGCAAGATTGAAAAGAGAAATTACATTCAAGGGAACATCCTTGAGATTTACTGCAGACCTGTCACTGGAAACACTCAAGGCCAGAAGGCAGTGGTGGGACATAGTTAAAAAAAAAAAAACTCAATGAAATAAAGGCTTTGCCTAGAATACTGCACCCAGCAAAACTTACTTTCAGGTTTGAAGGAACAATACATGGTTTCACAGACAAACAACAGCTCAGAAACTTTACAGACTCAAAACCATTCTTAAAAGAAAAACTGAACGGCCTACTTTAAGACAAGACTGACCAACAGACACACTAAACTTCAATATAAAGATGGCACCAACTCCCAGGACAATTCTTTCTCTCAATGTCAATGGACTAAATGCACCAGTTAAGAGACATAGAGTGGCTAAATGGATCAAAAAACTCAATCCAACCTTCTGCTGTCTACAAAAACACACCTGAATAGTCAGAACAAACATAGACTCAAAATAAACGATTGGAGGAAAATCATCCAAGCAAACAACACCCATAAAAAAACTGGAGTGGCCATACTAATATCAGATGATGTAAACTTTATACTTAGGAAAGTTGTTAGGGACAAAGATGGACATTTTGTATTAATCAAGGGATACGTACAGCAGGAAGAAATCACTCTCCTAAACATATATGCACCGAATGAGGGGCCAGAAATATATTTAATAAAATTGATGACAAATCTGAAAAATAATATAAATAACAACACAATAATTGTGGGAGACCTCAACGCAGCATTGTCAACACTTGACAGGTCAACCAGACTGAAACCCAACAAGAATATACTAGGCCTGAAAAATGAAATGGAAGAAAGAGGCCTAGTAGATATATACAGGACACCCCACTCCCAGAAGCACAGATACACATTCTTCTCTAATGTACATGGGACATTTTCCAGGATAGACTACATGCTAGCACATAAAACATACCTCCATAATATCAAGAGGATAGAAATTTTGCAGACTACCTTCGCTGACCACAAGGCCCTAAAATTATATGTGAACTACAAAGGGACACAAAAGAAAACTTTAATACCTGGAAGTTAAACAGCCTACTACTGAATAAACAGTGGGTCCAAGATGAAATCAAAACCTTCCGAGAAACAAATGATAATGGAGACACAATCTATCAGAACCTATGGGACACAGCAAAAGCGGTACTAAGAGGAAAATTTATAGCTTTGCAAGCACAAATCAGGAAAGAAGAAGGAGCATACCTGAATAGCTTAATGACGCAGCTCATAGAATTAGAAAGTACTTAACAAAAGGACCCAAAAATAGAGAGGCAGAAGGAAATAAATGAAATTAAGTAGAAACCCTAAAAACAATCCAAAAGATCAACAAAAGCAGAAGTTGGTTCTTTGAAAAAATAAACAAGATTAATAGACCACTGGCAAAACTAACAAAGAAAGAGAGAGAGAGAGAGAGAGAGAGACAGAGAGAGAGAGAGAGAGAGACAGAGACAGAGAGAGAGACAGAGACAGAGAGACAGAGAAACTTGATAACTCGTATTAGGAATGAAAAAGGAGAGATCACTACTGATATGGTAGAGATCTAAAGGGTAATCAGAAACTACTTTGAGAAAGTCTATGCCACTAAAGATGAAAACCTCGAAGAAATGAATAAATTATTGGATTCTTATAATCTTCCACGGTTGAATGAAGAGGATGTAGCATATCTAAACACACCCATCACTATTGAGGAAATTAAGACAGTAATCAAATGTCTGCCCAAAAACAAAAGTCCAGGCCCAGATGGATTTACTAATGAATTCTTTCAAACCTTTCAAGAGGAACTTCTACCAATCCTGGCAAGACTCTTTCATGAAATCGAAAAAACAGGAACACTTCCAAATAGCTTTTATGAAGCCAACATCACCTTGATACCTAAACCAGACAGAGATGCTACCAAAAAAGAAAATTACAGACCAATATCGCTGATGAATACAGATGCAAAGATCCTCAACAAAATCCTGGCAAATAGGATTCAATGCCTCATTAAGAAGACCATCCAATATGATCAAGTAGGTTTCATCACAGGAATGCAAGGATGGTTTAACATCCGTAAATCTATCAACATAATACACAACATCAACAGCAAGAAAAATAGAAATCACATGATCATATCAATAGACACAGAGACAGCTTTTGATAAGGTCCAACACCCATTCTTGATCAAAACTCTCAGCAAGATGGGAATGGAAGGAACCTTTCTCAATATAGTTAAGGCCATCTACCAAAAGCCAGAGGCAAATATTGTCCTCAGTGGAGAAAAACTGAAATCCTTTCCTCTAAATTCTGGCACAAGACAAGGCTGTCCTCTCTCACCACTCCTATTCAACATAGCACTAGAAGTACTCGCTATAGCGATTAGGCAAGAAAAAGATATCAAGGGAATCCAGATAGGAAAGGAAGAAGTCAAGCTCTCCTGTTTGCAGATGACATGATACTCTACCTAGAAAACCCTAAAGTCTCTATGACAAAGCTTCTAGAAACAATAGACTCACATAGCAAGGTGGCAAGCTACAAATTAACAGAAAAATCAATGGCCTTTCTATACACCAATAGTAATAAGGAAGAAATGGACATTAAGAAAACAACCCCATTCACAATAGTGCCACACAAACTCAAATATCTTGGAATCAACTTGACTAAAATTGTGAAGGACCTATACAAAGAAAACTATAAAGCTCTGCTCCAAAAAATAAGAGAGGACACGTGGAAATGGAAACACATACCCTGCTCATGGATTGGCAGGATTAACATCATCAAAATGGCAATACTCCCCAAAGCATTGTACAGATTTAATGCGATCCCTTTAAAGATACCCATGACATTCTTCAAAGAAGTGAATCAGGCACTTTTGAAATTCATATGGAACAATAAACACCCTCGAATAGCTAAAGCAATCATTGGGAAAAAGAATATGGAAGGAATTACTTTCCCCAACTTTAAATTGTACTACAAAGCAATAGTTATCAAAGCAGCATGGTATTGGAATAAAGACAGGCCCTCAGATCATTGGAATAGGCTTGAATACTCAGAGAATGTTCCCCAGACATACAATCACCTATTTTTTTTTTAAAAGAGCAAGAGATCCTAAATGGAGCAAAGAAAGCCACTTCAACTAGTGGTGTATGGCACAACTGGCTAGCCACTTGCAAAAAATAGAACTTAGACCCCCAGTTAACATCATTTATGAAGATTAAATCCAAATAGATGAAAGACCTCGATATCAGACCTGAAACCATAAGATATATAGAACAACATGTAGGTAAAACACTCCAGGACATTGAGACTAAAGGCATCTTCAAAGAGGAAACTGCACTCTCCAAGCAAGTGAAAGCAGAGATTAACAGATGGGAATATATTAAACTGAGAAGCTTCTGCACCTCAAAAGAAATAGCACTCAGGATACAAGAGCCCCTCACTGAGTGGGAGAAACTTTTCACCCAATACCCATTAGACAAGGGGCTAATCTGCAAAATATACAAGGCACTGACAGAAATTTACAAGAAAAATACATCTAATCCCATCAGAAAATGGGGAGAAGAAATGGGCAGTCACTTTGACAAAGAAGAAATACAAATGGCCAAAAGACACATGAAAAAATGCTCCACATCACTAATCATCAGGGAGATGCAAATCAAAACAACTATGAAGTACCACCTCACACCCCAGAGATTGGCACACATCACAAAGAATGAGAACAAGCAGTGTTGGCAAGTATGTGGAGAGAAAGGAACTCTTATCCACTGCTGGTGGGAATGCCATCTAGTTCAACCTTTATAGAAAGCAATATGGAGATTCCTCCAAAAACTGGAAATCGAGCTTCTATACAACCCAGCTATACTACTCCTAGGAATATACCCTAGGAACACAAAAATACAATACAAAAATCCCTTCCTTACACCTATATTCATTGCAGCACTATTTACCATAGCAAGACTCTGGAAACAGCCAAGATACCCTTCAGATGAATGGTTAAAGAAACTGTGGTACATATACACAATGGAATATTATGCAGCCATCAGGAGAGATTAAGTCATGAAATTTTCCTATACATGGATGTACACGGAATCTATTATGCTGAGTGAAATAAGTCAGAGAGAGATAGAGAGAGAAAGATGCAGAATGGTCTCACTCATCTATGGGTTTTAAGAAAAATGAAAGACATTCTTGCAATAACAACTTTCAGACATGAAAGGAAAAGAGCTGGAAGTAACAGCTCACCTCAGGAAGCTCACCACAAACAGGGATGAGTTTAGTTAGAGAAATAAGTACGTTTTGAACTATCCTAATAATGAGAATGTACGAGGGAAATAGAAAGCCTGTCTAGAGTACAGGTGGGGTTGAGTGGGGAGGAGGGAGATTTGGGACATTGGTGATGGGAATGTTGTACTGGTGATGGGTGGTGTTCTTTACATGACTGAAACCCAAACACAATCATGTATGTAATAAAGTTGTTTAAATAAAAAAAAACAATTGATGTTACCAATTACTGTCCACGGTCAAAGAGTTTCTACGTGCTACACATTTAACAGAACATCCATCTTCTTTCTCATGCTAGTGCTGCCACCTAGATTTGCAAATCTTTATTTTTCAAAAACTCGGAGCTTAAGAGATGAGGGCCCGGAGAGATAGCACAGCGGTGTTTGTCTCGCAAGCTGCTGATCCAGGACCTAAGGTGGTTGGTTCAAATCCCGGTGTCCCATATGGTCCTCCATGTCTGCCAGGAGCTATTTCTGAGCAGACAGCCAGGAGTAACCCCTGAGCACCGCTGGGTGTGGCCCAAAAACCAAAAAAAAAAAAAAAGAGATGAACACATCTTTTTGTTGTTTTGAGGGGCCACACTCAGTGAAGCGCAGGGGTTACTTCTGGCTCTGTGTTCAGAAATCACTTCTGGCAGGCTCGGGGGGACCATATGGGATGCTGGGGATTGAACCTCCATCTGTCCTGGGTCAACCGGGTGCATTGCAAATGTTCTACCACTGTGCTACCTCTTTGTCCTCAGGACAGTCTGGTTTTAATGAAACCTACTTCAGCCACTTTTCTTGTGTGGCTTCATCCTCCAGGGACTGAGAAGGTGCCCTGGCCCAGCTCAGTTCTCATCCAGTAGCTGTCTGTGTTCATGCTTCCCCAAAGGCTCTGGAAACCTGCTGTCAGTGTTAGCAGAAGATGATTAGTCTGCACCCCCAGGGGCTTCACATCTGTCTGACCAGAGCCATTCACTCACAACCTCTCTGTGAGTGGCACAACTGTTCAGGTGTCTATTAACAATGGACCCTGACAGCAACCACTTCCAGCCTCATGCTTTCCCTGTGGGGTTCAGCAGACTTGGTCAAGTGGAATTGAAGTGATGCATTTTCCTCTAAGCGAGGCAGGTGGAATCTGGCTCCATAGGGAGCCCAGTTGGTGCAGAATGAGAAAACCAGGATTTCAGAGCTGAAGGGTGCTCGAAAACATCTTGGTTAGAGTTGAAACTTTCTGGAGCTTCACTGAAGTGTCAAGTTCTCTAGGAGATTGGTTGAGGTTTGATTCCCACCAAGCTCCCAGACAGGAAAGGCAGTTTCCATTCCCTTGTCCAATTAGGTCAGGGGGAACAGTTCCAGTTGTAGAGACCCACAGAAAATAATTCACACAGTGAAAATGCACAAGAATGGCTTCAGGAAATCCAGTGCTCAAGCAAGGAATTCAAGCCACAAAAGCTTTTTGCTCCTAAGATGGAGCGCAGCTCAGTGGAAGAAGACCAAAGAATGAGCCCCAGCCTTCCTCAGACCCTTGCTTTTATTGACAAGAATCAGGTCCCTCCCAAGGATGGGAGCAGAATACCAAGTAAGGAATAATCCAATATACTATCACCAGGTCACACCCCAGGGTGGAGTACAATTATAGATTAGGGTAGGATTAGTAACCCAATACTTCACAGGAGGCCCAAGCAGAGCCACAGCAGCAGTTTGCCCAACCTGCATTCTTCTTTAGTTTGGAGAGCATATTCCTCAAATGTGGAGGTGGTTTGGGGGTTTGGGGCCAAACTTGGTGGTATTAGGATTGCTCTTTACTCTGTGCTCAGGAGCTACTCCTAGAGTTGCTTGTAGAATCACATATATCACCCATGTGAAATCACCCTGGGTGAATGAGTCTGAATTAGAGTCTCACATGGAATAATCCAAACCAGGCTGAAGGTGAAACACTTATAGCCTGGCAGTCTTCTACCTCATAGCTCCAGCCCACTGCCTATCAGAACTGCCATTTTTTTTTATTTTATTGATTGATTGATTGTTTCCTGGGCCACACCCAGCAGCACTCAGAGGTTATTCCTGGCTCTGCACTCAGAAATTGCCCCTGGCAGGCTGGGGGACCACATGGGATGCCAGGAATTGAACAGTTTCCTCCCAAGAGGGTCACATGCAAGGCAAATGCCCTACTGTTATGCTATCTCTCCAGGCCCTGCCATTTTTATTGAGTCCAGAAACCACCCCTCTGTGGCCAGTATGGACAATGTAAGGACAAATAGGCTATCCTAAGCCACTCCCAAATTTCCTAGTAAGACAATCTCTGTTTTCCAGGAAATCCAAGTGGTAAACAAACCTACAAAGGAACCAGGGATGATTTTTGTTTTAGGTAAAATAAGGTGTAACCTAACATACCAGAAATTGAATCAGGCCAGTCCTGCACATGGAAAATGCCTGCCATGTATTGTCTCTCTGATCCTCAAGTCATTGCTTTCTGGCAACATTCTACTAGCCTAGAGCGCTCCATCCAACTAAGGGCTAAGAAATAGACAACGTGCCCAAGTTTACAGATGAGAAGACTGAGATTCAAAAGTTGCCCCATAGAGGTGAAAGAATATAGGTTCTAGTATTGGATCCCCCTAGGTCCAATAAACCTAGTTAATCTCCATGTAGGTTTATTTCCCAGGTGACCCAGGAAACAGCTTCTTCCTCTCTCTGTAAGGCAGATCTATTGAAACAGCCCACACATTCCTGGCATTATTATTGATATCGCCTGGGGCTGTTTCTGCTGCACAAAAGCAGCATTTGAGTAACAGAGAGAGGTGATGTGGCTTGCAAAGACAACTCTGTATTCTATGGATTCTGACCCCAGTTTTTAGAGGATAGGGTGGGAGAACTTAGAAGAAAAGCCCTGGAGCTTGAATGTACTCAAGTTGTTCTTTTCTCCTTTTGCGTGGAAGTGCAGTGCACTGTCTTGGATACTGTCTTCTTGGAGGTCCTTTCGCTAATCCTTTGCAGACTTGGTGACTATCACTTTACAACAGGCAGAGGCTGGAATCAGAGTGGCACGCTGTGCTGGGAATATTAAACTAGGAACCAAAGACCAAGGTGTTCTAGTGTTGGCTCTGGTCTACTGTGTGACCTTCCCAGTGAACTGTGTGCAGTCAATGGGTTGAGTTATTTCCTCTTTCCCCTCCCGTTACCCCATACACACACACACACACACACACACACACACACACACACACACACACACACTTTTAACTCAGACCCTCAGTATGTGACTTGTTTGGAAACAAGTTCTCTGCAGAATTTAGATAAGGTCAGAATGCATGGTGTGTTTTTAAGCAAAGGAAAATACAGAAATACCGGATTTGAAGAGATGCCACAGTCACTGCAAGCCTAGCTAGGCTGACTTTGCCTGAGGCCTTGCAGAGGCAAGGGGGGAATGATCCATACTGCCCCGGAACCCACAGAGAAAGTATAACCCTGCTGTTTCTTGGACTCATAAAGAATCAGTCTCTTATTCTGAGTTGTCCTCTGACTTAATGATGTGCCACGTTTCCCCACTTTGGTTTGAATTGGTATAAAGGTTCCCCCCTTTGGTATGAATTGAGGTTCGGAAGGTCAAGTCCAAAACCCAAAAGAAAGCAGTACTAAGGGTGAATAGACCAGGGTCAAGTAAGTTCTGGTCCTCTGGTTCTTCCTCCTCTGAGTTCCCCAAGGGGACTTATTACACATCAATTTCTCTGGGCTCTAGTTTAAGAGAGTTCTGACTTGCCCAAAGGCACAGAGCCATAGTTCTACAGTGCCAAGCCGGTGCATGGCACACAGAAAACTCTGGATTTAATATTGGCATCTGGTGATCTTAAATTCACACTTGGCCTCAGTCCTTCACGTCTGTATGAACCAGGGCAGCGCTGTCTTTCCAAGCTTCACATTCTGCAGCTATGCAGTGAAAGGACAGTGGATTCCTCCTGAGTAAACCTTAGCCAGGAATCGTTACAGGTGCTCAGGAAATCGGAGACTAGAGGTGATGTTGGTGATAATTGGTTTTCTGGCAAAACTGATGCTCTCATCAGTTTGGAGGGCTCCTGACTCCCTGAGGCTGTGCCAGTTTTCCCCTACATCTGTACCACCCTGAAGCTCTTTCATTGATCCCTTTTCCCCTACTATAATAGAAGGTCTAAGGCCCAGCCTGGGACTCAGCTTTTGGGGTAAGTGTAGAGTCCTGCTGTGAAGGTTATGTCTCAAGCTTTTCATACAACTGTGTCCACCAGTTCCCTCCCTTCCCCACCCTGAAGCAAACCCTTTTCAAGACTCACTCACTGCTCCCCAGCCAGGCTTTTATGTTTTGATCAAACAAGCTACCTACCTATCCTGTAGGGGATTATTTAGGCTGAATCGATCCTTTGAAGTGCTAAGGGACCTCCTTATCAGTGTGACCTGTGCTATTTCTAGACCCCATTGGAAGGTGCCAATTTTTTCTGTTTGCTTTTCTTTTTTCTGTCTTTGTTTCCCTTTGCTCCTGGTCTTGTGTGTGGTCTTTTCCACTCACACAATGTCATCTCTTAAATTAGATTCTCTGTCTTTCTGCCTTCCTCCCTTCTCTGCCTCTCTTCCTCCTCTCCCCTCTCTACCCAAGATATACTTGTTCTGTTTTACCTGCATGTTTTCTTCTCTTTGAATCTGTTACTTACTCCTGACTTCTTTCTCCCTTTCTCTTCCTCCTAACCTAGTTCTGTGTTCTTAACCTCTTTTTAAATACCTCTCTGTCAATCTTCCTTTTTGTAACTTTTATTTAAGGGGTATGGCTCTCTATTTCCTTCTGTTTCTGTCTCTGCTTATCTCTCTGTTCATCTATTCATTCATTCATTCATCTAAATGTCCATCCATCATTAATCCACCTACTCATCCATCCATCTATTCATCCTCCTATCTATCTTCTAGATCAGTATTTTCAACCAGGCCTCCTGTGGACCCTCAAAATAGTCCAAGGGGTGCTATAGATAAATTACATAAATGAGAGTCATAGGATGAAATTATGGGGCAAGTGGTAAAATGAGATGGGAGACAGGAAAAGAACACAGAAAAAAACACCTGCCTAAATGACTAATTTTGCCTCTTTCTAGCCATTTCTCTATGTATTTATCACTTTTCTTGCTTACTTGTTCTCTATAGTTCCCCCCTCTATCTTGATCTCTACTCACCTTGTATTTTCTCTTATCCCCCTAAGAATATTAATATTTTACTAGCCTTAATGCCTTCCCAGAATCCCCAACTTTTTCCATGACTCAAAAGTGACAAGTCTCCTAAGAGTTTTAATTTAGGACCATTTGTTCTCTTTCTTTGTCACACTCATGTCACTTTGTAGGAAGTAAGGGATAATCTGTACCTTTCATTACATTTCCTCCTTTGTGCCTCTGCTCAGATCCTTGAGCATGGAAAGTCTGGCATGATATTTGCAAGTTGAGGGGTAGTAGAGAAGATGTGTCCTATTGAAGATGACTAATCATCCTATTAGTAAAATTACTGATTGATAGGAGATGCCATCATGTCATTGATGCTTCATATCATTTGAAAACTTTTATGTAAAGACCTGTTTCAATCCTAGGACAATCTAGGCTCTACCAGTAGGTCACACACCCCAACTTGAGAAATCCCCATCTGGACACAACATTGCTGGAATTTATCGCTTCTCCAATAGCGTATTCAGGTTGTGGGAACATCCTGTTTCATCCCAGGCGATGTTCTCAGAGGAAGGAAATGGGGACATTCTGACTGCTTGATCCCCAAGCCCCTCCCATCTGTGATCATTTTTGTGGACAGTGTAGATCCAGGTTCCAAGGTTTGACCTTGGGCTTCATCATCTCTTTGACCCCTTTGCCATGATGAAGAAACTCAGTTCTCCAAGCAAGTGTTGAACTCACCAGCTGACTGACCTTGTCCTGTTCCTAAGCAAAGAGTGACTTGAATGGGTGGATACATTACCAGGGCCAGAACATAGCATGAATGCACTCCCCCAAATATGAACTGGAGGTTCTAGTCTAGTCAGAGCCCCTTCCTTAAACCTCTCTTTTCCCATCTGTTTCCCCCCATTATCCACTCCAACTTACCAACATTTTCCCTTAAACCTTGTCCATGATTCAAACATTCCTGCCATAGAATCTCATACCATATCACCAAATAACTTTTGAATTTCCTTCTCTACCAGAAAATCTTGGCAAAAGTTCTTACCAGGCCTTTTGCAGGGTGCTAAAAAGCTATGGATAAATCTTGACCCCTTCATTCAGAACAGCTAAATTCTCCCTGGGAAACCACAGAGCTGAATGATTAAGATCAATGGGATATTATATGTGAAGAATTGACTCTGAGGGAGAAAAAATTAATTTGATTGGAGGAAGTAAAGAAGGTTTTACAAAGAAAAAAATAGAAAGCTCTATGCCAGTAAGAGCTTTATCTAATGCTGTACCTGTGCCCTGTTACTTGACATAGTTCTTGACTACTAGTAAGTACTTAGTAATTTATCCATGATTAATACATGAATGAATAAGGAAATTTAAATAATTTTATGGGATTTTTAGAATGTAGCCAGGGAAAGAGGTAAAGGATAAACACCCCCAAAAGAAGTGAGGGCATTAGTAAGGATTTGAAAAGGAGAGGGGGGAGATAAGACAGCCACATTGCCTCTCAAGAGATCAACCATCTAGCCCTAGATTCTGGCTTATGACATACACTAAGCTGCCTGTTTCTTCAGACACAGAAAAACCATCTCGACCAGGGTGACCCCCTTCCAGGAGTAAGTTCTTGGCCTGTAGCTTGCTGATCTGGTGATGCAAAGGGATCTGGATCCCTTGTCTTCATCAGGGATATCCACAAAAGGCCAAAGGACCCCTCATGATTACCCAAGACTTCAAGGCCATGTGGTATTTACCACAGTCAAACCCTCCTTCACTGACTCCATCTGGGTCTCCAGAAGGTTCTCAATAGAGCCACTGCAAGCAACTTTGTATAGCTGAGTCTGCTTTCAGGAAAAGAAAACAGACCCCAAGCTTGAGAGCTCAGGGACTAAGCAGAGAAACGGTGCTAGCAGATAGGCCTGTGAAGGCAGGGTCAAAGTCGTTGGCCAGTCAGGCAGGAAATAGATCATGAAGAGTCTCGCATGCCAAGGGAATTAATTTAGATTTTTCTTCTGTAAGTAATGAAGACTATTGATCAATGGGGGATCTAATTAAAGCTGGAAACGGCCAAGTTCACTGGCCATTGACAGTAGCGGATAAAATTGTAGTAAGAAAATAAGCTGCAGGGCCAGGGTGATAATATAGCAGATAGGGCATTTGCCTTGCATACTGCTGACCCAGGTTCAATCCTCAGCATTCCATATGGTTCTCTGAGTTAGCCAGAGTCAATCCTGAGTGCATAATAAGGAGTTACCCCTGAGCACCACCAGGTGTGACCCTCCCCCAAAAAAAGAAAGGAGGAAAAAATGAAAGGAAGGAAGGAAGGAAGGAAGGAAGGAAGGAAGGAAGGAAGGAAGGAAGGAAGGAAGGAAGGAAGGAAGGAAGGAAGGAAGGAAGGAAGGAAGGAAGGAAGGAAGGAAGGAAGGAAGGAAGGAAGGATAAAACGGATGAAGGACATTTGAAGATCGTAGTAAGCATGCTTTGTGGCCACCTCCCTTCTCTCATAGCTCTGAATTCCACAATTTAGAGTCATGGCTAAACAAGATAAGCACCTTTTCTTGCTACTGGTGGTCATAGTTCTGCTATTGCGGTCCCCGTGCAGACTCCATATTCCAGTATCAAAGCATTCAGGACCCTTTATCCAGAAAAACAACAAACAGAAATGTCCCTGTATAGCTCTTTATCTTATAGAAATTGGGTATATCCATTAATTTATGCTACCTAAGTTTTATCTTTTGAGAATTTTATTTGAGAAAAAACATGCCTTTTTACTCATTTACTCATCTTCTGTCCAACCTGATTTGATAATGAGTCTTGTTTTTTTTTGTTTTTTTGTTTTTTTTGGTTTTTGGTTTTTGGTTTTTTTGGCCACACCCAGTGATGCTTAGGGGTTACTCCTAGCTATGGGCTTAGAAATCGCTCCTGGAGAGATAGCACAGCGGCGTTTGCCTTGCAAGCAGCTGATCCAGGACCGAAGGTGGTTGGTTCGAATCCCGGTGTCCCATATGGTCCCTCGTGCCTGCCAGGAGCTATTTCTGAGCAGACAGCCAGGAGTAATCCCTGAGCACTGCTGGGTGTGGCCCAAAAACCAAAAAAAAAAAAAGAAATCGCTCCTGGCTTGGGGGACAATATGGGACGCCAGGGGATCAAACTTCAGTGCATCCTAGGTCAGCCATGTGTCAGGCAAAGGCTCTACCACTGCACCACTGTTCCGGCCCTTAACAGTGAGTCTTTGATGCAATAGTATGAAACACAAGATTCTTGAACTCTAGGTCAGCAGTCCTGTGTTTTGTCTTTTGTTTGCTGTTCATGGTGGTGCTATCTGGGTTGAGTCACTGACCTTTTATAGACTCAGAAAGTTTTTTGCTATTTAGACAGCTATAGCAACAGGAATGTGCCCATTTTCAGAGCTGTAGTCAAAAGTTGTAGGACTCGCAGAAACATAGATAATGTGATTTACGGTTCCGTGAAGATCTTTCTCTTTCAACTCAAATGAAACTTGGCACACACTTCAGGCATGCCGCCTTACAAGAAAAGTGCTTTGGTTGTCTGAGTCACAGTTCATTTCTAATGAAATGGAAATATCATAAATTTCTTCTAATATAATGAGGGTTAATAAAAGGTACACAACTTGAAGTGTGTTTTATTTTATCACCATTAAATTGAAACACCAGGCCTGTGATAGTATTACATTGAGGGCTTTTTAAAATTTGTTGACAATATTTTTTTAAAATACTCACTGGTATCATTTTCTTGATGACAAATATCACAGTGATATCTCGGATGTAATGCATAAACATTTAAGTTTTTAATACAATGATGTAGGTTTCTCTGTAACTTAACCCTTCTTTTTCTTCCCAAGGGAAGAAGCAATGCTGTCCACATACTTTGAAACCATCAACGATCTGTTGTCCTCCTTCGGGCCAGTTCGTGACTGCTCTCGTAACAATGGGGGATGCACTCGAAATTTCAAGTGTGTGTCTGACCGACAGGTGGATTCCTCCGGATGTGTGGTAAGTACCCATTGGCCATAAAGATGGCTGATAATTAGAGACCCCATTTCTTTATTCTTGTCCAGCAGATCTGGGCAAAGAGGATTCCACTCCTCAAAGCTCCAACCATTGTGTCTGGTGGCCCATGGACTGCCTTGGTTTTCTAATCTTTATAGATGAGAAAATGGGTTGGGTAAGCCTATCCTATCCTATTACTTAGTAGACTAGAAGGAAATCCTAGGAGTCTGGGGCCTTATCTTGCTACAGTTCCTGAAGAATCCCTGGCCACTGTAGCTTAGAGTAAATTGAAGAGTGAAATAGTCCCTGCTTTTTTTTTTTTATCTTTAAAGACAATGAATAGTCTCACTCATCTGTGGGATTAAATAAAATAAAAATAAAAGACATTATGGTAATAATACCAATAGAGATGAGGGCTGGAAAGACAGGCCCATGGTATATGAAGCTTACCACAAAGAGTGGTAACGCAGTTAAAGAAATAACTACACCAACCACTATCATGGCAATGGTAATGAGTGAGAAAAATAGAGTGCCTGTCTCAAATACAGGCCGGGTGTCATGGAGGAGGGAGTTGGGGGGCATTGGTGGGGGGAAGGTTGTACTGGTAATGGGGGGTGGTGTTCTTTTGTATAATTGAAACCCAACTACAAACATTTGTAATCATGATGCTTAAATAAATAATTATTAAAAAATACATAAACAATGAATTTCCCAGAAGATAAAGTTTCAGCTGTAATTTAAGATTGTTGAAAGTACCTGGAGAAGTGCCTAGAGAAGGTACTTTCACAGAAGTACCTTCGAAGGGTGGAGGTGACCAATGCGAAGACAGGGAGACTAGACTGGAAAGGTGGGTGTGAATGGATGGCAACCTGGTTTGCATGAATCCAGAGCAGCAAATGTGGGATGAAGACCTGTGAGGGTCCTTGTCGTTTATTGAAGTTGATTTGTTTGAGATCAACTTAAAATGTAGCATCAGGATTTTACTGCAGAAATTTTGAATCTCTATTTGGGGCTTAGACAGAGGAACATGATTTTTATCGATTAAATGAGTTTGTACATGTGAGTGTTGAGGGTGGGCCTGGACCTTTGGGGGGGGGGATGAAGGGGTGGCTGGGTCTTAATGAAAGTACTTGGGAAGCACTGTCCTACAGGCTGAGCTTGGCATTTAACACTCTTTTGATTTGGCTTCTTTTCAGTCTCTTTACCACTTTATTTCATTCTACACTGGAGCCAAATGAACTAATTAGATGTCATTCTCTGAACATGTGTGCCTAGTTAATGCCTCTAAACCTTTGCCCATGCTGTTGTTTCTGCCTAGAGTAAATTGTTCCCTAGTCCATGAGCAAACAAGTGGATCTTTTTCCAGATTCAGTTCTTTGGGGAAGCATTTTCTTCTATTTCACCCTTGGAGAAAATTGACTTTATCTCAGGATCACTACTTCTTCTGTATTTACATGTACTCTATCATCTGTAATAAGTTATAAAATTTTTCCAAATAAATTTTAACCCACAAACTAAAATAGAACTGACTGAATCTATTGACTTGGCTTAACACTATGATAGATTTCATCTTGGCAAATAAAACAGAAAGGAGAAAAAGATTAAAGGAGATTAAGAAATTGATGGAAAAAAGGAAGGAAAAAGGCAGGGAGGGGAGATGGGACAGGAACGAAGGAAGGGAAAAAGCAAGAATAAAAAAAAGAAGAAGGAAAAAAGGGCCCAGAGAGATAGCACAGCGGCGTTTGCCTTGCAAGCAGCCGATCGAGGACCAAAGGAGGTTGATTTGAATCCCGGTGTCCCATATGTCCCCCATGCCTGCCAGGAGCTATTTCTGAGCAGACAGCCAGGAGTAACCCCTGAGCAACGCCGGGTGTGGCCCAAAACAACAAAAACAAAAAACAAAACAAAAAGAAGGAAAAGAAAAGGCAAAAAGGAAATTGGGAGAGAAAAAAGGAAGGAAGGAAGAAGGAAGGAAGGAAGAAAGGAAGGAAGATAGAAAGAAATAAAGAAAGAAATAAAGAAAGACTGAAAGAAAGAAAGAAAGAAAGAAAGAAAGAGAGAGAGAGAGAGAGAGAAAGAAAGAAAGAAAGAAAGAAAGAAAGAAAGAAAGAAAGAAAGAAAGAAAGAAAGAAAGAAAGAAAGAAAGAAAGAAAGAAAGAAAGAAAGAAAGAAAGAAAGAAAGAAAGAAAGAAAGAAAGAAAGAGAGAAAGAGAAAGAAGGAAAGAAGGAAAGTAAAAGAGAAAAAGAGAAAGAAGGAAAGAAGGAAACAGAAGGAAGAAGCGAGGTAAAGAAGGCAAGTGCAAAGAAAAAAGAAAAAATGTAAAATATGAAGGAAGGAAAAGAGGGAGGGAGGGAGGGAGTAATAGAATATGTAGTCAACTTTTTTTTTTAAATATTGTTTGAAACTAGTCATGTACTTCATGGCAGACTGAGCTCTGGGGGGGGGGGGCATCTTCAGTGCAGTAGACAGTTTACCATACTTTCAAACACCTATACTGATAAGTTAGTTACTTACCTGTGAACTGTTACAAAAAAAAAATTTCTAGAGCATGGGAATATTTTTGGCTTAAATTATTAACTCTCTGGGTAACAAAAACTTAGTTTAGATTAATTTAGATCCCAAAGTGAACTACATTGACTCAGATAGAAGCCCAGACACTGCTGCAGGAATCACGCATAAATGGAGTGCAGACCATATGGTAGCAGAATCTAAATTAATGGACCTGGGGCTGGAGTGGTGGCGCAAGTGGTAGGGTGTTAGGGTGTTTGCCTTGTATGCGCTAACCTAGGACGGAACGTGGTACAATCCCCCCAACCCCCCGCGTCCCATATGGTCCCCCATGCCAGGAGCAATTTCTGAGCACATAGCCAGGAGTAACCCCTGAGCATCACCGTGTGGCCCAAAAAACAAAAATAAAATAAAATAAAATAAAATAAAATAAAAAATAAATGAATGAATGAACCTAAAGTGCAGGTTGTGACTGGTGGGAAAGTGTGGGTTCTCAGAGAATAGTAGGGTGCAAGCAACAGAAAAGTGGGGGATGGATGTTAAGCCAGTGTGCATCAGTGACTGTCTACTTCGTATCATTCAAGTCCCACCTTTCTTGCTTATCGGGAAAGTGAGCACCATTGTGTAGTAGGAAGGTTTATCCATGTTTTAGAGCAGGGATCTTCAAACATGTGGCCTGCAGAGGAGTCTGATCCAGCCCGCCAGCAGTGAGCGCTGTTTGGTTGCTAAGATACCTGCCAGCATATACACTCAGTGTATATCCAACTATCAGGAACCATGCACTCAAAATGGTAACCATCTTTGGTAGCACTTATGCCTGTGAACAGGCTTTTTCAAGAATGAAACATCTGAAATCTCCAACCAGATCAAGATTAACCGATGCCCACTTGCATCACTTGTTACGGCTGGCAGTGACAAATATGGAACCGGACATTGACCATCTCTTTTTTTTTTTGTTTTTTTGTTTTTTTGTTTTTTTGTTTTTGTTTTTGGGCCACACCCGTTTGATGCTCAGGGGTTACTCCTGGCTATGTGCTCAGAAATCGCCCCTGGCTTGGGGGGACCATATGGGACGCCGGGGGATCGAACCGTGGTCCTTCCTTGGCTAGCGCTTGCAAGGCAGACACCTTACCTCCAGCGCCACCTACCCGGCCCCTGACCATCTCTTTAGCCAAAAGCAGGCCCACAGTTCCCATTGAATTACTGCTGCGTGATCTGTTTATTTATAAATGGTTTTCATTTTATTTATATAAGATATGTGCAGTGTGAGTAGGAATTAGTAGCTCATATAGTCCGGCCCTCCAGCTCTCTAAGAGACCATAATCTGGCCCCCACTTTAAAAAGTTTGAAGACCCCTGTTTTAGAGCATGAAGTCACTAGACAAACAACTCAAAAAGATGGCACAGTTGTTTGTGCTTTTTATTTGAGGCATGATGTTGCTATTTGTAGAAGGATCATCTTCCTCTTTTCCTTTTTTTTTCCCCCCATCAGTTTACTTTTCTGAACTAATTAAGCCTCTTATCCTTAAAGAAAGAGGTTCCAGAAGAAGAAAATGTTAGACTATAGAGATGTGCATGTGTGTCTTTTCCTCTCATTAATGTAACTGAAAAAATATAAAAAAGATAAAGAAAAAGAACATTTGTTCCCTGAAGGTTAAGAGAAATTCCTACAGTCTGATGAGGTTGTCAAAGACCCTCTTCTCTAGATTAAGGATCTAATGTTAAAGCTGCAATTTCAGGGCTCAGTGGATGTAATGCAGAGTCCTCCGTGCCTTTACAAAAGACAGGACAAAGCCCTCTTTTACACAGAAATTCAAGTCTCTCATTTCTCTGTAGACTCTCCATCATGCCTGTGAAGAGGAACTTTCTCTTACAACCCATCTTCTCAAAAGCCCAGATGGCAAAAAATAACAATACAAAAGAAAGTAAATTATATTTTCAGAACACTTTAGAGTTTTCATAGTATGTCTGCACTCAGTAAATTATCCTCACAGCAAAGCCGAACTGTTGGTTCCCTTGAGAAAGAAATGGAGCTCCAAAAATGAGATGATTTTTTAAGGTCTCACTCTTAGATGGTAGTATGAAGGTTTAAGAGCAGGACTCCAATAGTATTGATATGCAGAGTCATTCCCAGTGATTTTCTGGTACAGCTGAGTGTACTTGGCAATGAAGAACATAGAACAGAAGAATAGTTTGAGTCAATTGAGCTGTGCTCCAACTTGGTCACTGGTGAACCAAGAAGATCTCTGTTGACCTACATAATCCTTTTTCTTATGTTTTTCAAGAGATCAGTAATAACTTGTGGTCTCATAGGTTTTGTGAAAATTCTAAGAAAGTGACTAGTGTTGATTTGAAATTTACAAAATATCCCAAGTACGTAAAATGATGTGACCCAAATAACTTTGTATTTTGGGGCATGTGGTATGATATGTGAGGACACACAAATTCAGGAGTACAACCAGTTAAATTCAGATCATGGTTCTGAAATTAAATTTTATTTCTGTTTTGCTCCATCCTTTGGATAGTAGACATTTAATTCTAGTCAACTATGTCTTCTGTCTTCTTCCTCTTCCTTAATATCTAGGATCAAGGGCATTGATTTCATAAAAGACATGTTCAGCTGGACCTTTACTTTTCAGCTTAAGTACCTGCTATCTCCTCTAGTCCTTGTCTGCCACTCCCTTTTATTTCTGGGGTACACCAGGGCCTCTCTGTACACACATCATTAGAGATGTGTGGTTTATCTTGGCTTTTGTCTCATACTCTTCAGCCTTGCCACATGGTAACTTGAGGTTATTTGGCTACCTCCATCAAGTTGTTGTTCATGCACCTATATGACAGAAGGAATAATACCTAAAGCTCTTCTCTAGCACCCCAAGACTATGAGGATCTGAGGGAGGTGATTGAAGATCTGGAGATAATAGGAAGTAGTCCTGGTGCAATTTTATTTAAATGATTGTACATCAGCCAAGAGTGTTCAATCGCACTCACCAGGCATCCACCATGTGCTGTGAAATCATGGGTTGTGTGTTCCATAATCCCCAGAGAGGGAGATGGCCCCAATATGGGTAGGACAAGAGATGTGGGTCTGGCAGCAATTAAAACACAGGAAATAATTCACACATGGTTGGGAAGCAGGCCAGGAACTCACACTGCAAGCTGTTCACCCACAAGGCAGTTGTGTAGAACCATGAGCCAAGATGGCAGCTTCTCCTCTAGGCCTCCAAAGCAGCTTTAATTGGGAAAAGCAAAGTCCACCCCCAAGGGAAGGGGGAAAAGGCAGATGAGGAGGCAATAGGGAAACATCTTTTTAACATGTAAATCAAAGGAACCAATCGAGAGACATCTAATTAGAAGGCAATATTGGGACCAATCTAAAGGCCTCTTATTACAGCCAGAGAAAAACCGGCTAGTAGAAACAATGTGCTACTCGGTTATCCACATTCAGTATGCACCAGCTAGACATATGTGCCAGACCCTATTGATCCATATTCACCATGCTCCTATCAGGGCTTTGCGATGTGTTCTGGGTCGGTTTGCAGGGTTCTAGGACACACCCTGTTCGATTCTTCAGAACATTTGCCTGGTTGGTGCCTGCCTGCCTTCCTACAGCCTGTTTCCCCACTAGGGAGCATCTTTACAACACAATAGATCTTCTGAATCTGGTCGTTTTGTGTGTGTGTGTGTGTGTGTGTGTGTGTGTGTGTGTTTTGGTTTTTGGTTTTTGGTTTTTGGTTTTTGGGCCACACCCGGCATTGCTCAGGGGTTACTCCTGTCTGTCTGCTCAGAAATAGCTCCTGGCAGGCACAAGGGACTCTATGGGACACCGGGATTCAAACCAACCACCTTTGGTCCTGGATCGGCTGCTTGCAAGGCAAACACCACTGTGCTATCTCTCTGGGCCCTAGTCATTTTGTTTTTAAGCTCCTTTGTCACCAATAAAATCTTAACAAACAGCTCTGGCATTCAAAGCAAAGCAAAACAAACACAAAACAGAACAAACTTAACCATACACTCCATGTACAAGACTCGGCTCAACCACATTCTTGCCATGCTCCATACTCTAAATACACTAACTGGGTGAGGAAGGCACAGAGACATGCTTTTAAATCCTTTATATCCACCTTTTCTCTGCCACAACATTATCCTTTGAGTTACCCCTCAAGTAACTAGCCTGATTGGCATAAAGGACAGAGTCTCTTTGGAGAAATTCCCTAGTGTTAAGTCATCTTATGTGACTTCCAGTCACATTAGTCTTCCCTGAGCACCAATGAGTTTACTTCTTGTTTACTTCTTTGTGGATGGGATACAAATTTTCTAGCAGATCGCAGCGTCTTTCAATATTTTATTATAGTCAGACCTATCTCAACCTCAAATTCTGAAGCCCAAAATAAATAAGACCATTGGATACATATTTTTTGGCTTCCTGACTCTATTGTAGTTACCTTCCCCTAACCCCTGTGGTCCCAACTCAAGGGAGCCAGAAATGTATGGGAGAATAAAACCTTCCCCAAAGATGCACATACCCTGATGTTCACAACCTTTTTTATGTGAAAAATTGTGAGAATTTTACCTATGGAATTAGGGTTGCTAATAAATTGACCTTGAAAAGTAAAACATCCTGAATAAGCAGAGTGAGCTTGATGAAGTCAGAGCCCTTCACCGTGGAAGAGAAAGTCAGCAGAGAGAGTTAAAGATGCAACACTGACAGTTTGGATGATGGAGGAAAAGGAAAAGGATCTCTAGATGTTAGAAAAAGTGAGAAAATAGATCCCCAAGATCCTTCAGAAGGGAATGCAGCCCTTTCTGGCACCTCAGCGTTATCCCTGGGAGACCTTTGTTGACTTTCTAACCACAGAACTGTACGACAATTAATTCATGGAATTTTTAAGCCACCAAGCTTGTGGTAATTTGTTACAGTGGCAAGAGAAAACGAGAGCAGGTTCGCCTATAACCCGGGGAGGGAGGCTGACCCAAGAGACACTCTATAAAGAATTGGCCTATCACTCTGATCTCTAATTATTTCTAGGGAGGCCCTCACCTCTTACTCAGGGATGAAGGAAACAAGAATGGAGCAGCAGAGAAAAGGAGGGAACCTGGTGTTCCCTTGAATGTTCCAGAGTTAAAATAAAATATAGCAGCCATTAGAAATGCCCCAAATTTGACAAGGACATTTGAAAACTAAGCAATTTTATCAATACTATATACACGTTTTATCAAGACAGTACAGAACTCAGGGGAAGTGAGCATTGACATGATTTCCTGGGGACGGCTCACCACTCTTTGGGTATCTGATACTTTATGGAAATTTGGGGAGTGGGGGGTTGGGGGTCACACCTGCTGGCACTTAGGGGTTAATTCTAGCTCCAACTCAGAAATTGCTCCTGGCAGG
Source organism: Suncus etruscus (assembly GCF_024139225.1). Lineage (NCBI taxonomy): Eukaryota > Metazoa > Chordata > Mammalia > Eulipotyphla > Soricidae > Suncus > Suncus etruscus. Next base: position 7,050,381 of record NC_064852.1, read on the forward strand.
CTCAGGGGCCTATATGGGGTGCTGGGAATCAAACTGGAGTCCATCCTGGGTTGACTTTGTACGAGGCAAATGCCCTACCACTGTGCTATCACTCCAATCCCCTTATGGAGATATTTTTTTCCTACAGCTTCCCAAGGTTATTCTGATCCCCAGGTTAACCTAATAGCAGGGGAAGAAGATTTTTGAATGGACTCAACCCCAAAGATCCTAGGAATCAAAATTGATCCTTCTCTTGAAATGCCACTTCACAGCTCACTCCAGAATCCCAATAACTTCTCATTGCCTAATGAACTATCATTAAACAATGGTTTAGCATAACTGCTCAGTTTTGCTCACAAGAAAAAGTGCAGGACCCAGCTGAGTAATGTGAGCAGGACTTCCCTGGATGATGTGTCTGTGTCCTATCATCATTGGGTAACTCAAGGACAGGATCCCTGCACGCCCCTGGGTCAAGCTCGGGTAGCGACAGTTGTAGTGGCTCTGGCTAGCCCATAGCTGGGACTCTTGTGAGCTGTCCTTGTCACAGAGATTAGATTTGCCAAGAAAAGATCCCAATATATAATGTTGCAAAGGACTAGCCAGAAATGTCAAGACTCCCTAATACTTAACCTCAGAAGTCACCAACCATCATCCTACCCACGTTCCTTCAGTCACACAGGCAATTAAGACCAGTCTGGATTTCAGGCCATGGAACTGAATTACACATGGGTGAGAGAAATTTTACAACCCATTTACCTACAAGACAAACTCAAAAATCAGACTACCATAGCTAGAAGGGATCCTGAGATCTTCAAACCAGGCTACCATTTCTTCCATTATACAGACAGTGCAGATAAGGCACTGAAGATGAAGAAATCTCTTAAGCTCACATAGAGAGGTAGTGATAGAATCAAAATTAATCCCAAACTTCTCTTGATTATTCTAAATAATGAGAAGGTAGCATCTACATTACCACTATAGTAACATTTCTATACAGCACTGGGAATAACGTAGGTGGACAGAGACAAGAGTCACACCTGAAAGTCTATTAGAAAGACCAGGGCCTCTCAAAAGACTGCATTTGATCTGGAATAAGTCGCTTTGAGCCTGTACAAAGGAATAAGGCATAGCTGATATGAATCCTGGGAATAAGACATGGGTCAGTGTGAAGAACCCCTAACTCTCTGAGCACGAGCACGTATGTTCTGTGTCTACGGCAGTTAGCACATACAACTCTCATAGTGGTCGAGCATCACCTCCAGTACAAAGGGTATGGTAAGAGCAGCCAGCCATACCTCCACTGTGTGTGGAGCTTGATTCTAAGTGTTTATTCTTATTTTGACCAATTTAATCCTCACATTCATCTCATGAACTTAGCTCTATGATTTTGTCCCATAACATTGAGGGGGAAAAGTGAAATGAAAGAAAAAGGCAAGAAATGGAAATATATGGAGAATCACAGAGAAACAGATGAGTAGAGGTCAGGTTACACTCAGCCATCAAGGGTCTTTGTCAAGAGCTATGGACTGAGGGAGGTAACACGGATTTGCATGAGATAGATAGGTAGGCAGGTGGGGGTGTGTCTCCCCACTTAGCTGTGATGCAGTATTCCAAGGAAGGGTAGTTTCTTTTAGCAAGTCTATTAGACCCTTCCAAGGCAATCCTATCTATCCTGCCTCATCACCAACATCCCTCTGAAACACACCCCCATATACACACACCCATTTCTCTTTGTTACTAAGAAGGACCACAGATTCCCTTATTCTAGTCAGGGGGAGAGAGAGAGACAGAATAATCTCACTCATCTATAGGATTTAAGAAAGAAAGCCCGGAGAGATAGCACAGCGGCGTTTGCCTTGCAAGCAGCCGATCCAGGACCAAAGGTGGTTGGTTCGAATCCCGGTGTCCCATATGGTCCCCCGTGCCTGCCAGGAGCTATTTCTGAGCAGACAGCTAGGAGTAACCCCTGAGCACCGCCGGGTGTGGCCCAAAAACCAAAAAAAAAAAAAAAAAGGATTTAAGAAAAATAAAAGACATTATTGTAATAATAACCAGAGACACTAGAGATGAGGGCCCACTGTATGAAGCTTACCACAAAGAGTGGTGAGTGCAGTTAGACAAAGAACTATATTGACAACTATCATGACAATGGTAGTTAGTGAGAGAAGTAGAATGCCTGTCTCAAATACAGGCAGGGGGTGGAGGAGGAGGGATATGGGGGGGTATTGGTGGTGGAAATGTTGCATTGGTAAAGGGAGTGTCCTTTTTTATAACTGAAACCCAACTACAAACATGTTTGTAATCATGGTGCTTAAACAAAGATATTAATTTAAAATAAATAAATGAAAACTTCCAGAAAACAAATGATTCCCTGATTCTCCTGGGATGTTAGTAGCAACAACACCAAAAAAAAAAATGCTGCCTTTTCCCCAATAAGGAGAAATAAAGAAAAAATTATTCATGTATGGTCGATCGACTGTCTCTAGGTGAGAAGAGTTGTAAGACAGCCACTGGGATCTGGCTCTTTTAGGGAGAGGAAGGCTACTTCTCTCATTCCTCAGCCTTACTCCTATTGAATGACTCAGTTGGAGTGTAATTAAAGGCCCCATCCTCAAGAGGGGCAGGGACACATGCAGGGAGAAGCAGCAAAGTGAGAAATGACTTTGGAGCACAGCCCAGACTTAGCTGACCAGCGAGGCATACCTCGCTGCCTAAGCAGCCTGCTCTCGGAGACAGGTTTCCTTCTTCCACGAAGAATCATACCATCAACGACAATTGAATCAAGAGACCCAAACTACAACAAGCTATACACAAAAGGGACCTGTTACACTTGCAGTCCAGGGGGCTAAGGGTGGTGGAAATGGCCCTATTTCACTGTCATTATGTATCTTAAATATAATTGTGAAAGACTTTTAATTTAAAAAAATATAATAATCAAGAGACCCAAACTATAACAAGTGACACAAAATGGAGCTGTGATACTAGCAGTCCAGGGCTAAGGGCGGAGGTATGGGAGGCATGCTGGAAAAAATGGCAGAAGAAAGTCAACACTGGTGGTGGGAATGGCCCAAATTCACTCTCACTATATACCTTAAATATAACTGTGAAAGACTTATAATTTACATTGGTCTCAATTAAAAAAAAATCATACCATCCTTGTAGGTGAGGGGCTCTGAAGGGTTCATAGGATCCCTCCAAGACAGAGTCTATAACAGGAGAAATTGTACTTGCCACTTTTTTTCTTAAAATTCTTTGAAATATGCAAAGTCAAGCACGTGATGTCCTGATTAAAATTGTTTCAGAGTGGGATGCCATAAATATAATGTGATACTGTCCTTTTTGGGCTTTTTGATATACTGTACCATTGGCATAATTTCCCACGTGCACCATCTCCCTCAGGTAAGTACTGATGGCATCCATGCCTGATAGCGTCGCTGATTGAATGTTCTCAATCAGATCAGCACTCCTCTTACTGATGGAGATGCTTCCAGAGACTTCCTAAGTGCTGCTTAGGTGGCAGGCCCTGGCCACACACTTTAAAGGCAGCATCACCTGATTCCCTGCAAGTGAATTTTTTCTTTGAAGACGGCCACAGTTCCCACTCAACATTTTGTCCTTGAGAAAAGTGAGAAAATGTAATAAAACTTTTCCAAGTCTGTCCAGCTAGTCAAGGTTGAATAGAAATCCAAATCCAAAGCTATTGAACTCCCAACTCACTTCAAAAAAGATGGTTAGTGCTCCAGAAATGATTGCAATCTCCCCAGTGTCAAGGCACATAAAGAAAAGGGATCTTTTCTTTGTTTTCCCCTTTAGAGGATAATTTGACCTTCCTTCTGTGCTCCAAGAGATCTGGAGGAAGAGGAGAGAATGAGGGAGCTGAGGACAGAGCTGAAAAGACTCAAGTTTGATTATCAGCACTTAGTGGTCCTCCCCAGCACCACCAGGAATAACTCTCACACACCCCCAAATATCACTTTATTCACAACCACCCCCTATTACAAAGAAAGAATAAGCTTTGGAGAAATGGTGAAAAAAATCAGAAGAAATTTATAACTCTGGGTCTATTGGTTACATTCCTGTACTCGCTGTACACTGGTTCAAACTCTAGGGGCAAAAAGGGTGCTATTAGCTTCATGGGAGTTTGATTCCTTGGCATTTTTCCTAGGTAAACTATGAGTCAAGCCTTACTTCCTCCTAGATTGGACTGTATTGTAGTAGTGCCTTAAAATTATAACTGATGTTTTCCTAAGTCCACCCCCCAAAAAATGCATCACATAGTTGATAAAACTGATCGTAATACATTTGTTCCAAGATGACAGAAAGCAGTTATTTGAAGGAAAAAAAAAAAAAGGAATAGAAAGGAAATAGAAAAACTAAAACAAAAATTAAAAATGGAAGAGGAGAAAAAAGAAAGAAGAAAAATTCAATAACAGTGTTTTTGTGAAATCTCTTGTATCTTCCATAAAAGAAACCACCTTCTTAATTAGAGAAAGTTCTATAGCAGCACAAATTGTAGCAGTTGCCAAATAACCCACCAGAGGGGATTCTGTTTGTTTGTGTTTTTACTTCTTGGTGGATATAAGTGAGTCCCATTGTAATCTATTATAAATTATGATGCTCTGAACCTAATCGAAGAAAGACCCTTCTATGCTTTGAGCCATTTCTTTGGAATAGATTTCTGAAGGTTTTTTTTTGAAAGAGATTCCTTACCTGTAAGAATGGATGGTTTGTGGACTGTATTATTGGTCTGTCATTTGAGTGAAGATGGGGATGGATTAAAAAAATAATAGCAGATTACTGGCTCTAGAATTCATGACTCTACCATTTTGAGTCTCCATGTTCCTTCAGGAGACTACTCAAGGACAGGACTGGGTGTTTCTTTAATGCTCCTTGAGCAGGGGAATGATGACATAAAAGCTATGCCTTAGGGAGTAACCTAACAACCACTGAAGTGTGTAGGAAATCTGTGGGAGATGTCCCCACACAGAATGGAGTTGAGAAGAGTGAATGTAGAGGGTCAGAGAGATAGCATGGAGGCAGCGCATTTGTCTTGCATGCAGAAGGACAGTGGTTAGAATCCCAGCAACCCATATGGTCCCACAAGCCAGCCAGGAGCAATTTCTGAGCAGAGACAGAGCCGAGTGTGACCCAAAATACAAACAAACAAGAAAGAGGTAATGTGAGGAACAGAGAGACTGTGATCTCTTGTAGGATGAGAGAGGTCAGAGGCAGTGGCTGAGTTCAGTACTATGTGAAAGAACAAAGAACTATTGGGTTACTGATAGTGGTCTACCTTTCCTAGTCTAAAATGGAAGCCTAGAAAAATTGCTTAATTATAATAAAAAAATTTTTACATATATAAATTGTCTATTCTTCAGTCTTCCTTACAATCAGTTCTTCAAATAACTCATACTTATTGTAAACTAGAAAGACTGCTAAAGACTGTTGAAAATGTGTAAAGGGAAAAAAGTGCCAATCCAATCCCCTTTCCTCTGTTGCTCATTCACTATAGAGATGGTTGTGCTGCACTTTGGTAGATCTATACATAATTTTACAAATATATATTATATATAAGTAATATGCCTCTACACTTTGCCTTTTTATGTGCAAATATAAATAAGAGCATATGTATGTAAATTCTTCCATTTAATCTAGAAGCAGTGGAAACATAATTTGCTATGTAAGAACTGCATGTCTTTAGACAAGCTTTTCCAAGAGAATTTCCTTTTATTTTTAAGAAAACTGGCTCTCTAACTTAGTCATAACCATATGTAAACCTTTTCCTTATGTAAAAATAATGCTGAGCAAACTGAGTCCCCAAAGGCATTAGAATTGTGTTTGCTTAAACCCAATGTCCTCAATTCCTATCTAGAACTCTCCTTTCAGTGTAGTGTGCTTTTTAAATAAAAATTAAATTTAATTTAAAAAAAAAACCAGTTGGTCCGAGGGTCGTCCGAGGGTTGGTTATTGTTAAGCTGTTTAACATTGTTTCCTGCTCACACCCAAATTTGACTAACTAAAAAAAAACCCAAAACTTCCTTTTCTTGTTTTGGAGAGGAGGAAGTTCTCTAGGCAATGCATCTTGATCCTGGACCATACCTGACTATGTTTGAGGAGCCTTTTGTTCCAAGAATTGAGCTGAGGTCCTGGAACATGAAAAACAAATGATCTTGTGCCAAGCCATATGTTAAACTTCTGATCCAACCATGTAGTAACAAATTCCATGATTTTTTATTTTTTAGGGCCAAGTAGTATTCCACTGCAATAACTATAATAAATTATAATTTAATTATAATTAAAGTTTCTTTATCTAGTTTCTTTATTTAGCCATCTATTCTTGGGCACTTGAATAGATGTGGATGGTGCTACAATGAACATGAGAGTACAGTTTCCATTTTGGAATAGTTTTTGGGCCCTGGAGGGCAGAGGCTAAGAGGGCAATTGCTGCGTCATATGAAAACTTAATTCCTATTTATCAGACAAGTTCCATATTGTTCTTCAAAAAGTTTGAAACATCAATATCCCTACCTGTGGTAGATGAAGATTCCTTTTCCCTACATCCACACCAATACTGACTGTTTTAGTTTTTCAGTTTTTTTGTTTGTTTGTTTTTGTTTTTGGGCCACACCTGGCAGTGCTCAGGGGTTACTCCTGCCTGTCTGCTCAGAAATAGCTCCTGGCAGGCACGGGGGACCATATGAAACACCGGGATTCCAACCAACCACCTTTGGTCCTGGATTGGCTACTTGCAAGGCAAACGCCGCTATGCTATCTCTCCGGGCCCAGTTTTTCAGTTTTTAGTTGTATACAGGACTCACTGGTGTGAGGTGATTTCTCATTGTTGCTTTTATTTGCAGTTCCTTGATGGTAAGTGATGGAAAGCATTTTTTTCTCATATACTTACTGGCTATCTGTATGACTTTAAGGAAGTTTCTGTTCATTTCATCTCCATGCTTTTGATGAGGCCTATTTTGCTGTGTTTTGTAAGCACATTATCTATCCTGGATCTTAACCTTTTGTCAATAGATAGTGAGTTTTAAGCCAGCTAATAATGTATATTTTCTTCTAATTGTGAAATGTTTCTTTTTCTGATCATGGTACAGAAGCTTTTTAGTTTTATCTAGTCTAATTTGTTTATCTTTGCTTCCATTTGCATGGCCAATGGCATTGAATTATTGAAAATGCCTGTAGAGTTGATGTTATAAAATATTCTACCTATGTCTTTCTCAATATAATTTATGGAGACAGATTTGATATTGAGGGATTTAATCCATTTTAAATTTACCTTTGTGCATGGAGTGAAAAAGGGGTCTGAGTTCATTTTTTTTTTACATATTATCAGCAAGTTTTCCCAGCATTATTTGCTGAAAAGGCCTCCTTCATACTTTTTGTCCATCAAAGATTAACTCTTCATATTCCTGAGGATCAGTTTTTATATTTCAGTTCTTTTCCATTTGGTCTGAAGATCTATCTTTATTCCAGTATCACAGTATGGCTTTATAACATGATTTTAAAATGGAGAAAGAGGGCCCGGAGAGATAGCACAGTGGCATTTGCCATGCAAGCAGCCAATCCAGGACCTAAGGTGGTTGGTTCAAATCCCGGTGTCCCATATGGTCCCCTGTGCCTGCCAGGAGCTATTTCTGAGCAGACAGCCAGGAGTAACCCCTGAGCAACACCGAGTGTGGCCCAAAAGCCAAAATAGATAGATAGATAGATAGATAGATAGATAGATAGATAGATAGATAGATAGATAGATAGATAGATAGATAGATAGATAGATGATAGATAGATGATAGATAGATAGATAGATAGATAGATAGATAGATAGATAGATAGATAGATAGATAGATAGATAGATAGATAGATAGATGAATGATAGATAGATAAAATGGAGAAAGAAAAACCCTTTACTTTTTCCTAAGACTAAAGGTAGAAATGTTTTAATCTACCACTATGACCTTGTGTGCCTTATATAGAGGATTTCAGCTAAAAGTTTGCCTTTTGTTAATTGTAAAAATAGTTGCATAAATAAGAATACAAAAAGCAAAAGAAGAAAATTATCCATAGTCATCCCACTGCCAATGGTTTCCATTAACATTTTAATAAAATGATAATTCCCTTTCACTGGTTTTTCTACATGACATATTTAACAATTTTATTGTGAGGTATTCTATGCCTGTAGAAAAAAGTTGAAAAGTTTCTTTTAGAGTTTCATTGCTAGTAATTAAGTGATGACCATCTAACCATCACCAAAATCCAGAATTAGACTGCTGCCTGCATTCCCAAAGCTACTTCCAGTTCTCTTTTTTTTTTCTCCTTATATTCTTGTAGACTTATTCATGACCCTGATTTTCTTACTAAGCCTGTTCCTTTTCATTCATTTCCCCTTTTGAGTAAACAGAAAGATTTAATTTTAGTTTTACTTTTTGCAAGTCAATTCCCTTGCATTCAGCACATCTCACTAAACTAAGCAAAACCAATCTTCTTTGGTTAAATGTAAAAATTGGTTATCAGCCAGTGTATGGTTTAATTCAAATTATAACTGCATTCTAATTGTAGCTCTTAAATATGACATTATTTATACTCTTTGATATACAAAAAATATAGGGATGGATTGTGTCCTGGCCAGAAAAAAATCCAGTCTAGTCAGGAAAGGATACATTGGAACGTACTACTCAGAATCAAAATCACTCACTTTACTTTTTTTTGTTTGTTTTGTTTGAGGGGTTTTTTTTTTTGGGGGGGGGTCACACCTGGCAGCACTCAGGGGTTACTCCTGGCTCTACCCTCAGAAATTGCTCCTGGCAAGCTCGGGGGACCCTATGGGATGCCGGGATTTGGACCACTGTCCTTCTGCATGCAAGGCAAACTTCCTACCTCCATGCCATCTCCTTGACCCCAACAATCACTTTCTTTTTTTTGCAGTGATTTCTGATGATGTATTCTAGGCTGCTGTTTCTCATCCTTTGAATCTTTGGCATTGATGAGTAGTATTTTTCCCAGCTGGTAACAAAACCAGTCACACTCTTTCTAAGGCATGTTTTAAAATATTATCTCCTGAGTTCATCTTAGGTGAGAGAAAAAACTTTGCAACAGGGACTGAGGACAAAGATAGAAAAAATACTTCACATGTTGTTCTAAATGTAGCTTTATATCTTGGAGTCCTCACAGCCTTTGACAAAGAATATTTATTCTGCCATTATGGATACCAGCCACGAAAAATGGGGGGCATGCCCAGAGTTAGCTTGGTGGGGTATTGGTACTCCTAGATTCAGATTCCAAATATGAGGAACTCTGTGACCTGAATGAAGGAGCTGAGAATTTTGGTTAGGTTTTATTGGAGCATGGATGCTTCTTACCTTAATGGATGATCTGGTGTAGATATTGAAGTTGATGTCTCCAATTTTATTTTATTTTATTATATTTTATCTTTATCTTTCTTTTTGCACTTCGGCATGGTTTGATTTTAGGACCGAGACTATTGTGTGGTCCTTGTCTTTATTGCTGTAATGCTCACTGAATATTTCATTTGATATTTCTTTCTGTATTGTTGCGGTGTTTCAATTACCTTTTTCCTGCCCTCTCTCAAACTGAGGCTGAAAGCCTCTAGGACTCCACCCATTTTCAGCTTATATGATTTTTTTTTACCCCATTCTATTGTTTTTCTTTCCTTCAAACAAAACCACAGAACTCGAACTATCCAACTCCGCCTCTCAAATAGAGGGGGAAACAAGGGAGGGTACCAGGACCAAACAGATATATGGTCACTAATAGTAAGCTAGAGACAAAGAGGGGGCCACCTACTCTAGCAGCCCGGGGGGTGATGGTGGGGGATATGGGTTGCAGGAAGGGAACGGGGGTGGGGGGAGGACAAATTTGGTGATGAATATTCCCCTGATTCAATGTTAATATGTATCTAAAATACATATTAGATATGTAAGCCAATATAATCAAAATAAAAATTAAAAAAAATAAATATTAAAATGAAAAAAAAGATGGATCCATGTCTTCTTCCTCCAAGTTATGATATGTTTCTGTTTCTCTACATAAAAAATGATATATCTGGGCCTGGAGAGATAGCACAGCGGTGTTTGCCTTGCAAGCAGCCAATCCAGGACCAAAGGTGGTTGGTTCGAATCCCTGTGTCCCATATGGTCCCCCGTGCCTGCCAGGAGCTATTTCTGAGTACACAGCCAGGAGTAACCCCTGAGCACCGCCGGGTGTGACCCAAAAACCAAAAAAAAAAAAAAGAAAAAAAGAAAAAAAAAGATATATCTATGTTTTCTTTCTTTTTTTTTTTTTTTTGGGCCACACCCGGTGACGCTCAGGGGTTACTCCTGGCTATGCGCTCAGAAGTCGCTCCTGGCTTGGGGGACCATATGGGACGCCGGGGGATCGAACCGTGGTCCGTCCTAGGGTAGCGCAGGTAAGGCAGGCACCTTACCTTTAGCGCCACCGCCCGGCCATATCTATGTTTTCTTGATGAGAAAGAATACATCTATATTTTCTTGATGGAAAATGGTTTGTCAGTATTCTCCCTGACTGAGACATATCATACCAATGTGCTTTACAATAGGTTTACTATTAGCATCTCCAACTGGGACAGCCCAGAGAGTTAAGTGGAAAGGAGTGTATTTTGCCAACCAAAATATCTGTTATTTGGTGCTCAGTGAATAGTAGCAAGGGCAGAGTCAGACAGGCTATCAGGGAGAAATAAAGACTTGAAGGAATCTCCCGAGGCTAGATGTCTTTGTTCCTGAATATAAGTAGCAGGACTATGATAGAACCAACAATGAGGCTTGATTCCCAAAACTGGTGATCTTCTGCACTTCTAGTTCCCAAACACTGCACTCCAAACATTTATGAAATTTGTCTTCATTGAAAAGTACAATTTCCCAGGGCCGGAGTGGTGGCACTAGAGGTAAGGTGTCTGCCTTGCGAGCACTAGCCTAGGACGGACCTCGGTTCGATTCCCCGGTGTCCCATATGGTCCCCCAAGCCAGGAGTGACTTCTGAGTGCAGAGCTAGGAGTAACCTGGTGTGGCCCAAACCCCCCCCCCCAAAGTACAATTTCCCCCTTTTTTCAAATTGTTCTATCCCCTTCCCAACAACAAATTAAAAAATATTTTAAGTATATAGATAGACCATGACTATATTCAGCAGTTATGAATATATTTATTAATATAGCCCTCTGTAAGTATATACTCTGTGACTACCTGCTCACTCTTTGAAGTGAGCTCATTCCAGCTTTTCTCAGCAGAACTTGGATATGAGGGAGAAGGTGTGGGGCATAAGAATACCTCCTCAATCTTCAAAGTGGGATCTTAATTACAAAAGGTAATCCAAGAAGCCAGCCCAGTAAGCCTGCAGTGTACCCATCCCCCCCTCTCCCCCCCCCCCCCCCCAGTTCTTAGAAAGACAGTTGGGCTCTGTCCCTCTGCAAGTCTAGCTTCTGCTGAGGCACCATTATGATCAGTGACAGAGGGTGTCTGGAATTTAGTTCTGTAATTCAAATTCAGTCTCTGACACATATAATATTCTATTGGGATGGATTGCCTTTGGCCACATTAATCCTTCCTCTCTTTGAGTAAAATAATAGTACCTTCCTACAATGGCTGCTATGTGAAAAGTATAGCCTAGAAGTTAAGGAAATAGTCTCTATGTAAGATGTTCTGGTTCTCTCATTTTTTGTGTGACCTTAAATAAGTCAATGAGTCTCTAAAGATTATACATGCCTCATTGGTTAATGGCCTTGATAGCATGCCTATCTCATAGTGTGCCATAAGGAAAGCCTGTATCTGTAAGCAGCCCGTATTTAGAGTGAAAGGGGTCTGAAACCTCAGGAAGTGCCTGGTGTCAAGATAGGCCACCTTCCCTTGCACTAACTTTCATGTCACACATACCTAGTCATGGTTTTCTTGGTTCTGTAGCACTTTGGAGCAACAGTAGATTAAGGCATGAGACTCCTGAATATGGAGCAAAATCCAGGCAACTATGGGTTCAATAAAGTGAGTTCATCTCCCCTTTCCAAACCTCAGTTGTCCATGTGTGAGTGGTAAAAAAAAAAAATGGCAGCCTTTTCAGAGGCATTGGAGAAGTCATGTAATGAAGAGGGGCCAGGGGGAGACATTCTTTGCCTATGTGCATCTCTCTCCCAATATCCTGAACCCACAAAATGCTTGAGTGTCAGAGCAGCATTCTCCAGAGTCTCACCATGAACCCAGAGGTTATAGCTCAGGAATAGGTAGGTAGACATTCATTGTCAGCCCTGTTCCCACTGTGCTTGTGAGAACTTGGGAAGTCCTTTTGTTCCCTGCACTTCAGTGTCCCTTCTTGCAACAGGGCTGAGCATCCCTGTCTGAGGGGCCCAAAAACCACAACTACTTGGGTTAGTAGAGAAAGCCTTCAAATTTGAGCATGCCTAAGAGATGCCACTCGGACATTCACCTCCCTAGTGCCTGGGACAAGTCATAGAAACCTCACTTTTCTTCTCTGAGAAGTGAGAAAAGTCAGACGCCAAGTTCCATCAGGCAGTGGTTAACACAGTGGGTTAATATTCATCACACATTCACAATGGTGCCTGGCACACAGAAGCACTATTAAGTGTGAGCTATTATTATTATTAATGAGCTATACAATGGCTATTCATTACTGCCACCTGGCAGTAACTGAATTCACATCCTTCAGGACTCCTGGCAGGTTTTCTTGAGATTTTCTTGGAAATGTGTTCCCTGGCTTTCCTTCTCTAAGCTCTCCAGAGTTGATTTATATCATAATAAAACCCAGATGATGGAGAGCTCAATGATATAGAACACCTACCTTGCAGGCATGAGGTCAAAGCTTTAGGCCCCATGATGTCGCATGCCAACAGTGGCACCAGTGTTTGGGGTCCTCAGCATCCCCACTAAGTCTATGATTTCTCCTACATTGGAACCAAGTGTGTGTGCTAACTACAGCTAAGTATGACTCTGGAGAAGTACCAAGACCTACTGTGTATGATCTTCAGTCATTACAATAACAAAAAGAAGGAAATAAGTAAAAATCTCAAGGACAGCAAGATTTTGTATACTCATTCCTCTCTATCCTCACTTTTGAGTCATGTTAGTATAGATATTTCTGTGAGATGAAACTAAGGTTTTGTAAATACTCACCTGAAGTACAGGAGGATTGGACTCAGTATTTGCTGAAGTGGATGTCCTTGTCTCCCAAGGCCTGTGTGGTCCAGAGAGAACCAATAGACTGGATAGCTTGAGGGTTCATGGAGCAAGGTGTACTCTGCAGCTACTGCCACTTAAGTTCTCCATGCTGGCTCCTCAACTCAACTATCTTCTTGCAGAACCCAACCTTTCATCTCCTCATTGAATCTCTTTGTTGAATGCCATGGATTTGGTGAATCTTCATTTAATGCTATGACTCTTGTAGAGATCCATTGAATACTCCCACTATATAGGCTCTTTGAGTCCAGCTCCCTCTTTTTCCACTGAGAGTTAGGAAGAAGAAAAGGGAAGTGGTCATTGTAATGTTTGTCACCCATGTCTCCTCATTTTCTGTGTTTCACTAATGGGAAAGATGCATTTCAGAACTGTATCCACTTTTATACTGCTCATTAGCAAAGTCAGCTTGATTTCTTTCCCACTAGTCCATTTCTATCAATGTTTCTCAACTGGGTTCATATCTGTTCCTGTGTACCTCCAAGATATGCCAATAGATCTCACAGGTAAAAAAAATTGTTGGACCATAGCATGAGATTAAGATGTCATGTAGTGGGGTCGGAGAGATAGCATGGAGGTAAGGTGTTTGCCTTTCATGCAGGAGGTCATCGGTTCAAATCCCGGCATCCCATATGGTCCCGCATGCCTGCCAGGAGCAATTTCTGAGCCTGGAGCCAGGAATAACCCCAGGTGTGACCCAAAAACCACAAAAAAAAATGTCATGTAGTAAGATGGGGTAGCTACCAGAAGAAAATACCATCAGGAAAATATATATGGAAAAATGTTGAGAAACACTAATCTAGATCAGAGATGGGAATTGCCTCGCCTCTGTGCCATATTATTACTGTGTAAAAATACATAAGGTCTGGCCCTGGTTTATGGTGACACACTTAGAAGTCTCATCAACTACTATTGGCCAATTTGCTTGTATTGTACAGCCTGTGAATGATATTATACATTTCCAAATGGCTCTCAGCAGGGAAAAGGTTTTCCATCCCTGCTCTAGACCTTCCTGGAGATGGGGTTCACCATCTTTTCTTCATCTTTGGGTATCCTAGGAAAGAGGTATCGTGAGTGATTCAGGAAGCCTGAATTTGATGTCAGATACATCATATTTGCACCAGAGCTGCTTCCTAGAAAGCCAAGTGTCATGAGAAAATCACTCCTGTCCTCAGAGCCCCTTTCCTTTCCTGCCAAGTGGGGTGAAGAAGAGCAAGCTCCCAGCCTGAGGAGACTGAAGCCAAGAGCAATAAGAACAGCCCTTGTAGGGGGTGGGTGTTCAGAAGTGCTCTGAACATGCGAATTTCCTTCTTTCTCTTGTTGTGTGTGCTGAAGCCTGCACAGATGGCTGACATGTGGGGAGACTGGCCCATTGGTATTTCACTGGAACTCAAGCCAGAACTAGAGCAATGTGAGCAGATTTTGTCTCATATTCCAAAAAATATTTATCCAGCATTGAATATTAAGAAGTGGTAGTCATTCCAATAACATACAAGACATGGCATTTTGTTAGGCCACTGTGTTAAGGGTTATTAAATATCATGGCCTCCCACTTCCAGTGATTCTCCTCAGTACTTTTAATCAGATTCATTTTGTATTGAGAAAATCTAAGCTTAACCAGATAGCTGGTTCATGTCCCACATCTCCTAAGGGACAGAACCAAGTTAGCTTTGAAGCCCAGGTCCCAAAGATCACATGAAGTATCTTGCTTTTTTGCCTCTCCAGACACTGAGATGATCTGAGAAGTGAAAGCTTATGTGTTTCACTCTTGCTCCTCAAATAGCCCAAATACTCCTGGGGAGCCAGACTGTGAACCAGACCATTGTGTCTGACAGAATGAAGTTTGTGCTAGAAGAATAATTAATGTGTGAAGGGAGGAAAAAAAGATGTTCACTGGTGCCAGGCATCCAAAGGAAAGAGAAACTTGCATGGGAGGACCTTTTATTTTGACTGTGATGGTGCTGAGTGTTTGCAACAACCCCAGGGGGGCAGTTCCTCATTATCACATCTATTTTCAAAACCACCACCAGAAAGTGGTGATTGGCCCAGTATAATCCAGCTAAGAAAGAGCAATACCAGCATCAAAATTCCAGGGCTTCCTGTGTCCTTGGCCTGCTTTTCTACTTAAAAGTCAGAATGGGGCCAGAGAGGGGACACTTTGAGCTGCAAACTTGTGCATAAAATTATTTAATCAGAAGAAAGCAAGACCAACTCGAGGGTCTGAGATTGAATCCTGGGGTGATAGGCAGGTACTGATAGGCATTTGCTAGGTGTTTTTAGGCCCAGGTAGAAGGACATAGTGCAGTTTAGTGGTTTGGGCCATGTGTCTGGGTACTATTCTAGGGCCTATGGGAAAGTTCTGCCTTTTCTTTTTTTGTTGTTTTTGTTTTTGTTTTGGGGGTGGGCACATCTCGTGATGCTCAGGGGTTATTCCTGATTATGTTCTCAAAAATCACTCCTGGCAATTCTGGGGGACCATATGGGACGTCAGGGGAAAGAACCACAGTCTATCCTGGGCCAGCTGCATGCAAGGCAAACACCCTACCACTGTGCCACCGTTCCAGCCCCAAAGTTCTGCTTTTTCCAGGCACATGTCCTCACTTCCTGAAGGTGATGCCAGCACCTGCAATCATTTGTCTTCTGACTGTCAATCCCAGAAATCCTGTACCACCCCTCCCACCCTTTCTGAGTCTCAGCTTCACAGATCAGTGCATATTGAATGGCCACTGAGTTGCCATGAGTTGATTAAAACTTGTAATAACTATGGGTCCCCAGTGGTCCTGGTTGTTCAAATCAATATCAGCTGTCACAGACTGGCTTACTGGCTTTTGTGACAGATTGAGGCTGAAAAAGAAGTAGGTAAGGAATGAGATCATATACCAGACAGTTATCATGAGGCCCTTTGGGACAGATAGGACCAAGCCTACTGTCTAAGAAAGGGCTACATAATCCTAGAGGGCTCCCCAAACCCTGACTTAACTTGTAAGATCCTTAGTGACTTTGCCTCCAAAATAATGTATCTTAGCAGTACCAAGAGTCTTTAGCTGTGCTCATGAGGAAATACTCAGGACAAGGTTGCTGGTAAGTAAAATCCGTGTCTTCTCCTTCATTTTGCGCTTCCTTGTTTTTCTTTTCTTCTGTGCTGCCAAGACTGTGCTGCCAGCAGTCACTTTGAGGTTTCTACTAATCTACCCTTGCTACCTTCCCATGAAGTTCTTGTGTGGCCCTAGCCAATATGATACTTTTGTCATATCACGGACAGGCCACTTGCATGGGGACCAGAAAGGAAACCTCATTTGAAATCATCATCCATACAGGCACAGTCTGCCTTTCACTTTCACCTCGGGCAAGATACTCTCTGATTGTGACTTCTTCATCTGCAAGATTAATGGGATGACAGTGAGCCTTGCTGGGAAGAGCAGAAGTGGCCTGGGGCTGTTTCCTGCCTACTCCTCCATGAGCATGTCCACTTCCATTGCTCCTAGAAGTGTTTTCTGTTGGGGAAAAATTACAAGGTGAAAAGCCCAATGGGCCTAAACAATAACACAGAAGGTCCAACTGGTAGTACCCGTTAGCTCTTCAGACAATGACTATATTTACACCATTGTGAGATCTAACAGTTATCCCAAATTGACTCTTATTGATCTAAGTTTTGGTAATTTTGTCTGACTTTGTGTTATAATAAACAATTTGAAGTAAATTTGATTGTGCCTGCAAGGAACAAACATTCCTGTAAGATTGGAGTGGCAGGTAAAAAATTGGGGACATTGGTGAAGTGAAGATCACATTGGTGATGGGGTTGCTGTTGGAACATTGAATGCTTGAAAAAGTAATATTGTGAACCACTTGGTAAATAAATCATGGTGTTGTAATAAAAATAATTAAGAGAAAAAAATTATCACAAGGTTTCTACATTTGTTGTCAGTTTTTCTTGGGAACCTGCCATTATGATTTGAACACTGATTGGGTCCTTAACGCAAGTTAAGGCTGGTCCTTCACAGTCTACACTTCTTTTTGAGATTCTAAGAACTTAATTTTTTACCTGGCTAGAAAAGTGGAAACTGAGACTTAGAAACAAGGACACACCACAGAGAAGATATTTGGCTTCACTCCCAGATTCAAACCCTGTGTGGCAGGTGGTATCTTTCACCTGCCGTTCTTGGTCAAGCTCATGAAGGTCATATATTCTCATTTCATGATTATTGGTCTAGTGAGCATGACTATTGTTTAGAAGCAGCACCATTCCAGGAGGGAGCAAGTTAGTGTAATCAGAATTCTTGCACTGGTGATGGGAATCAGTTGCCTACTAGCCCTTGGAAGAAGATAAGGCTTTGCCCATCACTAAGCATCTATGAAACATCTTTGACTTTCTTTTTCTTTTTCTTTTACGCTACATGAATTTCTTAGGCCTATCAGGGCTCAGGGGCTGCCCTAGCTGTACCTAGTGTTCAGAAAGCCATGTGGTACCAGTGATTGAATTCAGAGCCTTGTACATACAAAGAATGTATTCTACTACGTGAGCCATATCTCTGACCCCATTCTAGTAATTTTTCTAAGATTATTTCTTTCTAATTGGTGGGAATCCAGTTTCCTTCTAAAACCTCATAATTGGGGCCAGAGGGATAGCACAGTGGTAGGATGTTTGCCTTGCATGTGTCCAACCCCAGATGGACCCTGGTTCAATTCCTAGCATCCCATATGGTCCCCCTGAGTCTTCCAGGAGCAATTTCTGAGCAAAGAGCCAAAAGTAACCTAAAAAACAATAAACAAACAGATAAATAAAACCTCATCTCATCATTGTGTGTGGCCTAACAATAAGGTTCTGTACTGAGAAAGGTGTCTTTAGACAATGTTGTTAATATAGGAACATCATTTAGGACAATTGCATGAACTATGAACTATGGTATAGTTGACCACACCCTGTAAGAAGATGGAATGGCCCATGAGAGCCATCATCCTCTGTGGCTGAGATCTATCACTAGCCAACATGTCCTTATGCAATATGGGACTATCCTTTAGAGTGACTTTTCCCCCTTGCATAGCTTAGAGTTGATTTCACAAA
The DNA here is from genome assembly GCF_024139225.1 of Suncus etruscus. NCBI lineage: Eukaryota > Metazoa > Chordata > Mammalia > Eulipotyphla > Soricidae > Suncus > Suncus etruscus. The sequence goes on from NC_064852.1 coordinate 7,068,636, forward strand.
TGTCAAACAACTTCCCATGTTCTTTCCTTTATAAAAGGAAAACCATCTCTAAGAGTGTAATATGCTTACCTGAAGTGGCGTCACCCCTTGATGGGGACCAAGACAAGCAGGACTGGAGCTCAGCTCTCAGAAGAGAGCCACACACACACACACAGACATATTGAGGGCTAAATAGGAAACCAATAAGAGTTCTATATGAGCAGTCACCTTCGAGGCTGCCTCCATAGCTGAAGTTGTTTGAAAAAACTACCTAAGTACAGCCACTAAATTTGGAAATGTGCCTGTCAAGATGGCAGGTGAAGTTAGGTTGGGTGGAAGGGGGTGGAAGGGAGCATGTGAACACTGGTGGAGGGACATTGATTGTGGTAGTGGAATATTATACTCCTAAGAGTATAACTACCAATAACATTGTAAATTACATTATTTAATTAAATTTAAAATTTTAATAGTTTATGAGAAACAAAGAGAAAAAGAATCCAGGTGCCTTAAAAACTTCTCCTGTGCTCGCTTCGGCAGCACATATACTAAAATTGGAACGATACAGAGAAGATTAGCATGGCCCATGCACAAGGATGACAAGCAAATTCGTGAAGCGTTCCATATTTAAAAAAAAAACTTCTCCTACGGACTTGCAGTAGATGGGGTTTGTGTGATTTTCAGAAGAAACTATGTTTGTGCAATCTTCAGAAAATAGTTAACTACCAGGGCTGGTGAGGTGGCGCTAGAGGTAAGGTGTCTGCCTTGCAAGCGCTAGTCAAGGAAGGACCGCGACCGCGGTTCGATTCCCTGGTGTCCCATATGGTCCCCCCAAGCCAGGGGTAATTTCTGAACGCTTAGCCAGGAGTAACCCCTGAGCATCAAGCGGGTGTGGCCCGAAAAAACAAAACAAACAAACAAAAATAGTTAGCTATATACTCTGGAGGTCACTCCAGATCCAAGAAAAATTATTTGCTTTGCAAGTTGGTTGTTTCTCCTTCCCTTTGCAAAGCTGCTTCACCTCCTAGACCTACAAGTAGAGTGGTGGAACAGCTCATTATGCATTTTGCACTGGGAGCAATTTGTATTCCATAATTAATGAACATTAAAATGCATAATTGCAAACAGAAACAAATGGATTGGTGCTGAAGGGCGGGCTGGATTAAAGTCAAAGCTGCTGATTTTAGGGATAGAGGAGTAAGCTAGTGGGAGCTGGGTAAAGCCATGTTTTGATATGATGCTGGGTTTTCCCCAGCATCCTAATTCCTACTCAGATGCACCAAACCCTAAGGATCAGGTGTAAAATCACTCCTATGTACCATATCTCCAAGCACAGGTGAATGAGTCTGAATCAGGATTGCTCATGAAATAATTCAACCCAGGCTGAGGGTGAAATGTGTATAGTCTGGCAGTCTTCTACCTCGTATCTCTACCAAGCTGCCTGCCAGAGCTACTGTTTTATGTAGAACAGAGACCACCCCTGGGTTGGGCAGTAAGGACAATATAAGGACAGATAGCTCAAGCTATCCTGAGCCAATCCCACCCAGGTTTCCAAGTAAGACAATCTCTGTTTAGGGATCAATTCAATTTGTAAACAAACATATAAAGGAAACAGGGATGATCTTTGTTTTAGGTAAAAAAAAAAAAAAAAAAGATGTGTAACCTAACAGTCAAGTACCTAGCCCTAGGGTTTCCCTGAGATGGAAGGGAAGACAGTACTAGGGAAGACAGCTGACCTGAGTTAGGTGAATATATCTCTTACCTACTTAAAATAAAACCTCAGGCAATGGGGCAGTGCTACAAGAAACAGACCCTCCTGATAACCTGCCCGTTTCCCCTGCACATTCTTGGTCCTTCAGAGTCTACTCCTCTTTTTGAGATATTAGGAAAATGTTTACTGATCGCATCCACCACCATCCATAAATTCATCAGAGTAGCCAATCGAATCACTCACCTCTCTGCCACACCCTCACCAACGATTTCCCAAGTATGCTTAGAATCAACTTAGATGCCTTCCATGTCTGATATTAGAGGTCAACAGTTTTATTTTTATTTGCCTTCTTTAATTTTATTTGGTAGAGAGAGGCCCAGATAGTAAATATTTTAGACTCTTGTAAGTCATATGTGGTCTTTTCTTGTCTCAGAGTCTTCCTTTAAGAGAAAGAAATGTTAAAAATATAAAAGCCATTCTTAGCTCTGTGTAAAAACAGACTGTGGAGGAATAGATGGCTTTTCTCAATTTATCCAACAAAATGCAAGTAAAATTCTGAAGACACTGTCTGAAAGAAAGAGGGATTGTGGGAGGTAGAAAGGGGAAGTTAGATCCACTGGTCTCCTGGGATCTGACCCAGGAGATGCCTGGTGATCAGCATCTTGGGTTTTCTCTTCTTCTATTATGTCCAAGGCTTTGATCTAAAGAACCCAGAAACTTAGAAATAATGGTGGGTGGAGACAAAAATAGCAACAGCTCTCCTCCATCCCAGAAAGGAACCTGCTCTATTTAGCCAGAAAAAAGAAAGCCTAATAAGAACAAGTATTTTTAGACTGTAATGACTCTAAACTAATACAGGGTAAAAAACAAAATCAAAACAAAACAAAACAAAAAACTAGAAATGGGCCGGGCGGTGGCGCTGGAGGTAAGGTGCCTGCCTTGCCTGCACTAGCCTAGGACGGACCGCGGTTCAATCCCCCGGCGTCCCATATGGTCCCCCAAGAAGCCAGGAGCAACTTCTGAGCACATAGCCAGGAGTAACCCCTGAGCCTCACAGGGTGTGGCCCAAAAACCAAAAAAAAAAAAAAAAAAAAAAATAGAAATGCAGCTGTTTTTCTTCCCATGATAATAAAGGTCAGATAGGAATTAAAAATCTCATCTTTTTGAATCTGTAGTAAGGCAATCCAACAATTGCCTACCTATCTTCATGCTAGGTTAACACCATAGAAGGACAAGGGAGGAGTCAAATTTTCTTTCCCACAGAGAAGAAATAAGTAGGCCACATACCATCTAGAGTAAGTATATAGTCTGGACTTCTGTAGAATTAAAATATAAAATATAAAGTATAAAGAGTCCACTTGTTGGGTGAGGTCACTCCAGGCACCCTGTTTCTAACTGCTTAGGCCGATGGGTCTGAAGAGGCAGGGTAACAGCGGAGAAATAATTCACAAGCAGTCAGTTAAAGTTTCATAGAGTCAGCTTGCTTTTATTCCATTGCCATATCCACCATGAGTCTCTCTGCCATATGCTCATATTTGCTGAGTTTTCCCAAGCTGCTTATCCCATCTCTCTCTCCCCTCCCCTCCCCTCTCTCCTCCCATCCCTTCTCCTCTCCTCCCCTCTCCTCTCCTCCTTTTTCCTCTCCTCCCCTCTTCACTCCTCCCCTCTTCGTTCCTCTCCTCTCCTCTGTTCTCCTCCCTTCTCCTCTTTTCCTCTCTCTTCTACTCTCCTCCCCTCTCTTCTTCTCCTCCTCTCCCCTCTCTTTCCCACTCTTCCCCTCTCCTCCCCCCTTTTCCCCTCCTCTCCTCCTATTTTCTCTCCTCTCCTCCCTTCCTCTCTTCTCCTCCCCTCTCTCCTCCCCTCCTCTCTCCTCTCCACCCTTCTCCTTTCCTTTCCTCTTCCCCTCCCCTCTTTCCTTCCCCTTTCCTCCCCTTTCTCCCCTCTTCTTCCCTCCCCTCTCTTCTGCCCCCTTCTCCCCTCCCTTCTTCATTCTGCTCTCTTCCCTTTCCACCCCTTCTCTCCCCTTTTCTCCTCTCCTTCTCCAGCCAGCACTTTTTCTTTATTATTTAAAACAGCCTGCCCCATCCCAGATATGGGCAGGTTTAATCATCCAGGTGGGATTAACATCTCAAAAGAAAGCTTAGATAAAAGGTAGTGGGGGGGGGGGGTGTTCACCTTACAGACAATTGTCTGTAATCCCTAAACAATTGTCATGAGATATTCCACTTATTACAGTTGTAATGAGACACTCCCAATAATCCTTCTAGACTATTGTCAGAAAATATCTAGCTGAAATCCAGTATCATCTAATCACTATTATAATGAGGCTAATCCTTGTTGTGAATAAGTGGACATCTCATAAGTGGATATCCGATGGGGAACAGTCAATAGACTCACCAAGTACTAGCATCTATTTATTGGATATTAGTGGAGTCCTAGGTGTCAGCAATAATGCAGTCTCTCTTGGTATCATTACACAACAAATGGAAAAACAAGGCTTTTGCCTCCACCCTTCCCTAAAACATCAGAAATAGTTTTAATGGCAATTGAGTGCTAAATTCATTATCCCAAATGCCCAGGTTTCCATCCAGAATCACCTGTGGTCCCAGGAACCAGGGAAATCTCAAGCTGAAAAATAAAAGCAGTATGCTAGCAACTATATAACAAAGATAGTAAAGCTATCTGACAAATATATTCAATCATCCTTTATAAAACTGCTTAAGAAAGCAATTACAAGCACAAAGGAAAAAAAATCTCGGAAAGTAGTAAAAGATATAAAAGAGAATGTGAAATGTGGAACTGAGAACATAATAACAGATTTTTTTTTAGCTCTGTGATTTGACTTGAACAAATTGGAGAGGACAGGGACGTCATCAGTGAACCTTAAAAAGGACATTATGAATGACTCATTCTGAACATGAAAAGAAAATGGACTGACCATGAAAACAAGCAGGCTCGTTTGTCTGTGAAACTATGTGTTTTTTAAAAAACTGAAATTTGCATTGTGGAATTCTAAGAGAGAAGAAAGCAGACCAAAAGTACACAAGAATTGGCTAAAAAATTCTTACATTTTTAGGCAAGATGTTATATTAAACAAAGTGAGAAAACTCCAGAATGAATAAACATGTATGAAAATTTCACAAATTATTGTCAGATTTTATGAAAATATTTTTTAGTCTTTTTAAAGAAAACACTTGAAAGAAAAATAAGAGTAACAGCATCGTGTGTGTGTGTGTGTGTGTGTGTGTGTGTGTGTGTGTGTGTGTGTGTGTGTGTGTGTTTGTGTTTTGGGGCCATACCCAGGGGTACAAAGGGCTTACTCCTGGCTCTACACTGAGGAATGACTCCTGTTGGGGCTCAGAAACCACATAGGAAACCATGATTTAAATTCAGGTTGACTATGTAGAAGGCAAAAACCTTACCTGCTCTACTCCACCCCGACATAATATTTTATCCTTATAAGTAAGAGCATTATATATTCATCCCTACAAATTTTATTTCCTTCAAATACAATTTAAGTAACGTAGAAGTCACATGAGAAATTGTAGAAGCCATAAAGATCTAGCACAACATTTTTCAGATTCTAAATTAAAAACAAAAACTGTCGATTCAGAATCATATATCCAATAAACAATTATTTTGGAAGGAAGAAAAAAATCAAGATATTCTCAAAGGTCTTAAGATATTGTCATCAGCAGACATACTCTTTAAAATATTGATTAGCAATAATTTTCAAACATTTGAAAATTATTCATAAAATGGATCTTGGAACAAGAAGGAAGGATATATATATACATATATATACTTAAATTTATACATATTTATAGTTATGAAAACTGTAGGTACATGCACTCAGTAGTTTTTTACCTCTAGAATTTTCTACATTATGCCTAATGATTAATAGGGTGGGGGAGAGAAAGTCAGAGAAATATCTGAGTTATAGAGTACTTGTTTTGCCTGAATTTAATCACCATTACCAAAACAAAATTCTTTTTAGAACACCATTATCTGATGTTATCTAAACATGGGTTTAGAGGAATATTTAAGAAGATTATATTTTAAATGGGAGAAAATAAGGCTTCTCTGCATACTTAAGCAGGTAAAATTACAACATCTGTAGGCTGTAATAAGTTATGCATATCTATAGCAACCACTTGAAAACTATATATAAAGAGATGTACTCCAAATTATGGATAAGTCAAAATGGAATTCTAAAAGGAATATTCAAGTAACACAGGAAGAAAAACATGAAGCAGAGAAATGAAAATCAGATAGCAGAAAATAAAACATCAGATGTAAGTTCTAAAATGTCAATAATCACTTCAGAATGTAAGAAATCTAGACACAGGAATTAAAGGACAGAAATTGGCTAAGTGACTTTGAAACATGCAATTATAAGATATCTTCAAGAAATTCATTTCAATACAATTTAACCAGGGTGAAGTAATTAGAGTATACATATATGCACACAGTCTAATAAAAACAGCTGTAGCTATATTAATATTAGATAAAGTAAACATTTGGCAAAGAATGTTACAAGAGATACAGCATGTAATAATGAAAAGATCGCTTACCTAGAAGTCCTAGATAATGTGAACAGCTGAATGTGCAAACCAAAAACTAATATAACTGAAAGGAAAAACACTAATCCACAATTATACATTAAACCTTCTGTATTGGGGCCGGAGAGATAGCATGGAGGTAAGGCATTTGCTTTTCATGCAGGAGGTCATCGGTTCGAATCCCGGCGTCCCATATGGTCCCCCATGCCTGCCAGGAGCAATTTTTGAGCGTGGAGCCAGGAATAACCCCTGAGCACTGCCGGGTGTGACCCAAAAATCACAAAAAAACAAAACAAAACAAAACAAAACAAAATAAAACCTTCTGTATTCCTTGACAACTGATAGAATAGAAGCAAAAATTAGCACCATTAAAACAGTAACTCAATATCACCAAGTAAAGAATCCTATCCAACATTTCAGAATCACTTTATAGCTGAATGCACATTCTTTTTCACTGCCTATGGAATTCATGTGAAGACTGGCCATAAATTTATTGGTTGTTAAAAATTGCTTTAGAGCCAGTAATACCTCAAAATGTTGGAACACAAGGATGCAGGCAGGCATATTTTGGTTATGCCTGAAAACCGTCAGGAGCAACCCCTGAAACACAGAACTGAGGGATAGTTCCCAAGCACACCAAAGTGTAGACTCCATATCAGAAAAAATTAAGTTAATAAATTTAACGAATTCAAATCATACAGAGGGCATTCTTCAGCCACAATAGTTAAGTTAGGAGCTGGAGCAATAGCACAGTGGGTAGGACATTATTAGCCTTGTATGTATGTGGTAGGTGGGATGAGGGGTGGGGAGTTGGTGGGGGTAGAGTAGGGAGGAGGGGGTGAGGGGGTGGAGTAGGGGTGTTCAATTCCTGGCATCACATTTGGTCCCCTGAGCCTGCCAAGAGTGATTTCTTTTTCTTTTTTAAAAATTTTATTGAGACCGGGGCCGGAGAGATAGCGTGGAGGTAAGGCGTTTGCCTTTCATGCAGGAGGTCATCGGTTCGAATCCCGGCGCCCCATATGGTCCCCCGTGCCTGCCAGGAGCAATTTCTGAGCCTGGAGCCAGAAATAACCCCTGAGCACTGCCGGGTGTGACCCAAAAACCACAAAAAAAAAAAAAAAATTTTATTGAGACCAATGTGATTGATAAGTCTTTCACAGTTTTATTTCTGGTTCATAGTGACAGTGAATTAGGGTCATTCCCACCACCACTGTTGAATTCCCTCTGCCGTAATTCTCAGCATGCATTCCAGACCACCATTCTTAGCTCCCTGGACTACTAGTGTATGTCGCTTTTGTGTACAGCTTGCTGTAGATAGGGCCTCTTGATTCTAATGTTGTGAACTTTAACTTGGGTATTAAGGTCTGACCATTTTTGATTTCCACTCAATGTTCCTGAGTCCCATACATGATTATTATCATTATTATTATTATTATTATTTTGGTAGGAGTGATTTTTTAAAGACATACAAATAATCAGCAAGTTTATTAAAAGTTTCTCAATGTCACCAATATCTAAGGAAATGAAAATTAATACTACAAAGTAAAATCAAGTCACATCAGGAAGAATGTATATGATCCCCTATAAAATAATTTATAAAAGATAGAATGGAAATCATATAAATAAACAGAAATCTTTCTCCGATATGGGTGAGAACATCAAATGGTAGAACCACTAAGGGATACATTATGAAGATGTCTCAAAATTTTAAAGGGGAACTAGCAATAGAATTTAACAAAATGCTTTCTGAGTTTGTTTTGAGTGCAGAACCAGATGAAACCTCTGAGTGCTGTTGGGTGTGTTCCCAAAACAAAACAAACAAAACAAAATATTAAATGAGAAGGCTATAATAGATAACAAACATCTCTACATAGGACAGAAAACAATTCTAAACAATGGATGGGTCAAAGAGGAAATGAAAAATTATACTGATCTGGATGAAATAAAAATAGTCTAATAAAAATTTGTAGGACATAACTATATTTTGTCCCACACATAAAAGTAATACATCATTTTTCATCTTTATTTTTATATTTGTTATTATATGTTTTTTATTTAAACACCTTGATTACATACATGATTGTGTTGTTTGGTTTTCAGTCATGTAAAGAACACCACCCATGGGCCCGGAGAGATAGCACAGGGGCATTTGCCTTGCAAGCAGCCGATCCAGGACCAAAGGTGGTTGGTTCGAATCCCAGTGTCCCATACAGTCCCCCGTGCCTGCCAGGAGCTATTTCTGAGCAGACAGCCAGGAGTAACCCCTGAGCAATGCCGGGTGTGGCCCAAAAACAAAACAAAACAAAACAAAAAACACCACCCATCACCAGTGCAATATTCCCATCACCAATGTCCCAAGTCTCCCTGCTCCTCATCCAACCCCCACCTATACTCTAGACAGGCTTTCTATTTCTTTCATACGTTCTCACTATTAGGATAGTTCAAAATGTAGTTATTTCTCTAACAAAACTCATCCCTGTTTGTGGTGAGCTTCATGAGGTGAGCTATAACTTCCAGCCCTTCACTCTTTTGTGTCTGAAAATTATTATTGCAAAAATATCTTTCATTTTTCTTAAAATCCATAGATGAGTGAGACCATTCTGTGTTTTTCTCTCTCTCTCTCTCTCTGACTTATTTCACTCAGCATAATAGATTCCATGTACATCCATGTATAGGAAAATTTCATGACTTCATCTCTCCTGACAGCTGCATAATATTCCATTGTGTATATGTACCACAGTTTCTTTAGCCATTCGTCTGTTGAAGGGCATCTTGGTTGTTTCCAGAGTCTTGCTATGGTAAATAGTGCTGCAATGAATATAGGTGTAAGGAAGGGATTTTTGTATTGTATCTTTGTGTTCCTAGGGTATATTCCTAGGAGTGGTATAGCTGGATCGTATGGGAGCTCGATTTCCAGCTTTTGAAGGAATCTCCATATTGCTTTCCATAAAGGTTGAACTAGACAGCATTCCCACCAGCAGTGGATAAGAGTTTCTTTCTCTCCACACCCCCGCCAACACTGCTTGTTCTCTTTATATTAGAGGAAAATTTATAGTCAAAAATAAATACATCAGAAACTAGACATTTTAAATAAAAACATATAAGCTCCCATCTCAAGAACTTACTAAAAAGAGAACAAAATAAGAAAAAGAAAGAGGGGCCTGGAGAGATAGCACAGTGGTGTTTGCCTTGCAAGCAGCCCATCCAGGACCAAAGGTAGTTGGTTCGAATCCCAGTGTCCTATATGGTCCCCCGTGCCTGCCAGGAGCATTTCTGAGCAGACAGCCAGGAGTAACCCCTGAGCACCACTGGGTGTGGCCCAAAAACAAAAAAAAGAAAAAAGAAAAAAAAGAAAGAGAAAGAGAATCAAGGCAATTAAAAATAGAATAAACTGGGGCCGGTGAGGTGGCACTAGAGGTAAGGTGTCTGCCTTGCAAGCGCTAGCCAAGGAAGGACCTCGGTTTGATCCTCCGGCATCCCATATGGTCCCCCCAAGCCAGGGGTGTTTTCTGAGTGCTTAGCCAGGAGTAACCCCTGAGCATCAAATGGATGTGGCCCAAAAAAAACAAAACAAAACAAACAAACAAAAAAAAAGAATAAACTAGATCAAAAATATTGAAACAAAAATATTTGAAATTGGGGCCGGAGAGATAGCATGGAGGTAAGGTCATCGGTTCGAATCCTGGTGTCCCATATGGTCCCCCGTGCCTGCCAGGACCAATTTCTGAGCCTGGAGCCAGGAATAACCCCTGAGCACTACCGGGTGTGACCCAAAAACCACAAAAAAAAATATTTGAAATTTTCAAGATAATAATAATCCTAGCAGTGCTGATAATAAAGAACAGAGAAGAGACAAGTTACCAGTACAGGAATTGTGGTGATTTTCCACAATAAAGTCAATTAGATTGGCACCTTTGACATCTCTTAGCAAGTTTGGTCACAGAGAGTGAGACAGACACTCGGATATATCCAGGTTGCAAATTGGCATGAGCAGCCAAAATAAGGGGATAAATCAGCCATTTGTACAGCAAGATTTCGGTTCCCACACCCTTGCTCCTGAGCTCCAGATTCTTGAGTCATTGTTTTATTAACAGGTACTTTAAGAACCCTTAGCAGGTACATTAAGAACAAGGACAGGGACATTTCCATAGGTTTGGTCCTAGGGTGAAACACAGTTAGCAAGTGCCTTTAAAGTATACTCTTCAAGTCATGGTTTGTTGTGTAGGTAAACATTTCCATGGGATTATTATGTTACTGATCCTACTCTGATCAGTGATTGTGCCCTACCCTAGGGTGTGACCTGGCATTCTGCTCCCACCCTAGGGTGGTACCTGATTCGGATATATAAAAGCAAAAGTCTGTGCAAGGTAGGGGCTTTTTTCCAGGGCTGATTCTGGGGCTTTTGGCTTCAGCCATGTCCACTGAATAAAGCTGATATCTTCTGAAGCCTGACTGGCTGTTAACAAATTTATACTCGCCGCATTCACCTCAAAATCGCCGCTGAACAGGGTGGCAGACGCGCGTACTCCGAGCTGGAGGAGAAAGACCTCATCCTCCATCCCTCCATGAGTCAGCCCCATCAAGGGCTGGCTTGCAACAATGGTTTTTCCCACTTTACTATTGCCTAGGCTTTGCTGTCTTGAAAGTGTTCTGTTCTTTTTTATTTTAGAAATGTGTATTATGACTATGATTTACAATCTTGTCCATAATACAGCTGTTTCAGGCATGCAGTGTTCCAACACCAATTTCACCACCAGTGTGGTCTTTATTCCACCAGTATCCCCAAGTTCCCTCCCACCCCCTAGCATGTTCCCTTGGCAGGCATAAAACAAGTTTATTTTATATTACTTGGTCCAATAAAACTTAAAGAAATGGCAAATAGAAGTATCGGACAATAACTCAATAGAAGTCAACTTGTGATGATGAATTGCTGTATGATCTTAACTTTTCTTAATCTAATAGAGGAAAAACAGATGCAGAATGAGTGAGTGCCATACTCAAGTGACATTCTAAGAGCTGGAAGAATATGAAAGAATGTTGTACAACAACTCAACCAAATAAACACCTCATAAAGAACACTCTCTCATGCTAGATTATCATTCAGATTTGAAGGAATTTATACAAAGCTCCATGGACAGGCAAGAGCTAAGGGAAATCATAGCCTTGAATTCCCTGTAGCTTTGAATTCTTTAACTTTCTTTGATCACTTGGATGTTCTTGAAATCTTAAGTTTTGCAAGCTCACTTAAAGAGCTTCTTTTAAGGAAAGGGTACACTTCGCAACACCTAGCATTTAGTGTTCTATTCTGTCTGGGCATACATTTTCTGTCCTCAAATTATTCTATTCTTGCCTACTTTACTCAGGGAACTATCCTGATTTTCCATAAGGAATAAAACATAGAATATCATTCCAGATATACATAAAGAAATTAATAAAAGATTGTTATAAATAGTTTGACATGCATATTTTTCAAAATCTAGAGGAAATAGCCATTTGAATAATCTTATAACTATTAAAGAAATTGTAACTTCCATGCTACCCCTTTAAAAATAAATAAGACTTAAAAGTCTTATTGAAAAAGTATATCAATTTTTTTTTTTACAAATATACCTTTAGGGAAAAAATAACAAGAGAAAATTACTCCCTAATTCATTTTTATAACAGTAGCATTATTCTGATCTGATATTTAAATCAAAGGCAGTACAAAACCAGAGAAACACTGAAAAAGACTAAAATCTTTCATATATATATTTTCCACAAATCCTTAACTAAATTCAACAATATGCAAAAAAGAGTCAGTCACCAAGACTAATGGGGCTTTATTCTAGAGATGCAAGATTAATTCAGTAGTTAAAAGTATATCAATATATGGGCCTGGAGAGAGAGCACAGCGGTGTTTGCCTTGCAAGCAGCCTATCCAGGACCAAAGGTGGTTGGTTCGAATCCTGGTGTCCCATATGGTCCCCCATGCCTGCCAGGAGCTAATTCTGAGCAGACAGCCAGGAGTAACTCCTGAGTACCGCCGGGTGTGGGCCCCCCCAAAAAAAAATATATCAATATAATAACAGACCAGAGGAGAAAAATCCTACCTGACCTAATCAATTGATTAAAAAAAAAAATGGGGCCGGAGCGGTGGCACAGCAATAGGGAGTCTGCCTTTCATGCAGCTGATCCAGGAAAGACCTTGATTCGATCCCCAGCATCCCATATGGTCCCCCAAAGCCAGGAGTGATTTCTGAGTGCATAGCCAAGAGTAACTTCTGAGCATCACCGGGTGCGGCCCATAAACCAAATAATAATAATAATTATAATAATAATAATAGTAATAGTAATAATAATAATAAATAAAAAGAGTAAAGTTATACATGTAAAGTTATACATTCTCAAATACAAAATGTTAAAGCAACTTCTATTGAAACCTCAATGTTTTTAATAGGTATTGATTAGAATTCCTTGGTAAACACATGAAAGAACAAAGTAATTAGGTTTGTCAAAAATGTCTTTAACAGAAAGGAAAGTAAAGAGGTTGATAGTAAAGAGATTAAGGTATTTGCAGTACCTTAACTGGCAGGTAGCTGACTGTATTTTGATACTTTACCATCATTTATTTGGACTCATAAGCACTGCTTGGAGTGATCCCCAAGCACAAAAGAGAAGTGATTCCTCCTATTTGTGTCCACCACAAATAGAGGAACATGTTTCTAACTCAGTAGTGGATTACATATTTTGCAAATATGATGTTCAATTTCCAGAACAGAGCATTAAAATTTAAACATAATAAAAAATAAATAAAAAGAACAAGAAAGAAGACGGTCTAGTTTGATTTTAGTTCTACTATTAAAGTAATCAAGACTGCGAGGTTAATGGAAGGACAGAAATATAGATCAATTGTATAGAATAGAAAATCCCCAAATCACCATATAAATAAATTCCATTTCTTTTTACAAAGGCACCAAAGCAATTTTAAAATAAAGGGAAATTTCAAACAAAGATGTAGAACAATCACACGCTTGTAGATAAAAATAAAACAAATTTCAATGTCTGTCTCACACCTCATACAAAAATTAACTCAAAATTATCACAGAATTAATTGCAGAGCATAAAGCTATAGCACTTCTAGAAAACCCTTAGAGATGGGGAAAAAACCTTTGAGAATTGGCTCTGGCAAAGAGTTCTTACATTTCAAACGTATGAATCCGCAGAAAAGAAAATGATAAGTTGGATTTCATCAAAATTAAAAACACTTGCTCTGTGAAAGCACATTTGAAGAAGATGAGAAGACAAGTTACCAAGTGGGAAAGAAAATATTTGCAAAGCACATATCTAACAGAGATCTAGAAGAACTCTCAAAACTGAATTATAAAAACTAATCCATTGGATATGGGCAAAATACAGCACACTAAGCATGTAAAATGGAAAATAGACACAAAATATTCAGCATCATTGACTATTAAGTAATAGCAAGTTAAAAACCCTGTAAGACAAAGCTACCAGCCTATTGGGATAGATTTAAATATATATTTACATATGTACAAAGATACGAGAGAGAAATCAAATTTGATGAGGATGTAGAGAAACTGGGTCTTCATAAGTCAGCTGAAAATATTTGAAATATTACAGCTACTACCAAATAAATAAATGAATAAACAAAGATATAACCTAGAAAAGTTAAAAATAGAGAGATTATGGGGCCAGATGATACAATAACAGTTTGGGTCTTGCACTTGGCTGAGCGGGGTTTGATCCCCAGCAGCCCATATATTCCCCAGAGCTGAACAGAAGTGAGCTAAGAACCAGGAGTAAACCCTGAGAATGGCCGAATGTGACCCCCAAAACAAAGAAATATAAATGTGCACTGATCATATGACACAGAAATTATATACTTTGCCATTTCTCCTAGGCTATTAAAAACTGTGTTGAGACACAAAAACCTTTCTATAAACGTTTGGGTTTTTTTTGTTTGTTTGTTTGCTTTTGGTTTGAGGGGCCACACCAGAGGTGCTCAGAGGTTACTTTTGGCTTTGCACTCAGTATCACTTTTGGTGTGCTTGGGGGTACAACATGGGATGCCAGGAATAGAACCTGGCTCGACCACATGGAAGGCAAACACCCTACCCACTTGCCTATCACTACAGTCCCTGTACATGCATGTTTCTAGCAGCTTTTTTATTTTTAATAGACACTAAGTAGAAATAGTCCACTGTTTTTTAAAAGTAGAATGAGTAACACACTTCTATATTGTAGAATTAAATAATTAACGATGGAGCTGGATGGAGGTGGATGGATGGATGGAGGGATTTTTCTCTGCCATCCCAGGCCATGTGGCTCCGCAATCCCCATTCAGCTGGTGGGTCCCAGGTTTAGGTGAACGGTGGAATTAGACTCATCCAGAGACAGGCATCAGGAAGAATCAACTTTATTCATGCCCTATCCACCACATGTGTGGCCTATATCATAACCTTTCAAGCACTTGCTATTCTTAGCTCTGCATCTTAACTCCTTTCAGCCATCTTCCTTTTGACCTCCAAGCTGGCCAAAGACCAAAAGAGTGGCCCCTAATCCCCTGGGTCAAAGGCTTTATCTACCTTTTCCAAGACCCCTCCCAGGAATTGGGCAGGGTCTTGCAGGTAAGGTCAAGTTACCTAGGAAGAATGGGTGGGGGATGAGGCTTCACTATATCACAGACTAAAATTCTCCAGTGTCTCTGTTACATGCAGTAACTTGAATGGATGTGAGAGTAATGCTGAGTGGAGAATGAAAAACCTGATTCCCACCCAAAATAACATACTCTCTCATTTCATGTATGTTACTTTCTGAAATGGCAAACTTTACAGATGGGAGAGTTATGGTTGTCAGGCACTGAGAAAGGAAGTCAGATGGAGAGTGTTTATAAAGGAAGTAGGTGAAATTTTGGCAGCAAAGAAATAGCTTCATTATTAATGTATGCATTCTGTTTGTCATATTTTTACTCTCATTTTCTAAAACTGAATCATAGAAGGAACTGATCAAAGGATACATAAGATCTCTCTCTTCCTTATAAGATATATTCAACTACCTGGGAATCTACAATATCTCAAAATGTAAAATATATGTAATACATGACTATATTGCATACTTGGTCCACAGTTTATGGAAAACAGTATGCTGTTTCCTCAAAGTATTAAAAAAATAGATCTATCATATGATCTACTTTTCAGTATCCAAAAACAAAAAAGCAAAATTTTTATTTTTAATATTCTTATTTAAACACTGTGGTTACAGAAATGTTCATAGTGAGAAGGGTGGAAGGGTGGTGTACATTCTCTGACTCAAAACTCAAAAAACAATAATTTTAAAATCCCTGCACATGGGGCTGGAGTGATAGAACAATGGGAAGGATACTTTCCTTGTATACAGTCAGCCTGGGTTCTATCCCATAGCAACCCTTATGCTTTCCTAAGTTCATTTGCCAGGAGTTATCCTTGAACTCAGAGCAAGGAGTAAGCCATGAACACCATGGACCCCAAACCAATATATATATAAATATACTTTCACATTGATATCCATTGCAGTTCTATATTACAGAATCAATATATGGAAACAACCAAATGCCCAACAACAGTTGAGTGAATGGAGAAATTCTGGTATATAAACACAATGAAATCCTACTCAGCTGTAAGAAAAGATGATATCTGATAACACAAATGAACTAGTGGGGAGTAAGCTAAGCAAAATAAGTCAGAAGGGAAAAGACAAGTACTAGATACTTTCAGTCAAATGTGGTTTTGACAGAACAGATAGGAAAATGAAACCATGTTCTTGGTGTCTGATTGCGAAACCAAGGCTTCCAAAGGAAGATAGAGAATTGAAAGTGTGCGGAGGGCCAGGTGAGCTACAGGGGAGGTATATAGACACTTTGAGTAGTAGGTGTGGAGTGAAAACATACATATTAAAGGTGTGAATCTGTACCTTATAACACCTTATCTTGTAAATGAATGTTGTTTTGATTTGTCTTAGAAAAATAAACACTGCAAACCACAAATAGTGTGGCACCCCGTCCACACTCAAATAATTGAATTTCCGTCTCCTGTTTATACCTGGCCTTGTGCTTACTTGTGTTTCTCTATTGGAGCTTCAATTGCAGGACCTTCCTTTATCCATCCCTTATAGCTTCCAGTTTGCTGTTCTTTCCTGTTCCTTCCTTTTCATTTACATTCCCCCCAAAAAACTCTTCTTACTCTGGCTCAACTCAGATGCTCCATTAGAATCTCCTTCATTCCCATTTACAATCACTTTTGATCACATTACCTTTTTTAAATTTTTTTAATTTATAATGTTTTACTCTTTGCAGTAGACACATCTTTCCTGTTCATTACATGTTTCCTCTTTGAGGACAAAGGTTTGTCTGTTTATTACCCCATCTCAGCACCACACACATTTGATTAGATCTGAGAGCCTTATTCAATCAATGTTCTTTGACTGAGCCAATGAAAGACTTATAATATAGAGGATAAAGAAAATGTTAATGGTTTTATTAAGGTTTTTTTTGGGGGGGTGGCCTCAACATCTGTTAATTTCTCCATTAATTAATCTTTATTTATTGATTTTTTTTTATTTTTTGGTATTTGGGCCACACCCAGCGGTGCTCAGGGGTTACTCCTGGCTGTCTGCTCAGAAATAGCTCCTGGCAGGCACGGGGACCATATGGGACACTGGGATTCGAACCAACCACCTTAGGTCCTGGATCAGCTGATTGAAAGGCAAACACCGCTGTGCTATCTCTCTGGTCCCTATTTATTGATTTTTATAAGTTAGGTTTTGAGACAGATGTTTTTGTTGTGCTTCACACAGATGTCCTCCTTCCTGGAAATGCCTCTCAAAGAGCTATGAGCATTCACATTTTGCACATAAAATTGAGTCCATGAAGCGCTTGCCTAGGCAAACAGGGTCCCAAAACCCAAAGACAATTAAAGAACTAAGACCCAATTTAGCCCAAGGATTTGTCCAAGATCTTGGTCATGTATGTGGTGGGACATGGGCAAGCAGACCCACCGTTAGCTGGGACCTCACTGTGTCTCTTCTTTGTGTCAAAGACATCTCAGTCCCTTAGCAAACTCTCAAATGTGCAGTTTTCTTTTTCTC
The DNA here is from genome assembly GCF_024139225.1 of Suncus etruscus. Taxonomy (NCBI): domain Eukaryota; kingdom Metazoa; phylum Chordata; class Mammalia; order Eulipotyphla; family Soricidae; genus Suncus; species Suncus etruscus. The sequence continues at coordinate 7,086,006 of NC_064852.1, forward strand.
ATTCAAGTTTTACTGCATTTTTTCCATATTATCTCTGTAACTAGTTCTCTGATAGCTGTACATACACTTCAATTCCTTATCTTTAAGACTAGATTTTTCCATGCCTTAAAAATATCCATAACAGCCTTTGCCATTTGCTAGAGCATTGTGCTAAATACATGATTCATATATCTCACTGTATTCGTTATCTATTTCAGTCTATTTCATCTCCACATTGAATTGCTCAAAACAGGAAGGGTTTTGGATGATTTTGTTTTTAATCTTAGACAAGGTCAGAGGTTCAGGAGGTGGCTTAAACTGCAGGGGTCTAGGTCTAACACTCTGATAATCAAGATGGCAGCAGGATCACCCTTGTCAACTGAGCATGCTTGACCAGAACTCAGGATGCCTTTCCAAAGTTGCTCAGATGCTGTGGATTGACCTCAGGCCAACTGGACTGCTGGCCAGATGTTTCAGTTCCTTGTCATGGGAGGGAAGGTGAGTGCTTCTCCAGGGACTTGTTTATAACTTGGTAGGTTTCACTAGTGTAAGGGATGAGAGAGACAGAACATGAGACAATCTTTCATCTTTTGTACTATTTCTTTATTATACTTTTTTGTCTGTGGATATAGAAAATACTTTTCTTTTTTTTAATTTTTATTGAGACCGTTGTAAATAACAAGTCTTTCACTGTTATGTTTCAGGCATATAATGATAGTGAATTAGGGCCATTCCCACCAACAATGTTTTTTCGTTTTTGTTTTGTTTTTTTGGGGGGGTTCAGGCCACACCCATTTGATGCTCAGGGGTTACTCCTGGCTACATGCTGGGGGGGGGGACCATATGGGATGCCGTGGGATCGAACTTCGGTCCTGATCCTTGGCTAGAGCTTGCAAGGCAGACACCTTACCTCTAGCGCCACCTCGCCGGCCCCCCACCACCAATGTTGACTCCTTCCACCATAGTTCCCAGTATGCATCCTCCTGGACTACTAATGTAGTAGGTCTATTTTGTGACTTTGGCTTGGGTGTTTAGATTTGACCCTTTTTTTTTCTTTTACTCATTGCTCCTGAGATCACTTGGCCCCTGGATCCCATCCATATTTTTTTAAATTTTTTCAATTTGTAGAAGCGTATAGAAATATGAGGTTGAACAAAATGATACAAGTTCTAAGGTTCTATGAAAAAGGCTGGAGACCCTTATCTAGAAGATATAAAAAATTCTGCCGCAACTGCACACTCCAATTTTCATTACACTTTTTGATGGAAACTTTATGGTCATTATGAAAGTGCACTGGGGTTTCCACACTTGATTGTGGTATACTATAGGTCATACCAGCCTCGCTAGAGATTTGGTGATAAGTTGACAGTGCCAAGGATTAAACTCACTGGCCCTCAGTGCTCCCTCCTCTCCGCCTATATCATCTCTCTGTCTTTCTCTTCTCAGAACAGTGGAGGTAGCACAGGATGCAGTTGTTCTACAATTGAAACACATCCCTAGGCTCCATATTTATATGCTGGATTCAAACCAAAGATAATACACAAGTACCCTGATTATCCTGCATACCAAGCAAGTGGTTCAGTCATGTAATTGTAGGCAACCATATTATATCAGACAAAGTGTGGAATGCAGTTGAAATCAAGCCAATGAGTTATCTACTGTCAACATTGTATTTTGATCAGGGAGTCAGAAGAAGAGCAATACATAATGGGAAGCCATCACAAGAACTCTCAAATGAGGGGAATGCTTGAGCAAGATTGTGCTCACCCACTTCGGGATAGGGGCATGAAGCATATGCTGGAGGGAAGGATACTCCTTGGGGTAGTGACAGGTAAACCTACTTTTTTTATTCAGTCTCTCCCTTGCTTATGGATTTTGCAGATTTAATTAAACCTCCACTTTCAATTAACTCTGCTGTGTTCTCAGAGTCTCTTCATCTTTCAGGGTCTTTGTATTCCATCTGTAAATCACACTGGGGGAGAAAAATGAGAGAGTCTGATCAGCAAGTTTGTTTTCAGCCATAAAATAGCAGAAGGAAATGAGAAAGAAGGCTGTCTGATTTCACTCAAATGTGAAAGATAAAGAGAAACAACTGGAAAGGGGCAACAAAACTGACTTCAAGACAGAGTGAGAACTGAGGGAAAGAAGGAAGGGGTTGGAGGAATGGGTTGTGAGAAGATCAAGAGGTTGGGTTGCTGCTCGAACTTTGGTAGTTACTGGTGAACCTTGTATGCACAGTGAGTTATGCACATCTACCTTAAAAATTCTGTAGTCTTGCAAACCAACGAGAATTTAATTTTTAAAAATAACATCAAGTGGGCCCGGAGAGTTAGCACAGCGGTGTTTGCCTTGCAAGCAGCCGATCCAGGACCAAAGGTGGTTGGTTCGAATCCTGGTGTCCCATATGGTCCCCCGTGCCTGCCAGGAGCTCTTTCTGAGCAGACAACCAGGAGTAACCCCTGAGCAACACTGGGTGTGGCCCAAAAAACAAAACAAAACAAAAATAATAATAATAATAACATCAAGTATTTGATCTTTAGTAGGCAGAGAACCCACATGCTATTGAAGAGTCTGGATTCCTTACCCGTATTCAAGATAAAGTATGTGGGTCATGTTTGCCCTGCCTTTGCAGGTTCTCAGATTCAGAATAAGGACATTGGATGAACTCTGTATCTATCTGTGTTCCAACTTTCTGAAAACTCCTCAAGAAGATCAGAAAGAGACGGAGAGAGAAGGGACTTGCCTAGGATTTGACTATGAACTTTAGGACCAGAACACCTGAAAAGTCCAGGTCCTGGCCCTCTCCATATCCATAAATGAGTATAAATGTAGTACTTGTTTCTCATGACTTCCATGCCAAATGACCACAAAGTAAGTGGTTTAGCATCATGGATATTTATTTCCACACAGTTCTGAAAGCCATATTCTTTTTTTGTTTGTTTGTTTGTTTGTTTGTTTTTTGTTTTTGGGCCACACCCAGTGTTGCTCAGGGGTTACTCCTGGCTGTCTGCTCAGAAATAGCTGCTGGCAGGCACGAGGGACCATATGGGACACCGGGATTCGAACCAACCACCTTTGGTCCTGGATCGGCTGCTTGCAAGGCAAACGCCGCCGTGCTATCTCTCCGGGCCCTGAAAGCCATATTCTAAAGTCAAAATGTCACCAGCTCTTTCCAGATACTCCAGGGAGTGTCATCCCTTGCCTCTCCAATTACTGAGGGTTGCTGCCCACCACATTCTCCTCTTTGCTCTTGCCTCTATGAGAGCACCTTGCCTCTGTGCCCAGGCTCTCTCTGTACCCATGCTCTCTCTGTACCCATGCTCTCTCTGTGCCCATGCGCTCTCTTTGTGCCTCTCACCTCTTAGAATCTTTAGGATGGCACCTAGACCTATCTGACTAATGTAGGGTAGTCTCATATTAAGAGCTTTAATTTAATCCCATTTACAAAACTGAAAGGTTCTAGAGCTTAGGGTAGAGATAGATCTTTCGATCAACCATTTCACCTGAGAGATATGCTGTAGAAATTAATTAAGTGAACACAGGAAAAGTATATAGATTATGCTTGGCTGTAAAACAATCACTTTTTAATGAACATGATTGGTCAGGAATCTTTAGCACTGGAAAAATTACCCTGTCTGAGTAGCTTCCTATCACCTGGGAATGTCAACAGGTCTTTTCTCCTTTCTTTCCTAAGTCTCTGCAGGCAGACAGACAGACAAACAGGCAGTCAGACAAGCAGGCAGACAGACAGACAGACAGACCAAGCTTCCAGTAGTAGTCAATGGCTCCAACAGTCCAATGACCGATAAGAGGGTATTTGGTCAGAGACAAGCAGAGAACTCATCTGAGCTTATATTAATATGTATAGCACTTCACTCACATGGAAAATTGATTTTTCTTTTTAAGCACAAAATGTAGCCTGTTTTATAACCTTTCTGCTGCTTGACAAAGGCCATTTATAACCTCCTTTCTCCATCACCCTTCCTGGCGCCAGTCTCAAATGTCTTGCAGAACTTTTCTCGTGCATTCGTAATTGCGAATTCTTCTTAGACAAAATTTAATTTCCAAGAGGGCTGACCTTTGGGGGTTTATTTTTTTGTGGCTTTTATAAAGTAATTTTTGCATGTGTGTTTGGTTACTGCTGTTGCTCGGGATGATGGCTCAGGAAGGGGCTGGGGAGCTGGGCAGAGGAGAAGAGGACAAAGCAGAGTGCACGCCCATCTGTGATACCTGCTGATGGATGAGGAGGGCTGGGCTTGGGGCGTTAATCTTGCCAGCCAAGAAATGCCAGCAAGGTTGTGGAGATGAACATCTTAGTGCTTCATTTTCTCCCCTGAATGAAAGAACATCAGAACCATTTTTTCTGTGTGCTGAACTGCAGAAGATGAGCTCAGCCTCATCAAGTGACGGAAGAGAAAATGAGGGGAATAGTCAGTTGTCCCTACTTTGGAAGAGCAATCACTCACTCAGGTGCAGGTTCAGTGGCAAGGCTACTTGACTGAGCCTTCAAAGGTTGGCATTGAGGCGTGTAGTTGGTCACCTGCAAGTTGAATACAAGATCGGGAAAAGAAGATAAAATTACCTACAGGAAATTTAACTATCTGCTAGGAAGATTCAATCAATAAAATATACTTATTTACGCCAGGAAGTGATGGTTTGGGGATCTCATATTGGTGACTATTTGGTATGAAGAAAGCTAGCGAGGAATCCAGGGGACAGCTTGGGGCTCTTTGCAAGCTCCCTTTGTGAGCATGTCAGTATATCCTCTTGCACTTCAGCACCAGGATGGAGAGCAAAGGTCACCTTCAACAAAGGGAGGAGGAGGACTCACATTGAGTGAGTTTTAGATTCTAAAGTAAGGAATGCACCCCATGATTAGGTTTATTGCGGTATATTTGAATTTGCACTGCCCCCTAACAGGTAAGAAGGTTGAGACTCAAAGTGATTTGGCCTCGATCACATGACAGAAAGGCAGAAAGATGAGAGAGAGATATGTGGGGAGTTTGCCTCGTATGCAGCCAACCTGGATTCAATCCCAGCATTCCATCTGGTATCTTGAGTACTGCCAGGAGTGATTCCTGAGTGCAAAGCCAGGAATAAATCCCAAATATCAGCAGGTGAGAAAAAAAACCTAAAGAAATGAAAGGCAAGGGGATTTTAAACGCATTAATAGGAGTTCTTTAAAATAGATACCTGGATATTTTCTTAAGAAATATTGGGCCCGGAGAGATAGCACAGCGGTGTTTGCCTTGCAAGCAGCCGATCCAGGACCAAAGGTGGTTGGTTCGAATCCCGGTGTCCCATATGGTCCCCCGTGCCTCCCAGGAGCTATTTCTGAGCAGACAGCCAGGAGTAATCCCTGAGCACCGCCGGGTGTGACCCAAAAACAAACAAAAAAAAAAAAAAAAAAAAAAAAAAGAAATATTTATTGCAAGAGATACTCATGAATACTAATTATAAATGCAATCATGCTGTTGATGTCTCAACGTTAATATTAATAGTAGATAATGGTTCCTCTATGGGTGATGAGCTACATGGTGTTAAAACCATTGCCCATAGTCCCTGTCCTTTCAATACTAGGAGGCAAATGTTGATATTGGTAAAGGTAAAGAACTTGATTCAAAGTCACACAGATATGAGTTGGACAAGCAGGCTTTTTATTGCAGAGGTGAGTGGTAAAAGAGCATTGCTCAGGAGATGCCAGAGACCCTCCAGTGTTTCTTGGCTCACTGAACCAGTGATCCAATATATGGACATGAGGATGCAGTGGTAGGCAATCCCTGCAGTGAGAAGAAATCATGTGATGCTGGGTATCAAACTCTCAGTCACATGCATGTTGATTTAATATAAAATATAATGTCTAATGTCCTCACATTGGGAGAGGGCCTTCCTTCGGACCTTTGACCAATAGGTCTGATGAATGCAGGGTAACTTTGGAGAAATTAATTCATAAACATTCAATTAAAGTTTCATCAGAGTCAGCCAGCTTTATTCCAAGACCTTGTCTGCCATATGCTTTTTCTCACATTGCTTCTATCTATGCTAAGTTGATTCCAAGCAGCTTCTCTGATGCTCTCCTCTGGTTTTCTCCCTCTTTTTGCTCTCTTCCCCCCATCCAGGCCCTTTTCTTTATCCTTTAGGTCCCCACCTACCAGGATGGGGGCAACCTTGTGATCTAGGTGTGATTAATATTTCACAAAAAACTTAGGGCCTTGGGGGGAGGGATAAGAGGCAAGACATGTGCCTCTACCCCTAAAATATTTCTCTAGCCTCCAACAGGACTTTCTTTGTCCAGATTTGATTGCAGTACATAGCACAAGACCCTTTACAAAAGGTAGGCAGTGAGGCTGTGATAGTTTCTCCCACTCTCTGAGCCATAACCACCTTCTTGTTCTCTCTCCATGCAGTGCCCTGAGGAGCTTCGACCTATGAAGGATGGCTCTGGCTGCTATGACCACTCCAAGGGCATTGACTGTTCAGATGGCTTCAATGGGGGCTGCGAGCAGTTGTGTCTGCAGCAGACACTCCCTCTACCCTATGATGCCACCTCTAGCACCATCTTCATGTTCTGTGGGTGAGTGTCTGGCTTCAAGGTCTAGTCACTTCCTCAAGGCAGCAGGGAGAGGCAGAGCAAAGGTCAAGGACTATAGGCTGAACCTGACCTTCAAAAGAATGACCTTTCTGCTCCGATGTTTTCACTCAAAAGGCCACAGGCAAGAACATAACTTTCTATTTGGTGTCAGAAAAAAACGAAGGGAAGATGAAAAATAAGTCATTGATTAATAATAATGACTACATCCTAGAGGCAGGCGTTTTTTTCTGCTGAAGTCTACACTGCTTGTTTCTTCCCCGCAACCCTGGTTCACTGTAGCTTAGAGATAGAAGCACAAACCTTGGAGGTGTCACTAAGAAACTATTGATTTGTTGCTGAAAAGCAGGGGCTTAGCTAGGCTCTTTAACTGAGTTTCTCCAGGCATGGAGCTGAGGTCAGCACTCAGAAGTGGAAAACATTGTTTTTCCTCATTTCTAGATGTTTTGCTTAATCTAATCATTAAATAAACGTAAGACAGACTAACCGGAGAAAAACAAATATAATTAGATCCATATGGGAGTCCCAGAAAAAAAAAGGAGGCTCAAGAACGGGGACATAGTGTGGGGATTAGAGGTACACATCCTTCAAACACAAGGACCTGACACAGTCTGCAGCCCTCTAGCACTGCTGACTGATGTCCTCAAGTATTACTGAATCTGAGCAGTACTGCTTCACTGGGCCCTAGCATTCATCTCTGAGTCAGTTAGTAGAGTATCTTCAAGAGCACCCCTGGGTCTGCTTGGGAGTCCCCCCCCCCAAGTATAAAAAATAAAGAGTATAGGGGCCGGAGAGATAGCATGGAGGGTAAGGAGTTTGCCTTTCATGCAGAAGGTCATCGGTTCGAATCCCAGCGTCCCATATGGTCCCCCGAGCCTGTCAGGAGCGATTTCTGAGCGTAGAACCAGGAGTAACCCCTGAGCGGTGCCTGGTGTGACCCAAAAACCAAAAAATAAATAAAAATAAATAAAAATAAAGAGTATAAAAGTTTAAGAGTATAAAAATAAAGGCAGGGGCCGGAGAGATAGCATGGAGGTAAGGCATTCGCCTTTCATTTAGGAGGTTATCTGTTTAAATCCCGGCATCCCATATGGTCCCCCGTGCCTACCAGGAGCAATTTCTGAGCCTGGAGCCAGGAATAACCCCTGAGCACTGCCAGGTGTGACCCACAAAAAAAAATAAATAAAGGCAAACAATTAGATCTTATTTGCTTTTCTTGGAATAAAAAGAAATGGAAATGGGGAGCCTGGAATGATAGCCCAAGTGATAAATGCTTACCTTGCACATGGTCAACTGGGGTTCAATCCCTGGGAGACAGAGAAAAAAGTTTAGGAAATAAGTGATCCTTTTTGGGGGGACTGCCCCCATCTAAGTTTTTTTTTTTGGCAATTAAGGAAATAATAGAAAAATGCTTTTCCTAAGTGTGCATGATCATTATTGCTTTCTGCTCAAAAAAAAAAAAATCCACATGTCAGAGTGGTGCCTTTGTGTTTTGCTCTTCCTCAAGTATGTGCGTATGTAGTCTTTCTGTGTTCAATTGCCCACTAGGGATGGATAATTGATGGAATGGAGTGAATCGAAGGTAAAGGACAGAACATGCAAAGCCCAAGTTCTCATTCAGACTAAGGACTCACCCCTGGTGGAAAATGAGGCTGACATTCCACATGAGGGTGTCTTAGGACCAACTTGACTGAGTGGCCAAGAATGGCTCACTTTTTTTCTTTGCAGTTTGAAATCTCCAGACAAGCATCCCCAGGGACTTTCCAATGCATCTATTTCACCCTCTTGAAGAATTTAGTCGTGGCCCTTCTGCTACCCATAGCCTAGAACATAAATTTTAAGCTTCAGTGACCTTGCCAGGATAGGCAATATTTTTTCTTTCCTTCATTCCCTCCAAAAAGGACTTTTGAATGTGAACATGAAAAGGGGTTTCCCAAAGAGTGCTCAAGAGGCCACTGTGCCCCATAGTAAATCACAGCCAACAGGACTCATGGTACAATGTAAGGACCCAAGGATGTACATGCTTCTGGGGTCCCTGTGGTGCTGTGCATCACAAGGTTCATTCCTCAGGTGTTGGAAGGTATCTGGAGCTATTTCTAATCATGCTTGGGGAAACCACTATGCCAAGAGTTCAACTGGGTTTGGTAAGGTATGGACTTTAACCCTCAGACTATCCCCATGGGCCCTCTGACAATATATTTATATTAGAAAATGTTCTTATTGTTTGACATTTTAATGACCCCAGAAAATAGCCCCATGTTCCTGCAAGGATATTGAATATTGAGTTCCTCCTAAGGGCAGAACAGCAGAGTAAAATATTTCACAGACTTCTCCACCTTAGGAAAAATGGGAACGGGGAGTGAGCTTATAATGGTTTACTCTCAGTTTAACACAAATTCATTTTGGCCTGCCTAGTTCCAGTCTGTGGAGTCCAGTTTTCCCTTCAGGGTGTTATTTCAGGGTCCCCACCCTGGCCCTGCTACTCTTGGGGCTGCAGGTGCTGTTCAAGCAGGTTAGAGCAGGTAAGAGCATTTCGCTGGAGGCCCTAGATATGTATCAGAAAAATAAATAAGAAATAAATTAGTGTGCGCAGACCTGAATTTATAGCAGTCTCTGCTAAGCTTAAGTGACTGGAGGGCAGTGTTGTTTAAATTATGCATGCACTCACATCTAAGGCTTGAATACAGAATCAGATGCATTCTGAGCATTGTTATTTTTCTCCCAGTGTACTTGGGGAGAGGCGTTGTTGTCCTTCTGGTGCAAATAACAACAGTGATAAGAACCACCACAGTAGCAGCATTCATGGTTTTCCACAAAGAAACTCACCATTTTCATAACACGCTGGCAGCAAGCGGTCAAGGTATTGTAGGAAATGCCCCTGCTCAGGGCTATTGCAGATAAAATCTTCTTTCAGGGACCAGGTCTGTTTGACTCATAGAAGAAAGAATTCAAATGTGAGCTGGGGAAATAAAGGTTGATTTCAGAATAGTATACACTTAGGAATAAAAGCGCAGGCCTAACCTAAAGAAAAATAGCATTTTTTTCTGAATAAGAAAAGCACTTTATTAAAAGCAGTACTCATTCAAGGAGTCTGAGCATGAGCATACTCCAGAGATAATAGTACTATTTCAATACACCATTCAAGGTTATCATCATTTTAGAAATAGAATAGATTAGTAAAAGAGTATTCATGTTATTTCAGAGAAAAGGATTGAGTTGGGAATATTTATTTCCAAAGTCTAGGTGCCATTCAAGTTCTAATTATATTTGGTCATTTCCTGATGGGTCACTATGCAATTATAAATAATGATGGCATAAGTATAATTTTACTTTGCTAATGTTATTGTAATTATCGTGTAATGGGGACTGGAAGGCATCTATCCATTGGTCAAAAGGCCTTCCATCTTGGATTGTCCTGGTTTTTGTTTTTCCCATTTTATGAGGTGTGTCACATCTATAACAAATAAACTACAGTGTTAAAGTGCACTATGCATCCCAGCATGGTAAAGATTATATAAGAAAGATATGACCAAAGGTGAGAGCTGATCTATGGTGGAGTGGGATCAATTGTGAAGTGGTGGAGTGCACGCTGCTGACCTCTTAGGAAAGGGTACAGTAGTTACTAGTCATAAGTAATAGTTACTAGTTATAATCCTTTAAGGAATTTACAGCATATTGAAGTGTTAAGTTTTGCAATATATGAGCAAGGGAATATTTCTTTCAAGAGAAGTGAAGATTTTGTTTTGTTTTGTTTTGTTTTTTTGGTTTTTGGGCCACACCCGGCGGTGATCAGGGGCTACTTCTGGCTGTCTGCTCAGAAATAGCTCCTGGCAGGCACGGGGGACCATATGGGACATCGGGATTCAAACCAACCACCTTTGGTCCTGGATCCGCTGCTTGCAAGGCAAACACCTCTGTGCTATCTCTCTGGGCCCAAAGATTTTTTTTATTTCATTCTCATCTTGGTCAGTATATTCTATACCATATTTACACTGGCCATTCTCCTGTCTCAAAGAAAAATCAATAGACTTGGATTCTGATTCTCTGACCTTCATTTTCCTCATCTCTAAACTTTCAATCATTATCTTCTACATAAGAACAGTTGTGAAGAGTGCAATACAAAACTAGGCCCACACATGTTTACATTTCCCAGATTCTCATAAGGTAAAGTCGTGAACCTAAGTGTGACAGCTCATCCCTTTCTTGCTCTGTAATCTTGAGCAAATTGCATATTGTCCCTATGCCTGAGCCTTCTCATCTGTAAAATAGGAAAAACAGTATTTTTCTATAGAGTGGATGCAGGTGTGGTGACAGTGGTTTTCTGTGGTCTTCCATGGTTCTCAGGTTTTTCAGTATTTTCAAGACTGAAAATATGAAATAGTAATAGACTTAGTTCGTTGAGTCTGGAAAAGAGGTGACTTTTTGATTTGGGGTATAACTTTTTAATTTTGAATTTCAGTGTGTAACTTTTGATATTTTGACATAGTATGTTCTTAGTTTTAATAGGAATAGTGACTTCTTAGTAATAAATGGGATTGCAACTTTAGTCATAGGCTGCAATTTTAACTGGTCAGCTTTAACAAGTTTAGAGTTAGACTCTAGAAAAGTTTACTGGAAAGTAATGGAGAAGGAAAAAGAACTCCCCTTATGGGGTAAAATATAGGACTTAGTTTAAAATGGCTCTTTTTGTTTTGTTTTGTTTGGGAGGATTATAGGAACACTGAGTGAGCAGGCCTTAAAAGGCTCCTTGCATTCCTTATCAATTGATAAAAATGTTAAAAAATAATGCATGGATCCTACAAAATAATTTAGTTGATTTGGATCCTTGGGGTTGGGCCATATGCCTTAGGCATTGCCTATTTAACTTCTCCTTGGTGGGGCAAAATTCTAAGATTCAGTTAGAATGTTTAAAGTATTAGTCAGGGTTTTGGGACAAGTTATGTTTAATTCAATGGGGACAGATGGAATTGTGGCCAAGGGTAAATTGAGACTTCCTTTCTCAGAGTTATGAAGGCTAAACATATATTAATTATATTATAATTACAATTAACATTAATATACATAAATGTTTGGGGAAAATGTCTTACATTTTAGTTATTCTATGTATTTATTAAATAAAATAACTGAGTGATAATTATGGCAACAATCCTTCCCTTTGGATGAGAGACTTCAAGTTTATCTTTTAGTCTCCAGATCTGTAAGACAAGAAGATTGTACTTTCCCTACCAGGAACTGTCTCTGAAAGTCTCAAATAAGATTTAAACAGTGTGATTATGTTTTGAGCTCTAGCAACTCATTTAAATGTAGATAAACAGGACAAAAAAGAAAACAAAACCAAGGACTCTGAAAATCAACTGCAATTGCAACACACTTTGAAAAATGGCCTATTAAGGATGCAAATGAGAAGTTATCCTCACTTGTTAGAAAAACTATAAACAAAACAATGAAAGCCATTAACAGGTACTTGTGAGGAAGTTGGTCTAGAGAAGTGTCAAACTATCAAATTAAACAAGGAAAACAAACCTTCATTCAAGGGAAACTACTCAACTTGCCAAAGTTTCGACCTTTCCGAGGAATTTTTAGGGCAGGAACAGATTTAATAAACCCATTTGCAACCAAGGTAATGATAGCAGCTAACATTTATGAAAGATTTTCTTTGCTCCTGCCTGTGATAAAACTGAGTACATTAACCCACTTAATTCTCCTAACAACTGTTTAAGTAGGTACTTTTATGAATCCCCTAACAGGGGTCTCAAACTCAAGGCCCGCGGGCCTCAAAGGGTCCTCCATACAACATTTTGAGGCCCTGCCCTAGAGGAATCTTTTTTTGTTTTGTTTTAGTTGTTTGGGTCACATCCCCCAATGTTCAAGGCTTACTACTGACTTTGCACTCAAGGATCACCCCGACTTTGCCTCCTGCGGGCCCCCAGGTAAATTGAGTTTGAGACCCCTGCCTGAGGCCTGAGGCAGAGACTGGCTCAGACACTTGCCCAAGATCAGAAAATGGAGTATAAAACCAAGACAATAGATGGCACTAGCTTATATTAAGACACCTTTTATGTCTCTCCTGAACTCTGGTCACTTCTAGTCATGTGATCTTGGGCAAGTCACTGAATATTTGGGTTCTTTTTCATTTCAAGTTGTTCTTGATCAAGTGTTTATTGCCCAGCATGCCCCCCAAGCTTCTGTGGCACTTGTTTTGACAACAAACAAACAAACTCTTGCATATTTAACCAACACAGAGATTGGAGTTTGGGCTTCTTGGTTGTGGAGATGGGCACTTTTGATGAGGTTAGTTAAGTAAGAAAAATATGGGAAGAGTTCATTTGGCAAAGGCTGTTTAGAGGAACTTGGAACACAAACAATGATGATGAAGAAAGAGAAAGGCCTTCTATTTCAGGTCAAGTAATATCTCAGATATCATTCTTAGCAGGTGTCAAGGGACTATATGCAGTGCCAGGGACTGAGCTGGTATCAGTTGTGCACAAAGCAAGCAACTTAATCCCTATCATTCCAGCTCCTGAAGTTATGTTATTAAATAATGGACTTTATTTTTCTGTGATGTGTGATACCCAATCTGCCTGATTTCCTATGGGCTGCTGTGAAAAAGAGACACTGAATCTAATTCCTTGACAACAAAGGTAATGGGGTCTCTGAGAGTAAATGGCCGAGCTTTCATTGGTTCTGATTGATTTTGATAAAGCACAGGTACCTATATAGTAAAGACAGGCAGGTGAATTTGAGATGGATTTAGAAATTCACTGGATACTTAGCTGAAGCATTGAGAATGAGTTGTACAGGCAAGAGACCTGGGTAGGTTACCTAGCTACTAAGTTGTTTCCTTTGTGTTTATTTATGGTGCATAAACAGAACTTACTATTATCCTTCCTTCCAACAGAACTTAATATTATCTACATAAATCCAACCTTTAAAAATGTATATGAGGGTAACTGATCAGAACTATTTGAAATGAGAGCAATAAAACAAAATATAATTTCAGGAGCCATTTTCTAACACAGGAACCATTTTCTAACACAACAATTGCTTTGTGGTTTCATGGCAACCAAAGTAAACAGGAAAAACCAATAAACAAAATATGGTGGAATAAATAGCTTCTCTTGCTTGAAAAAAGGAAGATTGAGGTGTTTTTTTTTTTTTTTTTGCTTCACTTTGCTTTGTTCTCTGACCTAACCTGCTAAGAGAGGTTTTCGATCCATAAGAGATAGGCAAAGGCATGAATAGTTCTAGAGTTTCCATATTTCTCAGATTATTTAGACTCAGAGAATCTTCCATCCAGTTAGCGGATGAAATTTGGATAGGAGTTTTGAGATATCGCAAGCTTCTTCCTTCTAATTTGCATGTTCTTACTACATTTAAATGTAGTTTAATTTGAAATGTGATGAAAATATATTTTAGACATAGACTCAAATAATACACGTTAAGAATTTTAGACAAGAGGTAGCATAACAAGAATGGTAGGAGAAAACAGCAAGAAGAACAGCAAAAAAAAAAAAAAAGATTTTGGACAAGAATCATGTATTTAAGAAGCATGGCCAAATATTATGAGTAAAGAAATCAAAAGACTTAAATGTTGTTTAATGCTTGCCATTCCCCTTCCTTAAAATAGTTCTTTATTTCATCTCTTCATTGGCTGGGTATTTGAGAGTATTTACCCACTTATCATGTGACTTTGAGACGGGGACAAAGTTATGGAAATATCTTTAGAGATTATTGTAAACTGGGAGACACACATGCGAGAATGGAGACTGAAGTGTCTTTTTGAGGGGGTATTTTTAGGTATTGCAATTGTAGATAAGTAAAACCTTGACCAGAATCTGAGTGAGCAACAGAGTTAAACCCATTGCTGGGCCGGGTGGTGGCGCTAGAGGTAAGGTGCCTGCCTTGCCTGCGCTAGCCTTGGACGGACCGCGGTTCGATCCCCCAGCATCCAATGTGGTCCCCCAAGCCAGGAGCGACTTTTGAGCGCATAGCCAGGAGTAACCCCTGAGCGCCACCGGGTGTGGCCCAAAAACCCATTGCATACTTTAAAAGGGTGTGGTAAATTTTACCTTATATTTTAATTTTATTTATTTATTTATTTATTTGGCTTTTGGGTCATACCCTGCATCACTCAAGGGTTATTCCTGGCTCTATGCTCAGAAATTGCTCCTGGCAGGCTCGGGGAACCATATGGGATGCTGGAATTCGAACCACCATCCTTCTGCATGCAAGGCAAATGCCCTATCTCCATGCTATCCCTCTGGCTCCTACATCTTACCTTATATTTTAACTAGAAGTTTTATTTTCCTTTCATTTTATGCAACCCAGAATGAAACTCCTTCGGATTTCTACAGAGGATTTATGAACAGTTCCCTTTTAGAAGGGAGGTACTACCTGCAGCTTAAATCTTCTATCTCTTTTAGTAGGAAACAGTCAGATGATATTTTTGCCCCTATTCCCCTGCCACAGTTGGAGCCCCCTGATGAAGAGGGAGAAATGATAGACAAGAAGATAGGATAAAACTAGAAATACAATTCACAGAAAGGAAATTATTGATATGCAATGTCACAATGGTTGGGCTAGCGGTGGTGCCTGATAACCTAGGTGACCAAATAATCTAGATGACTAGACATAGGAAGGCAATTATTTCAAATCCTCTCCCTTATTTTAATGGCTCACATTTTTGGAGCACAATAAAGCAACGCTTACTCACCCAACCCATTTGTTAGAAGGATATAAAAGGAAAATGGCTTTCTCTGGCATCCTTCTTAAGGAGACACCCCTCCAATAGTTTGGAAATGTCCCCACATTCTTTTTCTTTCTTTTAAAGTTTTAAAACAAAGTACATCTCATACTCGCCTCTCTATTTAATGACAATTTTATGTGAGCCCAGAAATTGAGCTAAACACATGTGTTTAATATCTGCAACATATTGGAATTTTCATAACCAGTCTCCAATGGTAGAAAAATCTGACCTGGAAAATGAACACAGTGGTTTTGATTTTGACAGAAACTATTTGGGGGAGAAATTTGGGTCAAGTCAGTCATTCAGCTATGTCTTCTGCTATTCAGTCCAACATTTAGATCTGGGTCTCTGTCCACCACTTACCATCCTTCACCTTTGATTAAAATATAAGGATTTGACCTTTCATAGATGACTCAAAATAGCTGTATTAGCTCCTGGTCAAATATTAAAATATGTATTTTTTTTTTTTGGTTTTTGGGCCACACCCGTTTGACGCTCAGGGGTTACTCCTGGCTATGCGCTCAGAAATCCCTCCTGGCTTGGGGGGACCATATGGGACGCCGGGGGATCGAACCGCGGTCCGTCCTACGCTAGTGCTTACGAGGCAGACACCTTACCTCTAACGCCACCTTCCCGGTCCCTAAAATATGTATTTTCTACTATTTGAAATATTTGCAAAGGTTTGGTCAACATATTTACAGATATGTGATGGAAGGCCAAGAAGTCCACTCACTCATTCAGATAGGTGTTTCCAGTCTGGCTTCTATGGACCTTCAGCTCCACTAAATACTCAGAGGAAAAAGAAAGGAACTTTCAGGAGGCAAAGCTATGTGAAAAAGTATGGTTCTGGTTCTGGCAAGCATTTTGTAGTGGTAAAATGAACTTTATTGGTTTCAGAGTACCTGTTTTTCAACACATTTAAACATCTCTGAAATTAGGATCTATGTCATTATCATTTATTTGGCCAGGTTTAATTAGCAGTATTTTCCCTTCCCTCTTTCTTTTTTTTTTATTTTTAATTATGAGAACAAAGATGCAAAGAAAAGGACAAGGTAAAGTTACAGTGGACAGACAATCATCCATAAACAAAATTCTCAGTAGTCCCTTTGCTGATATCTTTACTTTGAACTTTCAGACAAAGAACATTAAGAAAAATAAAACAGAACCCATGTACAATTACTTTGTCCCTCAAGTCCCCAGATTGTAACACATTATAATATTTCTTAACAGCACACAAGGCAATCTAAAGCCATAAAACTTATGTAACTCCTTCAACATTAGAGGCATAGTATTTTTTACATTGCCATGTACATGCATATTAACTTAAGTTAACCTCAAATTTTAAGTGGGTTTTTTTTTTTTAAGAATTAGAGTCAAAGGAGCACAGTAAAAATGGTGTTAGAGTAGCAATTGTTGTTTGCATAGGCCCACCAAAATATGAGGGGAATGGAAAGGAATAACCTTGGCCTAAATACAAAGAGACCTGACCCCTGAAGATTCCTGGCATAAGACCAACTGTAGTCTCCAGGCAACCCCTTTCTTAGTGTTAGGTGAAGTGTAGTATTTCTTAGAAATGCTAAGGGTCTGAGACTAGTGTATATAATTCATGTATAATTTTATATAACAGTATAATCTATTTTCTTTCTTTTCCCCTTTCCCATACCCCTTCATCCTTTCCTTTCCTCTTTCCTTTCTTCCTTCTTCCTAAAAATAAGTACTTCTGATGGGCTTGGATCAATACTACGTTGGATGGAGTTTCTGCCTTGCATATGTTAATCTGGGTTTGATCCCCAACATTCTATTTAGTTCTCAAACTCTGCCACGAGTGACACCTGAGCCTAGAGCCAGGAGTAAGTCCTGAGCATAGCAGGATATGCTCCATCCCCATAAACCAAAGCAAAACAAAACCAAAACATATTCTCTTTAGGGATCAGGGTATTAGCTAAAATGGCTGGAACACATGCAAGAGTCCCTGTTTTTTTGTTTGTTTGTTTGTTTACATTTTCGGTCACACCTGCTGACTCTCTGGGGTTACTCCTAGCTATGAGCTCAGAAATCGCTCCTGGCGTGGGGGACCATATGGGACGCCGGGATTGAACCGAGGTCCATCCTGGGTCAGCTGCTGCAAGGCAAACGTGATGCCAATGTGCAATACTTTGACCCCAAGAGCCCCTGTTTTGATAGTGCTTGGTATCTAGAGCAATTGCAGGAATATTGCTAGGGGCATTTGGGCCAAGCATTGCTAAACACCTCCAGATGTTACCCCAAATTTCCCTCCTCTACTTTTACCAAAAATTTGCTTTGTAACAAAGTAATCTCAAATTTTGTTTTTTAATTACCCCATCCAAGGAAGAACGCTCTTGAAATGGCCTTTCTAAAAATCTCTAAAGTTTTCATTTAAATGGAGATCACATTAAGAACAAAATATAATCAAAAACTCATTTTATATTTTGGTAATGTTGGAGTGATCCTTAGAGTCTTTACAAGAAGGCCCAAGAGTGTTGGGTAGTAGGACTGTGTTCTGTTCTATTTTGTTTTATTTTGTTTGGGGGCCATACCCAGGCTCATTGCTGGCTCTGCTCTCAGGGATCACTACTAGTGAGTTCTGGGGACCACATAGGGTATCGGCCTCATGCAATGTAAACTCCCTACTCTCTGTACTATTGCTTTGGCCCCTTTTTATTAGAGCTGTGGCTGAGGATTTTAGCCACAAGAGGCAAAAGTCTTGATGTCCCCAGTTGACATTTCTGATAGAAGAGTGAGGCAAGCTGATAAAGCACTTCTTTCGTCTTGCTATTAATATGCTTAGAATCATCCCTAAAAGCCATAAAGACCTGTATGATACTTAGTTTCTAAAATCTTCTAACTTGTTTATCTCAAATTTTATGTTTAGTATTTAATTCCCTTCACAATTAAAAAAAGTTGTTTACTGTCTGTGTGTGTCAAAACATAATTGTATTAATTCTATAAGCTATTAAATAATGAATAACTGAGTAACTATATGACTAGATAAAGACATACCTTGCTTTGAGAATTTATATAAATGCCACTTCTCAATAGATTCTAGACTCTTCTTTTGAGAAGGAAGCAGATTGAGGGCCAGGGAGGTGGCTCTGAGAAAGTACGTACTTTTTATGCTGGAGCCCTAAATTTGATCTTGGGTACCATATGCACAGTTCCCTGAGCATTGTGGAAATAGCCCCCAAGTATTAAGGTGTAAGGTTTAGAAATTCATAAGAAGAAAAAGAAAAGCAGGCTGATTGGAAGAAGTGTTTTATATGGAGGTACATTAAGAACTTGGTTTGGAGTGAAAAGCAACAAATCAAGGTTCTTGATTTTCCAAAGAAGCAGTGTGACCTTGGCTGGGAATTTCAAATACCAAACCTCACAGTCTTCAGTAGCAATGTTGGGATAAAAGCTTCCAGCTTATGATGTTGCTCTATACAATTAAATAAAATATGCTCTTGGCTAAACACAGGCAAGGTTTTCAGGGCGATGCCCAACTCTTATCTATCGTTCTAGAATTTGCTCCAACATGGTGGGTGTCTTAAGAGTAGCATAGTCGTTGCCTTCAGCTAAAATGCCCAGTTTATATTTTTGTACTTACTTTATGTTACTTTTTTCATTTTGGCATATGTATAAATATAGTTTCATGCAGATCTTGGCTGATTTCCTGTGAGCCTACACTCTAAATTTTCTGTAAGAAAATCTCCCAGACGACAGAATGTTCTGAGGAACTGTATAATTATGTCGTGTGGTACAAAAATACATTTCCAAAAAAAAAAAAAAGAAAAGAAATCAACAACTAAACAGACCTTTGCATAAATCATTCTGTGCCCTGAGGTGGCTTGAGGGAGAGAGATGCTCACATTTCAAAACTTAGAAGTTCATTTGCTTTTATAAGTCCCCATGTCTCTTTCCCCTTCCTCAGGGTCTCTGCTAAATACATAGTAGGCTTTCTCTCTCTCTCTCTCTCTCTCTCTCTCTCTCTCTCTCTCTTGCTTACTTTTCTTCAGAGCCACAAACTACCTCCAGGCAAGAGAAAATCACCAGGAACTGATAGTTGTAATATGGCTCAAATCACACATTCACAAGCATATTCTAACACTCACATGAACATTCCCTAAATCTGAATCTCCACAGGCATGTTTTTCATTTTCTCTAAGCCTCAGATTTTTGTTTTGGAATATTTATTATTGTTTTTTTTGTTTTTGTTTTTTGTTTTTTGTTTTTGTTTTTTTTTGGAGTGGGGGAATACCAGGGTTTGAACCCAGAATCTCAATCTGTTTCTGAGCAACAACTCTAGTCCTAAACCTGATGTGAAAATGGGAACAGTCGTTCCCTGGGAGAGTTATATATTACTTGCTTGGTGTTTCTGTAAAAGAATTGTCACCTAACCTATGCCTTAAAAATCTATACTGATTGGAGGTGGAGAGAAAGTAGGGTGAGTCAGGTACTTGTCTTGCAGGTGGCTTACCCAGGTTCAATCCCCAGCATCCCATATGCCTCTCAAATCCCACCAGGAATAATTCCTCAATACAAGAGTAGGCCTGATGGGGCAGGAGCAATAGCACAGTGGTACGGCATTTGCTTTGCATGTGGCTGACCCGGGACTGATCTGGGTTCAATTTCCAGCATCCCATATGGTCCCCCAAGCCTATCAGGAGTGATTTCCAAGCACAGAGCCAGGAATAACCCCTGAGCATCACTGGATATGGCCCCCAAACCTTAATAAACAAATAGATAAATACGTAAATAAATAAAGGTTAAAAAAATTAAGTAGCTCTGTGCACTGTCAGGTATTTCCTCCTACAAAAATAAAAACACGGCGGGACTGGACCAGTGGCGCAGAGTGGTAAGACGGTCTGCCTTGCTGGCGCTAGCCTAGGACAGACCACAGTTCGATCCCCCAGCATCCCATATGGTCCACCAAGCCAGAAGCGATTTCTGAGCACATAACCAGGAGTAACCCCTGAGTGTCATCAGGTCTGGCCCACAAGGCAAAAACAAAAACAAAAAAATCTTGCAGATAAATTATTTTATAGCTGAAGATGCCAAAATATCTAAAATCCAGGCAGTAATAGGAGTTTAAATTTAGAGAAATTGTATGTTGGTGAGCCTGTCTATCTACCTCCTCTCTTCTACTTCTTTATTTATCCTGATAAGATCCTCTAGATAATCTTGAATGATTTGAGTTTCTCAAAATTTTTAGCTAAATCCCATTGACAAAATACCTTTTACCAACACGGGAAAAAAACTTCGCAGTTTCTGGAGATTAGGTTGCCATCATCTTTGTAAATAGCATCAGTCTACAAACTACATGATATAATATGAAGCAAATCAGATAGAATAAAAAAATCTTCGGGGCCGGAGAGATAGCATGAAGGTAGGGCTTTTGCCTTTGCATGCAGAAGGTCAATGGTTGGAATCCTGGCATCCCGTATTGTCCTCTGAGCCTGCCAGAAGCAATTTCTGAGCATAGAGCCAGGAGGAACTCCTGTGCACTGCCGAGTGTGACCCAAAAACAAAAAACAAACAAAACAAAACAAAACCTTCACTGGACTGAGTTTGCATATAAACATATGTGAGTTTGCATATACATTTTCATACACATATGCATACATTAACATACCAGTGTGTGTACTACTTATATTTAAAGTAAAGCTGTATATATGGATAAACTCTTTTAGCATGTATAATATATAGGTATGATTTATTTCTAGTAAACATCATTTACCAAGTTTCCAATTATAACTGAGTGCTTTGAAAAGTCAAAGAAAAGAAACCTGGTTGACATTAAGGAACCTGGACCCAGGGGGCCAGGGATATAATTTAGAACCTAAATTTGATTCCTGGCACAGCAAAAAAAAAAAAAAAAAAAAAAATCAAGACATAAATGAAATATGAATCTAAAGAAATGCCAGCAACTAAGCTCTGGAACCACTAATAAAAATGTTGCATTCCTTGGTAAATACAAATGCATTAACAGATAAAGAACAATCATAGATAATAATAGGATAGTCATAACCACATTCATCATCATCATCACAATAACTGTTGCAGACGCTGCCTCGAATTTTCATAGTAGCCCTGATAAGAAATACTATAGTTCCTAATTAGTAGATTATGACTCTAAGGCCTAACAAGTTAACAAACTTGAACAGAATCATAAATGTAATAGGTGATACAACTGCTATTAGAATATAAGTTTAGTTAGATTCTGAAACTGAACCTGACATTGTGTGTCTCCCTTAAGGAAGGCTGCATGCGATCTCAATAAATTCACCAAAGGAGAAATCATGCAAGCTATATTCCCAGCCTAAAATGAAATGAATGACATTAGATAGTATCCATAGTCTGTTTAGCAAATGAATTTATCGAGCTGTGGATTATCACGAAAATAAAACAAACAAACAAAAAAAACCCAACCGCTTTCAAAATAATACTTGGGGGAAAATACCAAACTCAAATTAACCACCTCTTTAGAAATGAGAAGGAGCCAGGAGACTACATATCAAACTCTTGGGAAGGAACAAAACAGAGTTGAAAGCTTCACAGCATTTATTAATAAGCAAGAGAGATGAAAAATAAGTGAAACATTCCACACAAAGCGCCAGAAAAAAAATTTAAAATAAAGTCAAAGAAAGCAGCAGGAAGGAATTAATACAAATAAAAGCTGAAATAAATGAAATACAGGAATAGAAGGGAGCTTCATCAATAAAATATAAAAGCCTGTTTCAAGGAAGGAACTTGAACACAAATAAACACATTAAGAATGAACTGGGACATAACCAGAGAGGCACAGAAGATAAACTAAATTTAATGAGAATACTGTGGATGGCATTATACCAATAAATTTGAAAGTCTTGATAAAATGTGTCCTTACAAAATATAAATTACCAGGTTGTACCAAGATGTGGTAGAAAATCTGAGTTAGCAGAAGACATTATGTACTAAATATCTGCAAATGAAAAAATGACATAAAGTGCTAGCATAATTCTAATACCAACTATAGACTCATCTGAAAAAATATGGTAGGCATATTAGTTCTGATGAGTTTTTATTTTGTTTTATTTATTTAGTTTGGTTTTGGGGCCACACTCAGAAGTGCTCAGGGGTTACTCCTGGCTCTACACTCAGAATTTGCTCCTGGAAAGCTCTGGGGACCATATGGGATGCCAGGGATTAAAACCGGGTTTGGCCCGAGTTGGCCACATGCAAGGCAAATGCCCTACCACTGTGCCACCTCTTTGTCCCCCCTGATGAATTTCTTATATGGTAGGTAAAAAGTTAACTTACTAGAATCAGTAATAGCTTCCCAAGATCAGCAATTTGGGCCAGTAAAATAACACAGTGGTGGACATTTGCCTTGTATATGGCCAACCTTGTTTTAATTCCTAGCATCCCATTCCTGCCTGAGCACTGGCAGGAATGACCCCTGAAAACAAAATGAGGAGTATTCTCTTAGCACCACTGGTCTGACCCAAAAGACAAAAGAAAAATAAAAAGATCAGCAAAATCTAACTAGAAACAAAGAAAGTTAAAAAGGGTTTTTAAAAGAAAAGTTTAAAAATGTATCTTATTTCCCAATTGGAAAAGGCTGGTAATAAAAATGATCCTTCTATTACTTGTGTGAGTACACTTGATTTCAGTTAGAAAACATTTAATCCTTACTTTGTGATGTAGAAATTACTTTATAACCCAGCCAAGAAAATATAGAAAGTTTAAGCATTATACCAACTTCACAAAGGCAATGAATGGTTGGATTAAGATTTGGAACTTTACAGATCTGGATTCAGGCTGCAGTGTGTAACCTCTAGAATATAGTGGCTCCCACAAACACAGATGATTAACATCACCCCCAAAAAGGCTTTGCAAGGTTTTAATGGACAGAAGCCTAAAAGATCAAAAGTGACGGTATAGCACTAGGGCATTTGCCTTGCACACAGCCAGCCATCCCAGGACAGACCCAGATTCGATCTTCGGTATCCCTGAGCCTGCCCAGAGCAGTTTCTGATCAGTCAGCAGTTAACCCTGAGCACCACCGGGTGTGACCCTCCCCAAATAAAAACAATTTAACATTTGATAAATGGAGAAGCAAATTCTGTTTTTGGATGAAAAGACTGCCACATCTAGAGATGCCAGATGCAGCATCCAGGATCTATGATAAACTATCCTGAAATACCTGAGAAGCATTCTAAAACCAAAGTATTAACACATTTTTTCTTTTTTCTTTAAATGAAATAACATTCACTTCTAAAATTATGTAGGTTTTAGTTATTTCGCCCAAGAAATCAGCACCTGTCTATTCCATATAATCATGATCACCAAAATTTTACTTCCATCCATTGCCTATAAATATACTCATCTTAAGCAATGAATCCACCCTTTTCCCTTTTGATTTGTTTTATTTTTTTGTTTATTCACCTACTGCATGGGATGAATGAAATCACATGGGAGTTGTCTTTCTCCACCAGATCATTTCACTAAGTATAATGCCTCTAATTCCATCCATGTTGTTACAAATTACAGGATTTCATCTTCCTATAACAAAGGTATTGTGTTTTGATAAAAGATGAGCCCTTCTTTATTCAAAGGTTTATGTGTTGTTCAAGCAAATGCCATTGTGATTGAAGCAGGGTTTTTTTCCACCATTCAGTATGCTTGTCGTCTCCAAGATTACATAGCATAGTAAGGGAAGAGAGGATGCTTCAAAGAATGTGTCCAGTAGTGATTTACATTTCACCACTATATCATATTATCTAGAATATTATCACATGATTCCTTCAATCCAACTGCAGAAAGCTTGAGTATGTAGCTATACAGTGTGTCCAGGGATAGGACCAAGAAAAAGAGCATAGACATTCACATAGAGTTGACTCTCCATACTTATATCTTAGATGAAAAATAATGGCAGGTGAAGGAATATTACCACAAGTAGGGCACTTGCCTTGCACACGGTTGACCTAGGTTTGATCCCCAATATTCTTTTTTTTTTTTTTTTTTTTTTGGTTTTTGGGTCACACCCAGCGTTGCTCAGGGGTTACTCCTGGCTGTCTGCTCAGAATTAGCTCCTGGCAGGCACGGGGGACCATATGGGACACCGGGATTCGAACCAACCACCTTTGGTCCTGGATCGGCTGCTTGCAAGGCAAACACCGCTGTGCTATCTCTCCAGGCCCTGATCCCCAATATTCTATATAGTCCTCTGTGCACCATCAGGAGCAATTACTCAGTACAGAATAGGAGTAACCCCTGAACACCAATGGGTGTGCCCCAACAAAATATAGATAATAATGATAACCTTCCCATTCTCCCATCTTATGTAGCCTACAACTTAATAAGTATTATCAGTGCAATACTTCCTAAAAGCCACTGGGACTTTGCAAGTAATTTAACAAGCCTATTAAATTCATAAAATTCATTCGGCGGGGGAAAAATGAGTAAGAACTATAGAGAAACTTTGAGATAGGAAATTAATATATGACTGGGAAATATTTTAATTTACCATATTTAAACTATATATAAAGCTATAGTTATAAAGACTTATAATTATTAAAGGAGTGTGGAATGATTTCAGGAACATGGAGATAATCAGATAGAAAAACTCCAATCATGTATGTATGTTACACATAGAGATCCTGCATATAACAAATGGCACTTTGAATGTGTTAGTGAAAAGATAGACTTCCTTTAATTGGCTACTCACTAAAAAAAAAAAAAAGACTTAAAATAACCACTCCCACCAGGGACAAAAATAAATGCCAGTCAGGTTAATTAACCAAAGATGAAAAAAATAAAGCCAGAATAACATGGGAAAGATGGCCTATTATGTATCGTGTGCTTTCTAAAGGCTCTCAAAAAATTAAGATGCAATACAAACCAGGATGAAGAAGCTATATGATGTCTGAAGAGAAAACTATAAGATGTCAAAAGCAGGATAGGAACCAGGAAGATAGGGCACAGTTAAGGTCCTTGCATTATGTGCGGCTAACCCAACTTCTATCCCTGGCACCAGGTTTTGCCCAGAGCAATCATTTTCATCTTTTGTTGTCATACAAATCTCTTTTGCACACACATGCACAACATGTACACCTGTGAATAAACATTGCTTGAATATAAATGGTTCAAACCTTTCAACACCATCCAAGTCTAAAGATTAAAAAGTTTTCCATAACAAGTCCAGGAGTAATCTCAGAGCACAGCTAGGTATGGCCCCAAAACCTCCACCCTCTAAAAATTGGCATGATTAAAAATACAAGTAGAGGAACCATAGTGATAGCACAGCAGGTAGGGCATTTTCCTAGTATGTAGCTGACCTGCGTTCTTTCCCTAGCATCTCATATGGTTCCTGGAGCCTCCCGGTAGTGATTTCTGAGAGAAACAGACAGGAGTAACACATGAGCACTACCAGGTATGACCCCAAAATAAAAACAAAAACAAAAACAAGTAGAGTTAGAAAATATTTTCATGGGCCCGGAGAGATAGCACAGTGGTGTTTGCCTTGCAAGCAGCTGATCCAGGACCTAAGGTGGTTGGTTCGTAATCCTGGTGTCCCATATGGTCCCCCGTGCCTTCCAGGAGCTATTTCTGAGCAGACAGCCAGGAGTAACCCTGGGTGTGGCCCAAAAACCAAAAAAAAAAAAAAAAAAAAAAGAAAAGAAAATATTTTCATTATGTGGATGGTGAATATTTCAGAAAATATAAGAATTATGCATAAACCACTAAAGAAAAATATAAAAAAATGGTCAGAACACAAAGACGGACAGTTTAAGAAGAAATATAAAGGACCATGACACAAAACATTTATTTTGGTTTTTTTTGTTTGTTTGTTTTTGTTTTTGAGGCCACACCCATTTGGTGCTCAGGGGATACTCCTGACTAAGCGCTCAGAAATTGCCCCTGGCTTAAGGGGACCATATGGGACGCCAGGGGATCGAACTGTGGTCCGTTCCTTGGCTAGTGCTCGCAAGGCAGACACCTTACCTCTAGCGCCACCTCACCGGCCCTGACACAAAACATTTGTGAACCCACTAGTATGCAGGAAAATACAAATCTAAAACATAGTTTTTCTCCCCTTCTCAGATTGCCTGTATTGTATATGAAAGATGTAAGATAAAGAGCCCTCTCATTTATCAGTGCTGGTATTGTAAACTGGTATATCTGTAGACAGCCATTAGTGTTCCATCAACATTGTAAAATTCATAAAACGTCGACCTAGTAATTCTTCTTCTTTGAATTCACTATGTAGAAACACATACATGTGTATAGAGATTTATGTGTAAAGAGCTTCATTATGGCACCGTTTGTAATAGCAAACAGCTATAAACAACCAAAATGCCCATCAATAAAGGTTAGCTAAAAGCATTCTGGTACATTTATAAAACTGTGCAATGCCAACTATACATCAGATAGATACCACATCACATGAATACGGAGTTGAAAAGATCTCCAAGAAATTGAATTATATAAAATTATATAAAAATCACCTCTCACACAAAATGTCTATTGTTTGTGCATTTGCTATAAAACATGGTAATTGTCATGTAATATGTAGTTGTATGCATATCATTGGATAAACTATAGAATAATACATAATACTTAACACTGATCACAACTGGAATAGAAAGTAGGAATACGTGTGGAGTGGCAAATGAAAAATTTTGGGGGCAGGAGCAATAGCACAGTGGTAGCACATTTGCCGACCCAGGATGGACCTGGGTTCGGTCCCTGGCATCCCCTATGGTTCCACAAGCCTTTCAGGAGTGATTTCTGAGCACAAAGCCAGGAGTAAACCCTGAGTGCCACTGGGTCTGGCCCCCAAACCAAAATATATATATATATATATATATATATATATATATATATATATATATATATATATATATGTATATATATGTATATGTAAATATATATATACATACATACACTTTTTATTCTTTACACTTTGATTGTATTGAAAAATTTTGAGCAACTTATACTCAAGCAATGTTTATTCACAGTTGTGCGTGTTGTGTGTGTGTGTGTGTGCGTATTTGTGTGTAAGAGAGAGTTGGATGACAACAATAGATGAAAATGATCAATCTGGACAAAACCTGAATGATTGCTGAAAGAAAGTAAACTGATGTGCAGGATAACCCCAGTAACAATAGTGCATAAGCACAACCATATTACTTAAAAGGAAGCAAAAAGAAAGAAATGGAGAGAAGGGAGAAAAATGTTGTAGAGGCAGACGATGAGGAGAAGGATGGGAGGGGATATTGATGGTTAGAAGTGTGTACTGGTGAAGGGATGTGTGTTGGCATCTCGTGGTCATTTAATTAAATAATTTATTAAATATATTTTTTTTAAAAAGAGAGGAAAGTTGGATGTGAAAATGTACACTATTCACAATAAACCTTTTTCCCCCCAAATTTTTGAAACTCCAGAGATAAATCGATGGAAGTTGACTTTCTCAAGCATTTACCACGTACCCTACACATTCATATATACTTAATCGGGGCCGGGCGGTGGCGCTGGAGGTAAGGTGCCTGCCTTGCCTGCGCTAGCCTAGGACAGACCACGGTTCGATCCCCCGGTGTCCCATATGGTCCCCCAAGAAGCCAGGAGCAACTTCTGAGCGCATAGCCAGAAGTAACCCCTGAGCATCACAGGGTGTGGCCCAAAAACAAAAAACAAAAAAACAAAACAAAAAACATATATACTTAATCTATACTGAAATTTATTAAAATAGAGGTACATAGTATTTTATATATACAAAATGGAGGACAGTCTGACCAAGACACTACATGCCTGCCTCCTTCCTGGAACCTTTCACTATACTTTGGACAGATATGTTTACAAAAGGGAAAGATAGTGCATCAAACAGCCCAATGGGGATTAAAATAGGGGTTCTCAAACTATGGCCCGACATACGCCCCACCAAGGACATTTGTCCAGCCCAACAGGTGTTTTTGCCTCTGCTCCCCATCCTGCTCAGCAGCTGACTTGTCCCACATTGCCGATGTGTGGGATGTGCACTGCACTCTCCTATTCCCCTCCTTTTCTCTGTCTCTAGACTCCTCCTCTCAGTGGGCAGGAGTCCTCCAATAACACCCACCAAAAGCAGGCCCATAGTTCCCATTGAAATATTGCCAAGTTTGCTGATTGAATTTTACTTGTTTTTCATTTAAACTATTTTACTTGTTCCTGTATTTTTTTACTTTAAAATAAGATGTCTGTAATGTGCATAAGAATTTGTTCATAGTTTTTTTTAAAACTATAGTCCAACCTGCCAACGATCTGAGGGACAGTGAACTGCTGGTCCCCTGTTTAAAAAGTTTGAGGACAGAGCCCAGAGCTGGAGTAATAACACAGCAGTAGTGCATTTGCCTTCCACGTGGCCAACACAGGGCAGATCTGGGTTCAATTCCTGGCATACCATGTGGTACCCTGAGCCTGCCAGGAGTTATTTCTGAGGGCAGAGCCAGGATAACCCCTGAGTGCCACTGGGTGTGGTCTAAAACCCAAAGAACAAAAAAGTTTGAGGGCCCCTGGATTAGAGGAAAGCAAGGTCAGAGTGACCATTGGTTTTGTATATGAGACATTCTGGCTTTTATTCTTCTCTTCATTCCAGTTCAACCCTCTTTGCTTCCTGCACTCCACTGGGTTCTATGTCTAGTTATTGCTATGTCTAGTTCCTGCTACTTCACTACATTTTCTTCTTGTACCATCTTGCAGAGATTTTTCCCTTTACCCAAAAGGGACTTCCCAAGTCTCTTTGCAGTTAGATTTGGCATATCTTGGCTCCACGTCATGGAGTAAAGACAAATAACAGCCTGCCTGTTTTCTGCTGCCTCTAGCAAGCACAGCCTAACTGGCATCTATGTCTCTAGCATGTAAACAGAAACAACTGGATTGGAGAAGACTACAAAAATGAAGCCTTTGTTGATCAACAAACCAGAATAGAAATGCCAATTTTGCCACTTAGTCACAGTGTTGCAGGCCTTATTTTTTTTTCATTCCTTCTTTTGCTTCTGTATGAAATGTAAATGATGATTTCATGTGGACTGGAAATTGGAAATGCTCAGTAAAGAAACACTAACACCACAAGTACACCCACACTATAATAATTTGGTTAAGATTCTAATCTAACCCACTCAGAAATTATAATTCCCAACTTGTTTTTTCATCCAGTGCTTTGTGGCTATTTCAGAATAACCTTGTGATTTAAAGTAGGATAGGGGTCTATCTACCTCAATTTACAGATGAGGAAGCTAAAGCAGAAGAGGCTAAATGATTTTCTTAGGTCACATAGACCACCAGGACCAAAGGTGACTTTTATACAGCTCTCTTTAATTGTGTAGCCTATATTCAAAGGAATATGTGTTACCCTGTCCTCATAGCCTATTACAGAATCCTAAACAGATAAAAATGCAAATATTTCTTCTAGACTCTCTATTATGCTGAATGAAATAAGTCAGAGGGAAAGAGATAGGCACAAATAGTCTCAGTCATCTCTGGGATTTAAGGAAAATAAAAGACAGTATAGTAATAATACCCAGGACAATAAAGATGAGGGCTGGAAGAACCAGCCCACACATGAAGCTTATCACAGAGTGGTGAGTACAGTTAGAGAAATAACTCCATCAACAACTAATCATGACAATGGTAGTGAGTGAGAAAAATAGAATGCCTGTCTCTAACACAGGCAGGAGGTAGAGAAGGAAGGAGATGGGGGGCATTGTTTGTGGGAATGTTGCACTGGTGAAAGGGAGTGTTCTTTTATTTTTTGTTTTTTTTGGGGGGGGCCACACCCAGTAATGCTTAGGGGTTACTCCTGACTATGTGCTCAGAAATCGCTCCTGGAGGTGTCTCCCACCCTGAACATGTGTCATGTGGACCCAACTTAGACTCCATGAGATTGGACAGTGATCATCCAACCCCAAACCCCAGACTTCAGATGTAGAACTGATATAGATCCCTGCAACAATACCAGGAACCAAACTCTCTCTGGCAAATTTCTATCATCTCTCTGGCACCAATTTGCGACAGTTTTGATATGACATCCTGACAACGAGAAAACAACAACAACTTGATCTAAGAGCAGGTTGTCCTATCTCATCACCTAACAGTAAGATGAAATCAGAAAACATGTTGTCCTTTGATCTGTGCAAAAACCAAGAGCACTAACTACAGAAGACTGACTTTGACAACCACGACTGGGCAGAACATATCCTGGGACCAAAAAGAAAGACCTTACCCTGGGCTTTAGCCTAGTATTTGTACAAAAATTAAGATTTTGGAGGGGGGGGGGGTGTTGTGTCACAGCCAGCAGCACTTAGAGGTTACTTCTGGCTCTATGCTTAGAAATCGCTCCTGGCAGGTCCAGGGGACCATATGAATGCCGGGATTCAAACCACCGTCCTTCTGCATGCGAGGCAAATGCCCTACTTCCATGATATCTCTTCAGCCCCAAAAATCAAGATTTCTAATTCCAGAGGTCCGACTTTGGCAACTGAGACTGAACAGAACTTCTGAAACCATAATGAAGACTCTATCCTAGGCTTTGGCCTAAGATGTGAGCAAAAACAAGACCAATTATTACAGAAGACTGATTACAACAATAATGAAACAGAACTTCTAGAACCATAAAGAAAGACTCTATCCTAGACTTTGTCCTATAACCTGTGCAAATACCAAGATCTCTAGCTACAGAGGCCTGATTTTATCATCTACAACTGAGTGGAAAGTTTCCTGGCACCATAAAAAGATCTTGGAGTGTGATAATGAGCATGTAGGGAGCTCGTAGGTCTTCCCATGGCAGTATGCTTCAAGGGAAGAGAAACCCTGAATCTCTTAGGCCAAGGGAATTCCCTTTCTTATTTTCCCCAATACTTACTGTGCCTATGCAAAAAAAAAAAAAAAAAGGAAGCTGAAAACTTTGCCACAGCAACACTCCTCCTTTGTTTTTTTTCTTTTTCTCCTTTCTTTTTTCTTCTTTCTTTTTTACTCTTGTGTTAAATATTTGGTGATTATTTTTGCTGCTGAGTGCTTTTTCTTTTTTCTTTTTTGATAGTTACTGTTTTCTTTATTGTTGTTGTTTTACTGTTGTTATTGTTGTTGTTGTTGTCTTCTTTCACCTGAACCACACAACTTGAATCATCTTGTTCTGCCTCATGAATTGAGGGGGAAAATAAAAATGAATGGTACCAGGACCAAACAGCCATATAAACATTGAGTGGAAATAAAAAATGATCAGACTTAAACACCAAACTCAAAGTCAACAACAACAGAATCAATACCCTATCTACAACAAGCTATACATAGAAGGGAACAGCTACACTAGCACTCTGGGGGCAAAGGAGGGAGATATGGAACATATGCTGGGAAAAGGGGTGGAGGAAGACTACCCTGGTGGTGGGAATGGCCCTGATTCATTGTCACTGTGTACCTTAAATATTACTGTGAAAGATTTGTTATTCACTTTTGGACACAATAAAAATTATATATATATGGTTTTTGGGTCACACCTAGCAGCACTCAGAGGTTACTCCTGACTCTATGCTCAGAAATCGCCCCTGGCAGGCATGGGGGACCACATGGGATGCCGGGATTCAAACCAATGTCCTTCTGCATGCAGGGCAAATGACCTACCTCCATGCTATCTCTCTGGCCCACAATAAAAATTATTTAAAAAAAGAAAATAGAAATTGCTCCTGGCTCTGGGGACCATAAGGGATGCTGGTGGATCAAACCGCGGTCCATCCTAGGTTAGCTGCGTGCAAGGCAAATGACTTACTGCTTGCTCCACTGCTCTGGCCCCCAGGAGTGTTTTTTTTTTTTTTTTTTTTTTTGGTTTTTGGGCCACACCTGGCAGTGCTCAGGGGTTACTCCTGGCTGTCTGCTCAGAAATAGCTCCTGGCAGGCACGGGGGACCATATGGCACACCGGGATTCGAACCAATCACCTTTGGTCCTGAATCTGCTGCTTGCAAGGCAAACACCACTGTGCTATATCTCCGGGCCCAGGTGTGTTCTTTTTTATAACTGAAATCCAACTACAAGGTTGCTTGTAATCATGGTGCTTAAATAACTATATTATTTTTAAAAAATAAAATTTATCCCTAAAAATGAAAGTTTCTTCTAGTTTCCAAGTTGACTTTTTGGAGACAGTGACTTGTTTCCTCTTTTCCCCATATGAATCTGAAGTTCCCTTCCTACAACATCTTGCCATGCAAATATTCATCCCAGTCTCCATCCTGATGTCAAGTCAATTCATAGAGGGAAAGTCCTGTTCTCAGTTACGTCAAGATCCTTTCTGCTGTGAAGGGTGGGTAATAAGAGACTAGCAGGCACTATAACCATTGCTAATGAAGCTGAATTTGTTGTGACTGTTCTCTATGTGCTGTCCATGGTCCTGGAAGAATCACCTCAGAGAAACTAGGGCAATAAAAACCTCACTCTTGCTATAGTCTTTGACCTTGGTCGTCAGACCCACTGGAATAGATCCCAGCTTGAGAAGCTAACTGATAATTCCTTGTGAATTGGTCTGTCATGTTTTTTGAAAGTCTGTGTGTTCATGGAAAAACAGTTTTTAAATTTTCCTGGTGTATAGATGTACACTCTGCTTCCCCTCTGACTTCTCTAAAATGTCACAAATGACTTACCTGGAATTTATCAATTTACAGGATTAATGGGCTTCTCTCCAGACACCTGTGCCCTAGTTATATTCCAGCCAGCAGAGCAGTCTCTGTTTTTAAATTCTGACCTGTTTTGAGGGCCTCAGAGGCCTGGGTTTTAGGTCACCACCCATGGGGGTGTCCCGCCTACAGAGCTAATTCTCTGTGCTCTGTTTTAACCTGCAGATGTGTGGAGGAATACAAGCTGGCTCCTGATGGGAAATCCTGCCTGATGCTGTCAGATGTCTGCGATGGCCCCAAGTGCCTCAAATCTGACTCTAAATTCAATGATACCCTCTTTGGAGAGATGCTGCATGGTTACAACAACCGGACTCAGCATGTGAACCAAGGCCAAGTCTTCCAGATGACCTTCAGGTATGGATTAGCTTCTTAAACACCTCTGGATGAGCAAAATACTTATCCAAAGTACAAATATCATGTACTAGATACCTGGTACACAATGCCAGCATCTCCTCAAGCTTATGCATTCCCATCTATTAAATGTTAGAACGAGGCAAGTTCCATTCCATGAGTTTCTTTTCCCACTGACAGCTTTTATGTACCCCCACCCCTCCTCATTTTTCTAAGTTTATCCCCGTACTTCAATTCCATCTTAAATCATCCTGTAAGTACAGTTAATGGAATTTTTAATTTTTAAATTAATCTCTCAGTGTATAAAAATAAGTGTCCTATGTAGGTTATTGAGGCAGAACAAAAATAAAGACATCTAATGAAGTAGAAAATAAAATTCCCATCATCCAGAAATACACAGAATTAACATTTTTCTCGAATTCTCTTTCAAACCTCTCTCTCCCTCTGTCTCCGTCACACACACTCACAAGTCTATGCTCACACACAAACGCACCTACCCCAAATCTCAGGAAAACTATTTAAAAGTCATTTTGCTCCACAGTATGTTAAAGGCCTCTTACCTTGTGAATTAAGTCAGGAGGTACACGAGGAAATGATAGATGGGGGCTGTGCTCTTTACAAAGTGAGCAAAACAGGGTGGTCAAATTTTATGTAAATTAGACATATTCCTTAACTGCCAAAGACTTTCTGGAGAAAAAAATGAAATGGGGCTAGTCTCTCAGGAGAAAGAGATCTTGGGAGGGATTTAATAATGCCTCAGAATCTGAAGATCTATGAAAAGTTCAAGTTAAAACAATTGTTCCATGTATAAGAAATGATTCTCGTTTTTTAAAAAAAATTTATCTTTTTTAGACAACTTTATGTGAATGTGTAGGAAGAAAATATCATAAAGGAGGGACTTTCCCCCACTTTTAACCAACACCAAACTAGTCAGACAGTCACTGATAAGCGTCTTCCTCCTCCTTATCACCCTGCTATCTAGTTAACAAAGTGCCATTGTCTGTAGATGTGGTAATAATGGCTACTGCTAATTAAGAATTATTCTATGCCAAGCTCTTGATTGAAAAATAATATAAATATTATTGATAATGATAATGGTAACTACCTACTGAGCAGATACTGAGGGCCTTCTACGTACTTAACACCTATGACTTCACTATAATCCTCAAAATAGATGGATGAAACAGAAATCATTTTCAGCTCCTTTGGAAATGGAAATGTTAAGTGATTTTTTTCAAAGATCCTTTTCTAGGAAGTGTCAGAGCCAGGATAATGGTATTTTAACTTCATCACTAAAGCCCTTCCAGACACTAAGGCTTCCAGCACAATCAAAAAGCCAACAGGAGGAAGAAAAGTACTTTCTGTGATCTGAGAAAAAGAAAGTTCCATAGGAACATCACCAGTTTCAAACAATCCTTTTCTAGTTCCACAGCATCCCACCCCCAACCTGGACACAGAATTGGTTCCCACAGGTCAAGGACTCAGTGCTAAGAGAGATCCCTGCACACTAAAATGCCACTGTCTAATTCAGGGGTCTCAAACTTGCGGGCCGTTTACAGCCCTCCGTTCAACATTCTGTGGCCCACAGCCGGCCTTCAAATATCGCAGTATTCGCAATTTTTCGCTTACCAAAAAATCGCAATAAAAATCGCATTAGTAAGAAAAAAATTGCATTAAACATTCGCATACTCCGAGCAGTTCCGTTTGGGGTATGCAAATGTTTAATGCGATTTTTTTCTTACTAATGCAAATTTTTTAATGCGAAGATTTGGTAAGCAAAATCCCTTACGTGGCCCTGCTTCACCCCGACTTTGCCTCCTGCGGCCCCCAGGTAAATTGAGTTTGAGACCCGTGGTCTAATTTATCATTAGGTCTTTGGACAACCTGACTATATCTTAGGCATTTTAAAGACTCATATCTTGGGTTTGATTCATTTGCTAGATTGGCTCACAGAACTCAGAAATAATTGGCTTCCTAGCCGACTGATTTAGTATAAAGGAATGTAACAAGGTAGATGGACAGATGGAAAAGACAGAGCATGGAATGGTATGAGGAAAGGGCATGGAGTCCCATGGTAAATCATTGTTCCTAAATCTCTGTCTGCTTCACTAACCCAGAAGCTCTTTGACTCCAGTTCTTTTGGGGTTTTTAATTAAATCCATTACATCAACATGCTTGAATATATCATTGGTAATAGATCATTGAATCAGACTATCACCCATCAGAGCTGGAGTGATAGCACAGCAGTGGGGCATTTGCCTTGTATGCAGCCGATCCAGGATGGATGGTGGTTCGAATCCCGGCATTGCATATGATCCCCTGAGCCTGCCAGGAGCAAATTCTGAGCACAGAGCCAGGCATAACCCCAGAGTGCCACCAGGTGTGCCCCCTCAAAATAACTTTAGCCCCTCTCTTTTCCATGGAGATGGAATTGGTGGAGACTACAAGCTCTAAACTCCTATCATCTCATTGTTTTATGGCCCTCAGTCCCCATTCTTAGGTGATTAACCAGGCCACTTTATTAAGATAGAAAAATATCTTATACATGGGGCCAGAGAGATAGCATGAAGGTAGTGCATTTGCCTTGCATGCAGAAGGACTATGATTCAAATCCTGGCATCCCATATGGTCCCCGGAGCCTGCCAAGAGCGATTTCTGAGCTTAGAGCCAGGAGTAACCCCTGAGTGCTGCTGGGTATGACCCAAAAACCAAAAAGAAAAAAGAAAAGGAAAGAAAAGAAAAGAAAAATACCTTATACAGTACTCTTATTACAGAGGAAATCCCAAGAGATTTTATCTCTGTATCAGGAAAGAAAATTAAAATCCTGAGCCTTCAATTTACAAAGAGATAGTACAGCTGGTTAGTGCTTGCCTTGCATGTAAGTGTCCCAGGCTTAATCACCACATATTGTCCCCTGAGCATAACCTTTAGTGATCTATGATCCCTGAGTACTGCGTCAGGTATAGCCCTAAAACACTCCCCCCAAATCCTATAGAATTTTATTATATAGCACATAACACCATATTTTTGGTCATTATCACATGTTCTTTGAGCATCTGCTGTGCTCTAGATTTCATGCTATGTTTCATGAGAACAGACTGAAATGCATGATTAAATATGCTTCCAGACCTTATGGTTTAGATATTGTGTGTGATCTTATATATTTAATTGGTCAGTTGTAGAGACCATGAAGTGAAAAAGACAAGGTTCAGGAAAAACAATTAGGGGTTGGAGAGATAGTACAGTTGGTAAGACGCCTGCTTGTCTTGCATGCAGATGACCTGGGTTCAATCCTTTGAACTAGATGTGAACTAAACCTTAATAGGAATGATCCCTAAGACTAGAGCCTGAACTAAACCCTGAATATGTGAGATGTACCTCCTCCAAAAAAATACAGTTGGATTTATTGAGCAGACTGTGGGGGTGGATCTGTAAGGTAAGAAGATAGTACCAAGACTTTGGAATCAATGTGTCTACTTATCAGATGAAGTGTTACTTAAGCAATACATGAAATATGAGTGGGAGTTAATATTTAAGATGTTGAAAGTGGAGACAGGTGTTTTAATTTGATGGCATCAAGAGTTAAAGATGGGTGAGATTGAAGTCAACTATACAGGGGTCCTCAAACTTTTTCAACAGCGGGCCAGTTCACTGTCCCTCAGACCATTGGAGGGTCTGACTATAGTAAAAACAAAACTTATGAACGGATTCTTATGCACACTGCATAGATCTTATTTTGCAATGAAGAAACAAAACAGATACAAATACAATATGTGGCCCGTGGGCCATAGTTTGAGGACCACTGATTGAACAATGCGGAATCGGGAAGATTCAGGGCAGTGAGTGGTAACAGTTTACATGGGTCTTGCAAACTCTTGGAAATGGAAGTTCTTTTATATAAGTAAAAGAAGAGGATGTGTCTTATTTGCATTATATTTTTCAGTTGTGGCTGCATGGGAGATGGATTTCCATAAGGGTAGCAGAGGGAAGTTGGGATGAAGGGGATTAGTTAGGTATCTAAGTGGAAGCCTCAAGTGGGTTTTGGCAGTATTGCCCAGTATGCTGGAAACATCGTGGAAAGGAAAAGGGATGTGGGGAGAAAGTTTTGAAGTCTAATAGGCAAGATTCAAGGAGAAGGAACAACCAAAGGGTAAGATTAAAGAATGTTTCAAGGGCAAGAGAAGTGACTAGAAACCCCAGAGCCATTTACTAGCAAAATTGAGTGCTCCAAATCTCAGCAAAACTTCTTTCTATGACTCAGATGCTAAATCAAACTGAATTCTACTTTTTTGGGGAAAAAAAAACTGTAGAAAATATTTAAGGACAGTCTGGATGAACTAACCCCTTACAAGACTGTACATGCTGATTTTTTATAGTGTTGATAGT
The DNA here is from genome assembly GCF_024139225.1 of Suncus etruscus. NCBI lineage: Eukaryota > Metazoa > Chordata > Mammalia > Eulipotyphla > Soricidae > Suncus > Suncus etruscus. The sequence continues at coordinate 7,123,737 of NC_064852.1, forward strand.
TTATAAAATTCTGTCTTGAGCTAGCATCATGAGAGAAAGAGTGCATAAAATCTAGGAGAAAAATGAGAAATTTCTCTTGCCTTTGAGAAAGAAATTGTATAAACTTGCAAGATGACACGCATAATTGAAAAACCATATATGAAAAATTAATTTTCAAAGTAGTGTTCCAAGGAATGCTGGTAGTTTCCAATGAGTTCTCAGGGGAAGCCTTTAGAAAGAACTAGAAATGATTATAGGCTTCTCCAAAGTCCAGGCCTGTGAAATGAACATTAAAATTTGAGCAAAGGACTGTGTCTTTAAGAGGGATAATATCCAAGGAGAGCAATTTCCATAACATTTTCTAAACATCTACAAACCTGCCAGTAGTCCATTTCCTTGGCTAAGAGGAAAAGGATGTAAGGTTAGGAAAACAAATTTTCATAGAGCATGCTCTCCTATGACAAGCATCATCCTATTGCCTGATTTGTTTGTTTGTTTTTTGGGTCACACCCGGTGGCACTCAGGTGTTACTTCTGGCTCTGCGCTCAGAAATTGTTCCTGGCAGGCTCGGCGAACCATATGGGATGCCAGGATTCAAACCTCAGTCAGTCCTGAGTTGGCCGCATGCAAGGCAAACGCCTTACCGCTGTGCTATAACTCTGGCCCCTATTGCCTAATCTTGATGAAGGGATATTTTAGTATATGACAGTAAGTCTGACATTTACATAGCTTCCATGTTCTAAGATGCCTGGTTTTTACAGCATGTGTTGAAAGTGGCTGGAGTGCAATGCAAGATCAAATATAAGAGTTTCTCTTGGCCTCTGTGATGATTAGCTTATTGAAAAAAAAAATAAAGCAATCTAAACTGAGGAGTAAGATATTAGATCCTGAATGGGGCTTTTTAGAATACCAGGATCTCATTTACAAATGGGAGAAAATAGGTTTAAGAGCACAAGGAAAGTCACTACAGAACTCACCATGATTACTGATCTATTAGATTTTTGGGTTTACTTTCCCATTCCAGTGAGTCTGGAAGAGAGTGTGGGCCCACTTCAAGGTCTTTAGGTCATCAGACCATCAGCCCCATCAGGAATTCTCATGATATAGTGAACACTATGTTTTTGATGGTCCATCCTTCCATCTTGAATTGTCTGAATAGTTGGGGTCTCTGCCAGGATCTACTCATGGAGACAAGTCCAGCTGATGCTTAGAAAAAAGGGTAACAATTCCCTGCATCTATGAATAACCTATAACTTGTAGGAACCTTTCTGATAACCTAATCGTCACCCTTATCTTATAAGTTCTACATACTACAGATGGTATTCTTGAAACCAAATAAGCTAGTCAAAAAGAAGTCATTATTGAGAAAATCTTAAGGATGAAGACATATATACTAGAATTAAACCCTATAAACCAACTGCTTATTTTTTTACCTATTGGCTAAGATCAAGTGTAGTATCTGTTCTTATCAATGTAATACCCAATGTGCTGTCTATCTGAGAACAATATATTAAATGGATTTTTGGAGCAAGGAGTTGGAATAGAAACTTGCTCCCTTCACTCCACACATCAATCTGGTATTCCAGCACCTCCAGGAATGGTGCAAAAATAAATAAAAACTATCAATTGGGAAAAGCCCATCCACTATCCAATTACTGGTTAGTTTGTTTTTATGGAACAGAAAAGAAGGGAGCATGAGTGGCCCCACAGACCTCCAGCGGGGTTGCCTCAGGGTTTGCTAGACAGTAAGCAGAGCATGTTTGTTACTGACCATCTCTAGACTCCAGGACCTCCCAAATGGCCATCATTGGATTTAGCATCTCTCATTTCAGACACTCTCTATCTACTCTTTAATTACAATTTCTTCTCAATTATCCCAAGACACCAATCTAGTTTCTTTTCTAGAATCAGATCTGAAAAAGCCATGTGCTGAGTCAGCTGTCAGGCCAGAGCTGACTTGGCACATGACCCAGTGCTAATTTAGTATGTGACCCAATGCAGTAAGTAGGGCATTTGTTTGGCATGTTGCCAACCCAAGTCCAATCCCTAAAATCTCATATGGTCTCCTGAGTAGTGCCAGAAGTAATTCCTGAGGACAGAGCCAGGACTATCACCTGGGATGGCCCCAAAACAAACAAAATAAATAAAAGAAAAGTCAAGGTGGAAAGCTACCTTTCGACTCCCAAAGGCAGGAGGCTTTTGAGTAGCAAAGGCCTCTCTTCCCAACCTCTGATCCTGATGGCTGTGGCTCCTCTGTCCTCCAGGAAGCAGGAGGCTTGACTCCCATGTTTCAGCATCAAAGGCTACTGGCATACCTCACCCACCACCTCTGCCTTTTTTTCCCCTCTCTCCTCTAAATTACTTCAGGGCCAACCCTCCAGAGTAGCCAGCAGGCACCATCCCAGACATATAGCCATATGCCTCATTTCCTGACAGCAACCTGGCCTGGGATTTCAAACTCTGCCAGCTCCAGCGGCCTTCACCTCCTAGGTGACAGCTATACAGCCACTCAACTCCCCTCCCTACCCTGCCCAGCTCCCTACGCCTGAGGGGAGACAGACCTCAGCACTTATTTTCACTCTCTCAAAGAGCAGCCTGGATTTCCATTTACAAAAAAGCATGACTTTTAAATATTCCAAACTCAGTTCACATGGAAAGAGCAAGCTAATTCGGCCCTCACCCTTTGTTCTCCAAGCACACATGGAGAAACTGAGGTCAGGAAGTTACAATGTGCTCAGTGCACACCATGACTTGGGGCCCCACTGTGAAAGAAGGGTAGAGTTTGTGGCTCTTCTCCAGTATGCTATCAGCCTCTGGTTCTGTTGTGAGGCATGCAACTTCTATGTTTCACACAATAGCTGGTGTGAGAGGAACCACTATTCAGTCTTTGCTCTCTAAAGACAGGGAGAGAAATAGAGGCTGGGGGGAAGGTGCCAGATTCCTAACAAAGCAGAGAACTTGGGTAGAAGTTACCCCTATGGCTAATTCTACAGGAACTTGGGCCTTACCTCAGAAACTGTTGCAGGCTGCAGGTTGTCTCTGGTGTGGTTGATATTGAAGACATGGTGACCAAGGCCTGCCAGGTCAGAGATTTACCTACCATATGGAAGATGAAGATGGTAGTTGACAGAGTGAGCATGAGGAACAGTCACAGTCTGAGACAAATCTTTGAGGGGTGAAGATGGGGGAGATATGAGCTGGAAGTAGTAGAGACAAGGATTCAAAAACAGAGAGTTAAAGAATCATCAAGCAGTGATGCGACTAAAGAGTTCAGGAGAGAGATAATGTGTAAAATTACCTCGACTCTCCACGCCCAGGTGGACGAGTCTGACTTAGGATCTGGCATGAAATAAATCAAACCAGACTGAGGGTGAAACATTTATAATTTGGTAGACTTCTACCTTTTTTGGAGAGCAAACTGCCTGCCAGAAATGCCATTTTTATTGAGTACAGAGACCACCCCTGGGTTGGGCAGTAAGGACAGATAGCTCAGGTTATCCTGAGGCAGTCTCACCCAGGTTTACAAGAAAGACAATCTCTGTTTGAGGGAAAATCCAAGTTGTAAACAAATATACAAAGGAAACAGGGATGATCTTTGTTTTAGGTAAAATAATGTGTAACCTACCAATGATGAAAAGTGGGAAATAAGTAAGAGGAGAGACCTACCAAAATAGAGGAAGGAGACCCAATTCTCCTGTAAAAGTCATAGGAAATGTGATTGACAAGAGGAAAGGACAGTGGCCATAAAAGATGGATAGAGCCTGGAGAGAGCTGATGTGAGGACTGGGGTTCATATGGACCTGAATAAACCTGGGGCTTGAGAACACACCAGATTTGATGCAAGCACATAGACAAAGATACCTCTAAGATCCCAAACCCCTCAAGTGATGTTAAACTTCGCTTCTCTGACCTTTTTCCCATGAAATATGGTGGTCTTAATTCCCTATCAAGATGGATCTCAATGTTCATTCATTTAGCTCATGGACAGAGACAAATGCCTCAGCAGTGGGGTGGTATTTGATGGGATTTTTTGTTTTGTTTTTTTTTTTAGCCTTGTCCCTTTCCCATCCTCTTTCATCCCACCTCATTCCTTTTAGGTCAATGTGGCTTATAGATTGTAGGAATTTAGATAAGTATCAGTCAAGAACTCTGATTAAGAAGTCTGGAAAATAAATGTGAGGAAATGTTCCTTGGACAGGCAAGGCTAAGTAAAGTCAGATCTAGAATGGTCCTTTTGCAAAAACCTCATCAAAAAAGGAAATGAAGTGCCAGCAGCAGAAATGTGATCATAGTACTTCAGGAATGACCTACAAAGGATAAGGAGCTCAGGAGAGCTTTACCAGAAAGGTGCTTTACAATCTAGTCTTTTATTACTTACACAGGTTGCACAACCAAGGAGGATGGTTTGGGGTAAGGTGTGGGATTTAAGGATGAGGCACTGCCCACTGATACCCCAGAGACAGACAGGGTCTCTTACAAAAACTGAAGAAAGCTGGCTTTCCTGGGTAGCACCCACTTGCCCTGCAGCCAATTCCCATTTTACTTAGTGATCTGAAAGCTGTGTTTTTTCTAGTGCCTCCCTGGGAGATGCTTCACAGTGAAAGCACTTCTGAATCATTCCTTTCCTTTTTATTCCCTATCCCAGCATTTCCTTCTTTTTGTCCCTTTAATAATGTTCATATATGCCAGCCTCAATATCAAATACTTTAGAAATTTTGATCGGGGGTGCAGGTTGGACCCTGGGGCTACTTCCAAGGTTGTTTGGGGTACTATTTAGTGTGCCAAGAGCAGTCTCATGCAAGGCAATCACCTTGATCCTCCTACTATCTCCCCAGTATTTTTACTTTGCATTCAATTTTTTCAGTTCTACTTGTAAAATTCTCTTTAATGACTTAGTTTTACGAAAAATGAAGGTAGGGTGGGTGGATAAAATGAAAAGAAATCAGGGAAGTGAGAAGGAAATAAATGTATGCCATAGTTCATTAGGTTATGTCTTGGTAACAACCAGCAGAGCAATGTCAAAACTTATGATTTGAGATCTCAACTCTTATTATCCTCCGCACAAAGAGCACAGAAGCAAACAATAGCTCACCATGATTATTATACATGAAAATCCCACTGAAAGTAGGAATTTTCCATATGTCTGCTTAGATTCAGAATGAAGCACACAGGAGGGCTTACGTGCTGTTCAAACACATGCCTGGCGCAGAGTCACAGGGGACCTTTTCTCGTTCTGATGTTTGTGAATCTGGCTGATGAAGTATCATGTGCATGGGTTTCTATGAATTCTAGTGTAGCAAAAAAGATGCTTGGCTCTCATTAATTTTCCTGGAGGTGATGTTATAGACTTAATGAAAATGTATGCTCTTAAGTGGAAATAAAGAATGGCCGAACCTAAATACCCAAACCAAAGTCAACGACAACACAGATGGTGAGAATGGCCCGAGTTCACTGTCACTATATGCCTGAAATACAACTGTGAAAGACTTGGAATTCACGTTGTTCTCAATATAATAAAATGTATGCTCACTGCACTCCCTAAAAGATTGAGCAGGGATGTGGAATCTTCAATTCTCCAAGAACCATAGAACCAAGTATTTCAAAGATCAGTTTGTACAAAACTAGATTTCTCTAGATAAGATTCTAGGGGCTCACAAAGTTGAAGGACAGTACCTAAAATCTTATAAATAGGAAATGAACCAGACTCACAAACCACCATTTGTTGGGTTGCACTGTATTAACTTTGAAAATGTCAAGGCATGGAACTCACCGCCCACAATGTACAAATGGAAACACCAAGGCCAAAGTTCTGTATTGAGAGAATGGCAGAGCAGGTTTGGAGGCTGTTTCTTCCCACACACCTGGAATTGATATAAATGCTACAGTGATTTTAGTTCTAATAAAAGGAAGCAAAGGAAGGTTGGGTTGGCCTTAGCTTCTCTTCAAGGTCATTCCCAAGTCTCTTTATTCATATATATATATATATATATATATATATATATATATATATATATATATATATATATATATATATATATATATATATATATTGGTTTTTGGGTCACACCCAGTGGTGCTCAGGGGTTATTCCTGGCTGTCTGCTCAGAAATAGCTCCTGGCAGGCACGGGGGACCATATGGAACACCGGGATTCAAACCAACCACCTTTGGTCCTGGATCGGCTGCTTGCAAGGCAAATGCTGCTGTGCTATCTCTCAGTTATATTTTTTATCTTGGCAAAATGATTAACTTATCACCTGGAGATACAACTGTAGGTGTTATACTTCAGGGGGCCACCGGATAATCATGAAAGTAGACGAGGACAAAAGTTGGATATTGCATTGCAAGATTGAAGGGCAAAATTTCCTGGAATCCTGATTTGTTGAGTGATTGCAAAGAATTTCTTCTCTGGTTTTTAAGGTTTTCTGACATCTTCTGCAGGACTCAAGGCCACTGTGTCCATGTTGTACCATCTGCCCTCAGATCCTGCTTTTCATTCCTGCCTGCAGTATCATTTTTGGCTGCTTCCCCTTTCTTATGTCTGTGGCTTCTATAAATTATGGTCTTGTCAGGGCTAAGAAGACAAGTTGAGGATTCCAGTCAGATGACTTCCTTCTTTCCATGCATCCTCATTGCCAATAGCTTCATACAGCCTTTTCTACTCATATAATTCTAAGAATCAGCTAGAGCTAGGAGAAGGCTTCACCATCATTTTTTCATTGGGTATGTAAATTTTCATGAATAGGCCACGTAAGCGAGGCATGTTGGGGATCTCTTGACTTGGTGGCTAATTATCAGGTCCTAGAATTAAAGCCTCATCTGTTCCTTGTTCCTGATATTACTCAGTTCATGTTCAATGTGTGCATGAAACCAGGCTCTTACAAGTTTTGTAAAACATGGTGCTTAGGGGCCAGAGTGATAGCACAGTGGGTAGGGTGCATGCAGCTGGTTCAATCTTCAGCATCCCTTATGGTCCTTGGAGCCTGACCAGAATTATTTCTGAGCACAGAGCCAGGAATAAACCCTGAGCTCTGCTGTGTGTGGCCCATATACAAAACAAACAAAAAAAATGAAAAAAAAATAAAAATAAAAGCTAAGTTAGAGAAGTGAGGTGTGTTGTTCAAATTCATCATAGTATATGATGAGTAAATACTTACGGCCTTCCTCTTCATCACTCTGAAGCCTAAACTCCAGATATGTACACTTGCATGTGCTTCTGCTTCAATCATCTCTATCATTCTTAAAAAGCAGGAATGTAAATAATAGTTCAACATCATTCTTTATCCATGACGCCCCTATCTAAAGTAAGAATTTTTATATGTCTTCTTCTAGTCAGAACTCAGTGCACTTGAAACAGTTCAGTACTTTTCAAATGGTAATATGCCCAATACTAACCAAAAGGTCATGATTTAGTAGTATGTTTCAAATGAGCACCTGGGTTCCAGTTTTGAACAAACATCATTGTTTTAAATAAAATGAACATTAAATCCAATGTGAGCCCAGGCTATGCTTGAAACTGGAGAATTATTCTTTCAGTTGCCTGTTTGAAAAATAGAAACCAAGTTGTCCCAATGCCAGTGGGTGGAGAGGGCCACGAAGTTCCAGGTGAGTCTCCCCCCAGGGGGCCTAGTGTAGGTTTGTTAATTCAAATATAAAGTCCACTTGTTGGTTGAGGCCTCCCTCAGCACAGCATGGCATCTCCAGCCTTTTTGGTTGAGTCTGAAGATCTAGGATAATGGTAGAGAAATAATTCACAAGCAGTCAGTTAAAGTTTCATCAGAGTCTGCTCACTTTATTCCCTCATGGCTTCTCTCCACCTTGAGCGTCTGCGCCATGTTTGCCTAACTCCTGTCTTTCTCTCAGGAGCTCTGCCTGTCTCCCTTGCTGCTGTTCTGGCTTTCTGCCTCTTGATGTTCCTCCCCCTCCCCCAGGCAAACTCTCTTATTCTTTATTCAAAATATCCCTCCAACCCAGGTGTGGGTTGGTTTCATCATCCAGCTGGGATTAACATCTCAAAAGAGGTTTAGGTAAAGGCCTTGGGGGAAGGGATACCTGACATAGGGTCTTTGTGACTTTGCAGCAGCCAGATCCCTGGCTGCATAATGGAACCCAGGTTCATTCTCTACATCTTTCTGTCTGACTGTTTTTGCTGACCAAAGTAAAAGTGGGGTGAGGGTGGGGACACCGAGTAATCAAGCCAATGAGGGAAGCAGGTATACTTGGCTCTGTGTCCAGTGCCAGAATCAGGGCCAACTTCTCTCTGCTCTCAACTCCAGCCTCTAATGAATAATGCACAAAATACTTACTATAAGAAAGTTTTGCTTCTGGTTAACCAAAGACAAAGGTAGAAGACAAACTTCTGAAACATTGCTAGAAATTTATTAGGGAGGGGACATGTGCTGGGGTGAAGCTTTTGTTTTTCTTAAGCAACTGAAATATAAGACCCATGCTATCAATACCTACCAGTCTAATTGGGGATACAAAGAAAATAATATTAAGACATGGTAAAAGATGCCCTCTTTTTGTTTCTTTGTTTGGTTATTGGCAATATGGTTTACAGACTATCATTTCTATAAGGAACATTCTGACCACAAAAACAATGAGATATCATCTTACACCAGTGAGACTGGCACACATTACAGGAAGGATGCCTTTTATTTTTAATTTATCTCTATGCCAGGATGGAGCGGTGGAGGGGTCTTTGTGAATTTGATAGAAAATTGCAATCTATTTGAAATAAACCTATCTTCCTTATTATAGTAAGAGAAGAGAGAAAACAGTCACTTTCTTTTAAAAATTTTATTCACAATATTCAAGTTTAAATATATCAAAATGGTCATTTGGTAAGTTAAACAAATTATACTGGACGGGAACAATAGTGGCTATTTATCCATGATGCCCCTATCTAAAGTAAGAATTTTTATGTCTTTTTTTTTTAGAGGAGCATACCTTGTGATACTCAGAAGTTACTCCTCACTATGCTCTCAGGAATCTACTCCTGGCTTGGGGGACCATATGGGATGCTGGGGGTTCGAACCAAGGTCCATCCTAGATCGGCCTCATGCAAGGCAAACACCCTACCGCTGTGTTATCGCTATGGCCCACAGTGATTTGCCTTGCACATGGTCAACCTGGGACTAACCCAGGTTTGATCCCTGACATCCCAGGCACTATTAGCCTGCCAGGAGAATTTCTGAGCACAGATCTGAAAGTAACTCCTGAGCACCACTGGGTGTGACCCAAAAACGAAACAAACAAAAAAAAATAATACAAAATTGGTAATGTGAAAATGGAATTCCTAGACTAGTGAGTTCATAGGAATTATATAAGAGATTAATATATGAAATGTAGATGCTTAAAAGTCCAAGTTTATTACACAGTTCAAATAAATAAGTCTGGGTACCCCATGTATTTTGCTCTTCCTCCTCCTCCCCCTCTCCTTCTCTTCTTTCTGGTCTTGTTCAGCTCTCATCTAGTTACATTGGCCTGGTCTTGCCCTTCCACAATTTTCTCTCCAGTGTACATTTTCCTTGTCTGTAATCTTCTTGCTGTGTTTTCTTAGGACTGAACCCCAGTGATTCTCTGTCATCTTGACTTTTTTTAGTCCAGGGCCCTCATGATGTGCACATGGGTGAAATTCCTGTGTTCAAGTAATTTATCACTGTCTGAGTATTTGTGTCTGCCAAATTCTTCAATCCTTTCTTAAGTCCAAGTTCTAGCCCTGCCTGATTTTTTCTTTAATCTAGGCTTATAAATTGAACCTCATTCTGCTTCTGTCCAGGCATGTGAGCCTAACCTGATTCTGTAGCCCTGCCTGGGCACTCGAGCCCTACCTTATTCTTCTGTCCAGATATCTGAAGGTGAAGAGGTGAAGAGATATCTGCAAGTGATGAGGGAGGAAGAGGAAGAGGGAGGGGGGGCAGAAGGACGGGGATGGATAGAGTAGGAGAGGGAGAAGAGAGAGAGAAGGGGAGAGAGGAAGAGGAAGAGGAGGGAGAATGAGAGGAGAGAAAAATAGAAAGGGAAAGGAGAGAAAGAGGGAGGAGAAGCAGGAGAGGGAATGGGAGAGAGGGAGAGGGAAGGGAGAAAGAAAGGTAGAAGGACTCTGCTTCCGTTTATCTGTTATTCCCATCCTAGTCACTCCATAATTTATACGTGATTGGATACCTTTTGGAGTGTGTGTATGTGTGTCTGTGTGTATGTGTGTGTGTTCAGATTAGAAATGATCACATCAGATCAGATTAAAAGTGATTGGATTAGAAGGACTATAGATTAAGCACTCTATCTGGCATCCACCCCTCAACTCTCAAGGCATCAGTACATAGCACAAGTTGAAATTTCTCCAGTGAACAAAAGCTACTAGGACTGTTTCATTTTTCTTTCTGGTCTTTCTTTTTCTCTCTTCCCACTTCTCCCTTTTCCTCTCTTCCTTTTTTCCGTTTCATCCTCCTCCCCTCATCTGCCCCACTTTTACTCCTCAATCACTCTCCCTCCTTTCCCCTCCCTAGCTCACCTCTTCCTCTCCACTCTCCCCACTTCTTCTCTTCCACTCTCTCTTCCCCTCACCCCCTCTTCTTCACCTATTCCTTCTCCTTTTTCTCCTCCCTCTCTCTTCTTCGACATCTTCCTTTCCTTCCCCCACTCCCTTCTCCACCTCCTCACCATTGCACTTCTATTTTCTGGCAATGAAATCCTTGACTCTGGTCTTTTTCAGGAACAGGGAAACCTCTCTGCATAATCAAGGCATCCAAAATAGAGATGATTTTTCAGGCACTGACATCGCATTATAGTCCAGTGCAGGCAGTAACTCAGGCTGTTCTTAGAGCTCAGAAGGAAAAGTCCAGAGGGAACCTGAGCAACAGATAAGGATAGATTGTAATTAGCACAGTAATTGTAATTAGCAGAGCAATTGTAATTAGCACCGTGATTGTTTGTTCATAATGGGTGCTTCCAAAGTGACTCCAGGCAGTTTGTTCTCCTAAGTATCTTCTGCCATTTCCCCCAGTGATCTTGTTTACACTGCTAATGTACTAATGTGCTTAGCAATCTCTTTTTTAGAAATAAACACTCCAAAGGTACAAGCCAGCCCAGCCAGCCCCTGGCCAAGTGTGATCAAACCTTAATTAATGGAGTCCACCGCACTAAAATTTTACAATATGAGCATTATGATAAGGCAAAGTTGGCCTATTACTCTCTGTAGGAATCACCTCTGAAGGAAGTCATTTGTTAGAGTTATTGTGTTTTCTTAATTACAGAAGAGAGTAGGATGATGCCAAAGGACTGATCTCGAGGTCCAAGATGCTGGTCCAGGCTTCCCCTCACTTGTTCTCACTTGTTATTTAACAAATTTCTTTGGGCATCCAAGGTGTAGGTAGTAAGCACTGGAGGAAGAGAGGTGAAGGAGACAGTTCAAGTCCCTGCACTGAGGCACTACTCATCCTCTGGGTAGGAGAGAGGCAGGGGTGACTACCTGACTACCTGGTAGAGAGGCTGGCTGAGATGTGGAGAATGTACAAGTTGTTAATGATGTGGGGAAAAGCACAGAGGGTCTACTGTATTTTTTTTGTATCATAATATGCACTTTTTTTTCCCCAAAAAAAGTTGGGAGAAAATGTCTGTGCATCTTATGGAGTGAATGTCACCTGAGGCTGAGGAATTCTTGGGGTTCCCAGAAGACTAGAAAAGTACTCGCAACTTAAACTCTGTACATTTGTTAATGACAGTCATATTAATTCCTTTTTTGGGGGGGGGGGGTTCTGGGTCATACCCAGAACACTCAAGGGTTACTCCTGGCTCTGTACTCAGCATAATGATTCTTTTTGTTCGTTCGTTTTCTGTTTTGGGGTCACATCTTGTGATGCTATTCCTGGCTCTATGCTCAGAAATTGCTGCTGGCCGACTCAGGGAACCATATGCAATGCCGGGAGTCGAACCAGGGTCCGTCCTGTGTTGGCTTCATGCAATGCAAACACCCTACCACTGTGCTATCTTTCCAACCCAGTACAATGATTTTTTTATTTGGGGGGGGGTGTCACAATTGGCTGCACTCAGGGGTTACTCCTGGTTCTATGATCAGAAATCGCTCCTGGCAGACTGGGGGACCATATGGGATGGCCGGGATTCCAACCACCAACCTTCTTGCATGCAAGGCAAATGCCTTTCCTCCATGCTATCTCTCGCCCCAGCATAATGATTCTTTTTTTTTAATATTTTATTTTTAATTATGAGAACAATGATGCAGAGAGGACAAGGTAAATTTACAGTGAAAGGACAATCGCTCATAAACAGAGTTCTCAGAAGAAATCCCCTTGCTGACTGCTCAATATTGAACTTACAGTCAAAGAACATTAAGAAAAATAAAGCAGAACCCATGTACAATTACTTTGTCCACAAGTCCCCAGATTGTAGTGCATTATAACATTTCTTAGCAGTACACAAAGCAACTTAAAGCCATGAGATTAATGTGACTTCTTAACTTTGAAGGCATAGTATTTTTATATATTCATGCACATACATATTTGTTTAAGTTAACATAAAAAATTTAAGAGGTTTTTTTTTAAGGGCTAGTCAAAAGGGCACAGTAAAATCGGTGACAAATATTTTTTGCATAAGCCCACCAAAATATGGGGGTCATAGAAAGGAATAGCCTTGGTCTAAATAGAAGGAGACCACTACCCCTGAAGTTTTCTGGCATAAGACCAACTCTAGGCTCCAAGCAAACTAGTTTATTCAATCCAAGTCATTGTCTGTAGTGCCAATACAGTTTTGTTTTTCACGCAGTCCTATTGTTGTCACGTTGACTTCTGATCACTTAACATGGTTGAAATATTAGTTTGTTATGGCTTATTAAATATTTTAGTACACCATTTGCTTTAGAATATTCTTTTCTTGTTTTCCTACTCTAAAATCTATGTTCATCTTATGATCAGGCATGTCTTATAGTATGTATATACTTATGGTATATAGTGAGGCATCAAGGTGTCTTCAGAATTCTGAGAAGATAGGATTGTAAAATAAACCCTGCTAGAGAATGGGTATCTGGTTGAAAAGGGGTGTGTAAATTGTATAGTCAAAGGGACCATTTCTGGTTCTTTCAAGACCCCTCTAAATCAGGAGACATAGTCATACTAAGATTACAGGAGAATTATGACAGGGAGGAAGAGGTGAAGAGAAAAGTCAGGCTAAAATGCTGTGCAAAGTATAAAGGCCTGTGCAAATGTTACTGCTATTTTTCTAACATGAATCCCAGCCTCTGTAAGATTCCCACCTACTCTGTGTGAGTCTGTGCGACTGAACCCCTCTTGATACCCTTGAGATCATGTAAGAATCATGTTTCCCGGCATTGCTTTCAGTGTGTGCCTTCGAGAAAAAAAAAAAAAACTATCCTCAACTCGCATTAATAAGCCCATGCCTGTGTATCAAGAAAATTAATTTTTAAGGAAATATTTCCATTTCAGGGAGATGCCCTGAATGGAAATGTATTTAATACCAATTCTAATAAAAGATATGATCACGGTTTATTAGATGTGAATGAAGACAGAAAACTGCAAGGCCAGTCTAACCTCACCACTGAATGGTGACTATTAATGATAATCTGGTGGAATACCTCGAAGGTGGCTTTTAAGAGTCCAAAATGAACATTTATTTTTATGTCTCATAAGATCCTCCAAGGAGCCCATTAAGCAGGCAGTTAATTAGCAGACATAAGTCAGGAGTTGAAGCTACAGGCTTTTTGGCGAGTCCATCCTTGATTAATTCAGGGTGTTTCTAACCACAATGACAGAACTAACTCTGAACCAGCCAGCTCTCCATTCTCTGGGAAGGGCCTGATGCTTGCCATGCATGACCTTGATGCCCTTTGAACTGGTTTCAGCACTTTCCTAGAGTAGGAAGAAAGAAAAAGATAAGCAGATTAGTATCTAAACATGTCATTTTATGGTTTAGAAAACTAAAATATTATGGGAGGTCACTCAAGTTTCTGTTTATATTTTCTTAGGTGTTTTGGCCACACCCAGCCATGCTCAGGAGTTACTCCTGGCTCTGTACTCAGGATCTGGAGAATTTAGGGGACTATATGAGGTGCCAACAATTGAACCCAGGTCAACTTCAAGCAAGGCAAAAGCCCTACCTGCTGTACCTCCAGCCCTCAAGTTTCTTATTCTTTTTTTGGAGGGAGGGGGTACACCGGTGACACTCAGGAGTTACCCCTGGCTATGTGCTCAGAAATTACTCCTGGATTGGGGGACCCTATGGGAAGTCTCGGGATCGATGGTGGTCTATCCTAGGTTAGTTGTGTGGAAGGCAAAAGCCCTACCACTTGTGCTACTCCTCTGGCCCCTTTTCTTATTCTTTTTTTTTTTTTTTTGGTTTTTGGGCCACACCCGGCGATGTTCAGGGGTTACTCCAGGCTGTCTGCTCAGAAATAGCTCCTGGCAGGCAGGGGGGGGGGGGGGGAGAAACGACACGACCATATGGGACACCAGGATTCGAACCAACCACCTTTGGTCCTGGATCGGCTGCTTGCAAGGCAAACGCCGCTGTGCTATCTCTCCGGGCCTTCTTCTTATTCTTTTTTTTTTTAATTTTTTTTTTTTTTTTTTTTTTTGGTTTTTGGGTCACACCCAGCAATGCTCAGGGGTTATTCCTGGCTCTACGCTCAGAAATCACCCCCGGCAGGCTCGGGGGACCATATGGGATGCCAGGATTTGAACCAGCGACCTTCCGCATGTAAGGCAACCGCCTTACCTCTGTGCTATCTCTCCGGCCCCCTACCTTCTTCTTATTCTTAAGTGACATATAAAGATGTAGTAAAGCCCCAACCAATGAGAATATGAGAACAGGGCCTGAGCAGTGGGTAAGGCAATGTATGCAGTGAGCAAGTACAGTGGGTAAGGCCCAGAGCACAGCTGGTTGTGGCCCAAAAACAAATAAACAAAAAACAATGGGGATAGATGAGCTCAAAGGTTATACAGGTTTCTTGCAGATATATTTGCAAAAGAGATAGAAACAAGTTATTTGGTTTTGTGATATAAACAATATGTGTATTGAATATGTCCTACATGCTAACTTCTGTACTTGATCTTAGCCAAAAGGCTGAGAAGTGATTCAAACTTCTGGAGGTACAAGCTGAGTAAGGAAGTCAAACTTTCATGAAAGGAATAGAATATACTTCCCTTGGATGTTATGCTATCTAAGTCTTCTTCTTCCTTTTTTTTTTTTTTTTGTTTGTTTTTTTGTTTGTTTGTTTTTTAAGGAACTAGTAAAAAGTTGATTTAGGGAAAAGATAATTTAAGGAAAAAGTAAATTCAGGTTGAGTTTTCCATAGTAAGAGAAATTAAATAGTAAGGGATATCACGTTGTGGTGCAGTGTTATGCTTTGGGTATAGCGTAGTGTAACATAAAGACAAGCAACATAGCAATAGCTAAGAGGTTTCTGCCCACTCAGATGTAATTACTGGCATCACCAAGAATATCTGGTAAAAATGGATCAACGAGTATCATTTATAGGTGCGGGTGTGGAGTGTCATAGAGACTTAGTCACTTTCCTGTAATCACATAGTATAAGTCAGAGCCCGACTTACCTGGGTCTTCTTCACTCTGGTGGAGCTTTGCACAACTGATTCAGTGCTGATATAGATACTGCTAGAGTCCAGACTCGAAGGAGACCATACAACTGGAATAAAACTTAATACTTGAATCTGTCTGCCAAAAAGCCCCACCCAAGGTCATGAAGATAATTATATACTAGGGAAGGGAATCTTGGAAGGTTCCAGTTTTCTTTTTTTTTTTTTTTTTGTGGTTTTTGGGTCACACCCGGCAGTGCTCAGGGGTTATTCCTGGCTCCAGGCTCAGAAATTGCTCCTGGCAGGCACGGGGGACCATATGGGGCGCCGGGATTCAAACCGATGACCTCCTGCATGAAAGGCAAATGCCTTACCTCCATGCTATCTCTCCGGCCCCGGTTCCAGTTTTCTTATGATCCTTAAAATGTTTGGCTATTGTCTAGGGGTACCTTTCTACTGCTTCCTTGTCCTTCCCGATTGACCACCTGGTTATGGCCAGGTAGCTTGGGGCGGTGCTAATGGAAATAGGCTTGTGGAGACCTAGTATGTGGCTTACACCATGTGGTTTTTAAAAAATGGCATCTCTCCCTGCTCAGAACCTGAGAAGAAGCCTGCCATGTGGCCTTTACAAAATGGCGTCCCTCCTTGTTCAGAACCCAGGTCCCAACAGTACAAGAAAACACTGTATTTGAATACATCTCAGTTTGGTTGGGGGCTAAATCTTAAGAGCAGGTGTTTTTTCAGCCAGCATAAAATTGGCTATCCTGAGGCGTGAGAGAACTGGAGATAGATTGCCCTCCTTTCTTTTTCCTTCCCAATTGATGCTTCTCCACGTCTGTTAAGAATCTTTATAAATAAAGCTTTCAATTTTAAAATGACTTCGATTTATATGTGAATGGCAAAGACTGTATGGAATTCTCATTTATCCTACATCAATTGCCCTTAGGATCATTAGTTTAGCTTGGTCCATTTGTTACAATGAATGAGCTAATATTGATACTATATTATTCATTAAAATGAATATTTAATTTGGATTAATTTAACTTTACCAAAAGTCTTTTTTTTTTTTTTTTTTTTTTTGAGAAGGAGGAGGCCTTGCCGTGCTGGGGATCTTACCTGAGAATTTGGGATACAAGGCATGGCTCTAGCCCTTTGAGAAAACTCCCCAGCCCTAAAGTCCTTTTCGGATTTAAGATCCTGCTCATTCTGTGACTGGCAAAGAAACATTGTGCCAGATAATGTCAATTTTACAGGAAGACTTTATTCAAGGTTATGGCATAAGGGGAAATATGACTGAACTGAATTCCATTGAAGTAAAGTCTGGTTAGATTTTAAAGCTGGGGTAAGTAAGTAAAAAAGGACCAGATAAATTCCTGGGAAGGTGGACATGCCATAACACATTGCAACTATCCTTGAATCTACCTCTTCATTCCTCCCTCCTTCCTTTCCTTCCTTCCTTCTCTCCCTCCTTCCCTCCCTCCCTCCTTCCCTCCCTCCCTCCCCTCCTTCCCTCCTTCCTTCCTTCCTTCCTTCCTTCCTTCCTTCCTTCCTTCCTTCCTTCCTTCCTTCCTTCCTTTCTTCCTTCCTTTCTTCCCTCCCTTTTTCCTTCTCAATTTATTTCTCCCTTTCTTTTTATTTTGGGGCCATATCCATATCCTGCAATGCTTAGGGACTACTCCTGGCTCTGCACTCATGATTTACTCTCTTGGTGGGGCTTAGTGGCCCAGGAATTGAACCTGGATTGGCTCTATGAAAAGCAAGGGCCTACCAACTATATTATCTCTCCAGAACCTCTACTATTTTTCCTTATGATTGTATTGGTAGGAGACTTCAAGCTCCCTGGGAAGGACTTTCCTCGGTAATAAAATTACCAAGGCTTTTTCAAACTATGTGTATGTTAAGAAAATAGAGAATGAATTTACAGTAACAACTGATGTATGAAGAATGCTTCCAGAAAATGAATGTTAATGGCCAGAGTTAGGAAGAAGCCTGTCTGGACTTGGGTCAGATTGAGGAGGCCCCCGTCTGTCTTGGTCACTAATTTATATTTCATCACCTGTCCTCTTAAGAGTCTCCTAGACCAATATTATTCTAGAACTAGAATTATTTATTTATTTATTTATTCATTCTTTTTCTTACTTTGATTTTGGGGCAAAAATATTAAAATAGCAGTGCTCAAGGTTTACTCCTGGCTCTGAGCTCAGTAATCACTATTAGTAGGGTTTGGGGTACCATATGGGGTGCCAGGAATTGAATCTGGGTAAGCTGTATGCAAAGTAAGTACCCTACCCACTGTATTATCACTCTCACCCTTCCATATTTATTTCTATTACTTTCTCCCTCCTTATCTCTCTGAAACTCACATTTCTATTCATTTCCTGTATTTCTGTTCAGTACTTACATCATTTGAAGCAAATAAAAGCAAATACTATTTTTACATTTCTCACATAAAACATTATTTTTCACCATCACCCCTGTCAGTACTTAGTGATTTCTCTTCTAATTGATTGCTTAGAGAGAAATAGTAGAGCAGGTAGGGGCACTTGTCTTATATACGGTTGAACTGGGTTTATTTTCATCCTTGACATCCTGCATGATCCTCAGCTCCATGAGGAATGATTCCTTAAAACAGTCAGGAGTAAACATTAGCAAAGTGTTTCCATAGAAAATACCCTCAATAATGACACAAAGAACATTCTGATGTGGGGTCCCATTCGGTAAGTGCTTTTAGAGAATTTGTGAAATTCTCACCAGGATGAGATCTGGATCCCAGAGAGATTTTGCAAGCTGGGTTGGGGAAATAGACATGACGCCTTCTTAGGCTATTGGTAATCACCTGGGTTATTTCACCTTTCTGGTTTGTCACTTCAAAAAAATAAATAAACAAAAATAAAAAAATCTTACAAATCTCATTGTCTTGAGTCAATAAAAAGATTTAAAAGGATCCTAGTCCCAGGAAAAGCAGAATGATAATAGTAGCAATGACTCTGACAGACAACACTGGAAGCCATTTTACCTTTATTCAATCCCGGCTAGTTATCAAATATTTACTAAACATCAGTTGTAGAATGGAAATATAAAATTAACCATGAGTTTTGTGAGGCTGCCTCAGGCACCGTGTTTCTAACCCCTCAGGCCAACAGGTCTGTTGAAGCTTGGTAGCAGTGAAGAAATAATACACAGCAGTCAGAAAAGATACTCACCGGAGTCAGCTCTCTCTGTCATGTGTTGTCTAAGTGCCATGTGCTTTCTCTGGAGTCCAAAGCCAGGCTCTTTCTTTATTATCCAGAACTCCACCCACCAGGGTTGGGAAAGGCTCTGTAATCCTAGTAGGTTTTTACATACCAAAAGAAGAGTTTAGGGAAAAAGGAAGTGGAAGGAGGGGTGACAACCAGCCACTGCTCTAAAAAACCAAAATGCAACAGTGAACAAAGATCATTGAACTCTGCTTTCCTGGGCTATATTCTAGTAAGGGGGACAGTCTACAAGCAAATTAATTTGGACTCCTGTATACACACAAGGGGTGAACATAGGACAGAAGAGTAAGGTGTGAGCAGGAGGGGTCTCTACCAAATATAGGCTGGACAAGAGAGACCTTTTTGAAAAGGTTATGGTACATATACTTAACAGAGAGACTGTGATCTCTGAATACAGTTAATGGAATTCGTGAGTCGCTAGGATAGTAATTAGGATTTTCTCTAAGTGAGAAGAAAGAGAAGCCAGAATCTGGTTGGAGCAAAAGAGGACTCTGATCTCACTCCCTTGTATTTGAAAAAGACCACTCCATCTGGGCTGTAAAGAGATTTTTGATGGGTAGGGCAGAGGGTTGAAAATCAGTTCCAAAGTATTTTCAGTAGCTCAGGTGGGGGACTACAGAGCATAGACAGAGGTGAGAGTTGGGCAGATTTGGGGTAGGGCATGGTAGGGCAACAGAATTTACTGATGTGGGAATGAGGAAAGCTATGGAGGCAAGGCAGGCAAGTTTGGCTTCCTGCTTTTTGCCTGAGTGGTTGAGCAGATGGATGCATCACAGATGAAAATGAAAAAGACCCTAGAAGAAGAAGGCGTAAGAGTGTGTGTGGGGGGGGGGGTGGGAAGAGGCTGGTTAAGAGAAATTCAATGTTAATGATACTGTAAAATGAACTTGAATGTGAGGAACTTTAATCATTGATGGAAGTGAACAGTGGTGGGCAGAATCTGGTTATGTTTAATATCCATTCTTATGAAGATTACAGAGAACCAGTGGCTATCCTCATCCAGAAGAGAAACTAAACTTGAGATGCAATTTTTTAATTATTTAGCATCTAGGTCATAGGAAATAATGAGTGGAGATGAACTCCGTTGGGAGTAGAGAGAAACAAAGAGAATCTGCTCTGAACACCAGGGTTCTCATATCCAAATCAGACATAGTCAGAGCAAAGAGCTGACATAGAAAGATGCGTAGGTAGGTGCCGCTCCTGACTCATTCTATAACATGCAAACACATTTCTCAACATGATTCAGTTTATGAATAAGTAAACAATGGAACCAGGTTTGAAAGTTAGGCAGTCTGTCTGCAACTTCATTTCCAAATACCCATCTCTCCCCTCCTCACAACCCACATTCATATACATATTCTACCCCTGGACCAGGCTGAAGAACATGAGAATGATGACAGCAGGCAGGTGGGAGGAAAATAAAATAGCCCCTGCTAGAATTTAATTAAAAACATAGGGTGTTTTGCATGTGTTGGAGCCCCAAACTACCTTGACCAATAACCCAGAGCTGCCTAATAATGTGTGTGAAGATAATAACTGCTATTAGCAGAATACCAGTGGGTCAGTGCAAAGTGCTTCCAATGCTGAATCTCCAAAAAGCCTTTCTCTCCTTGGCTATTGGAGGAGAATCAAGGGAATAGCCAGTATGCATATAAAATCTGAGGGTTAGAGGTGAGAAAGGGGCAGCACAAGACTTTCTCTGTTCCATCAGTATAACTTTAGGATCCCCTGGCACTGAAGGAAAGGAGAAACAGCAACATGGCTTCCCAGTGGAGGAGATGGAGGTTTAATCTCTGATTCTGTGCAAGGACATCTAAAACTTGGTTGTTCAATCAGCCTCAAGTTTCTGTAACTGTGAAAGTGATGAGATAGTCCACTGGCTACTTTTCCTCTGAAATACTTGCAACCCCTAAAGGAATTTTCTGTGTGTGACTATTCTATGGCTAACTTCCTTCCTAAAAATGAGGCCTAGGATCATCTTTGACTATTAAATACTTCTAAATTACCAAGTTCTTTGGGGCCAGAGTGGCAGCACAGTGGTAGGG